>NC_056631.2:59182188-59514688 GCF_002870075.4 Lactuca sativa
GTTGCAGATTTTGGTAGTGATAATGATGTTGGTATTTCATCACATGATTCCGAGAAGAAATATATTGACAAATCTACGAAAGACAAAAGGGTAAAACCGTCATTTCATCATGATAAACCTGTAGTTTTGACAAAAAACACGACAAACAGTGGATTTTCTTTTCCACCACCTAGAGACGGGCAGCCGGTGGCTGCTTCTAATAAAGCTTTCTGGATAAACAAAAGCGAGGAAACTGATAATCGATTGCATACTTTAATGGGAAATGACGATTTCGCCCCTCCATGGAGACGAAAAAGCAGTAGTTCATCACCTGTTAAGAGTTCAAGGGAAGAAGAAGAAGAAGAAGATGATCAAGATGCTGTAGGTTCAGCAAATTCGAGCCCTTCCACTTTCTCAAATTACGGTTATGCCGAAAATGCCCGTGTTGCTAAGAAAGAAACCAATTCTAAAGAAGACGATCCAGGGGCATTATTGGAAGATGAAGAAGCAGCTGCTGTCCAAGAGCAAGTGAACCAGATAAAAGCTCAAGAGGAAGACTACGAAATCTTCAACCTCAAAATTGTTCACAGAAAAAACAGGTATGTCTTATTGTCTTATTTAATTTTTATTGTCTTCTCTTGCATCTAAAAATTACCACTTTACCCTCGATTTTTGTTTTTTTCTCAGAACTGGATTTGAAGAGGACAAGAATTTCCATGTAGTTTTAAATTCTGTGATAGCTGGTAGGTATCATGTTACAGAGTATCTTGGTTCTGCTGCATTCAGCAAAGCTATTCAAGCACATGATCTTCACACTGGCATGGATGTTTGTGTGAAAATAATAAAAAACAACAAAGACTTTTTTGACCAAAGTCTTGATGAGATAAAGCTTCTAAAATATATCAACAAAAATGATCCCGGTGACAAATACCACCTTCTCAGACTTTATGATTACTTTTACTACCGAGTAAGTCAAATTCATAACTCTATTTTTTATAAATTTGATTTTTCCTTTTTGTATTATTAACTTGTTTATATATATATATACTTTCAGGAGCATTTATTAATCGTTTGTGAACTTCTCAAGGCAAACTTATACGAATTCCATAAATTCAATAGAGAATCCGGAGGAGAGGTTTACTTCACAATGCCAAGATTACAGGTTTTGTTTTGTTTCCATTTCACCCCTTTTTCTTTTTATGATAAAAAACTAAAAAAATAACATTTTTTTTGCAGTCGATAACGATCCAGTGTTTAGAGGCGCTTCAGTTTTTACATGGTCTTGGCTTAATACATTGTGATTTAAAGCCTGAGAATATTTTGGTGAAAAGCTACAGTAGATGTGAAGTGAAGGTGATTGATCTTGGAAGCAGCTGTTTTGAAACAGATCATCTTTGTTCTTATGTTCAATCCAGGTCATATCGTGCACCCGAGGTTATTTTGGGACTTTCATATGATAAAAAGATTGATATTTGGTCCCTTGGATGCATCTTAGCTGAACTTTGTACTGGAAATGTAAGTTTCTTTTAAATAATTTATAAAGTATTCAAATTACCAAAGTGGAATAATTTATTTATTTATTTATTTATTTTTTGTAGGTTCTATTCCAGAATGATTCCCCTGCTACTTTGCTTGCTAGAGTGATTGGAATTATTAATCCCATTGACCAAGACATGTTGGTCAAAGGGCGAGATACGTATAAATATTTTTCAAAAAACCACATGCTTTATGATCGCAACCAGGTACACTTTAAAATATAGAGTAAATTACTGAAATGGTCCCTATGGTTTGGTCAAAATTACATGTTTGGTTCCTAACTTTTTTTTTGCACTCGGATAGTCCCCGTGGTTTGATTTTATTGCGTTTTTCGTCCCTTACATACATAAAGTTAAGGACCAAATATGCAATTTTGACCAAACCATAGGGACGGAAAACGCAATAAAATCAAACCACAAGGTCGATCCGAATGCAAAAAAAAGTTAGGGACCAAATGTGCAATTTTAACCAAATCATAGGGACGGTTTTAGTAATTTAATCTAAAATATATAATTCTAATAGTCTTTGTATACATGATGCTTTATGGTTTGTGTTTGTATTCAGGATACAAACAGATTGGAATATCTGATTCCAAAGAAGACATCATTAAGGCATCGGTTACCAATGGGTGATCAAGGGTTTATAGATTTTGTGTCTCATTTGCTTGAAATTAATCCAAAGAAACGGCCTTCAGCAACAGAAGCTTTGAAACACCCGTGGTTATCATACCCTTATGAACCAATTTCATCTTGAAACTTGAAACAAAATGAAAAAGAGTTGGATCAAATGTATTTATTTATTTATGTGTTTGGGTTAAGAGCGTAATTGTGATATGTTGAAACTTGAAAGGAGTTGGTTTGGTTTGGTTTGTATGGTTAGGGAAAATGTTGAAGGAGGTTGTTGTACATATCATGATGCTACCAAGTACTGATACTATATCATCATGTGTTTAGGGGTCATTTTGGTAGTGGTTAGTGAAATAGTGTTTTAATCAAATTTTGGGTTGGTTTTGGTGTTTTTCATGTGTTTAAAGCCAAAATGGAATGGTGTTTCTTGAAATTGTTTTTGTTTTTGTTTTTGAATTGGAGTTCGTATTTAAGAGCATCTACAATAGAAATAGAAAAAGCTTTTCTGCTAAGCTGTTTTATGATATTATTGTCACGTCAACAAACCAAAAACCTTAATATACCTTGACTATGGTGAACTGTTTTCATTTAGCTTGTTTGTGGGTCTCATTAATACATCGTTAACTTTTATGAAACCCTTTGAAAAAAATATATCTATATATGTTGGACTTATTTACGATTTAGCCATACATTTTTAACATAGTAGGACATGAAAACGGGCAATTTATTCAATTTCGGGTTATCACACAGTTACCGTGAATTACCCGTGCCCTTACAAACGTTTACATGGATTATGAGTAATTTTCTAGGGTTTTTAAGGGGTTAGAGCTTCACATTTCTTCCTCTTTTTCACAATTAACATCAAAACCTAACAAAACGTATTTTCTTCTCGTTGAGTACGTGGATGATGTATTATAAGATGTGGTGGAAGATGATTTCAAAACAAAAGCCAACAATAGGTGCAAATATTGTAAGATAATAGATTGTTTTTATTGACAAATACTGAGGTTAAACCTCATATAAATAAGGTTGCATAACAGACCCAATCTAAACCCTAAAGGGCTTGCGCCTAAACCCTAATCACTAACATCTCCTCACAGTATGATCGGGAGGGGACGATTAAACTGGAATAATAAAAACATAAAACATAACATAAATGAAGACATCGTCAACGACGGTGGCAGAGGTCTAACGATGACGGATAACAACTGCTTGTCGGAGAAGGAGAGAGAAGAAGCGACGACCAACAACGGTTCCTTTGTGTAAGAAGAGAAGAGTGACGACGACAATAATGATCGTGCAACCAGTGACAGAGGGGTCCGAAGAAAGGCAGCTAGAAAGAAAGAAGGCTCGAGCTGCGGCGGACGGAGCCAATTCTAGCGAGATAGACGACTGCAATGTTGATAGAGAAAAAACGACTACAGATCAGAGGCTGCCCGGCAAAGAAGGTGCCATCGGAGAGAGGCAGCGACAACATCAGAAGAGGCTGAATCGGAAAATAACTCTGAAGAAGTGGCCAACCGAGAAGGAGGCAGAAGTAGACGAGGCAGTAGAAGAAGCCGATGAGCGGCAGGGGCGGTCCTAGATAGGTGCCTGGTGTGGCACTGGCAACACCTAGCTTCCGCGCACGTAGTAGAAAAAATTTTGTTTTTTTTTTTTTAAATTTTTACCTATTGTGCCACTACGTAAAAAAATCGTGCAACTACTAAATTTTTTTTGTGCAACTACATAAAAAAAAATATTGTCACTCTATGGGGAATTACCAGACGAAAAAAAAATAATAACGAGCCCAAATGCCCAATGTTTTAATCAATTATTGTCTAATACCAAAATAAAACTTAATTGGATAAATTAGCAATTGGGTTAATTACTTGTAAAAAACATAGCCCAATCCTAATTAATTGAGTGTTTAATTGTGTATTATCGGTACAAGGAAAAAAAAGATTACGATTACAGAATCGACATCGACTACTTGACTTCTTGATCCTGCGTCCAAAATTCCTTCGATCGTGCCTTGGCTACTGTCGCCTGTCCGACTCGTGAACTCACAATCCTTCATCCTTGATCGATTTCAGTGTTGGATCCATCACAATCATTGATCGATTTCAACAATACTCAATCACTCAATGTCTCAATCTATCGTTCTCTTGAAGACTTGAAGCAAGTATCGATCAACTTCTGTCTTCTTTCAACTTCTATTGTTTTGGTTTATTGGTTAACAAATAACAAAATCCACTTCAAAGTTCAAACATCAAAGCCCTACACTACAATGAAACAAGTAAGTTTTACTATCAATTCATTTAGATATTTGAAATTGATATTTTTTTTTGAAGATATTGATTGACTTGGGTGAAATTGATTTGTTTTATTGAAGTTATATTGTTTGCTTAGGTTATATTGCTATGTTTTTATTGAATTGATTGTTTGATTAGGTGTAATTGTTATGTTTTTATTAAATTTATTGTTTGATTAGGTGAAAGCAGCTTGTTTTATTGAAGTCATTGTTTGATTATCTGTAATTGTTATGTTTTTATAGGTTAAACTAAGTGAATTTTTTTTACCAAAAGACAAAGACCTAATCCTAATGAAAGTGGTGAATAATGCTCCTAAATACCAATCACCAATCAATCAATCCTCGTACTAACCATCAAACAAGAAAGGTGAAAGCAACTTGTTTTTTTTATTATTTTTTTTATTATTTTCTTTTATTTTTACCAAAGGACAACTTGAAATATTTTATCACTCTTGCATCAAAGATGAACGCTTCACTAGTTTGAAACGAATTTCCGACCTTTCTCGTTTGATGGTTAGTACGGGGAAGCATCGATCTTATCCTTTGGTTTATAAGCTTTTAAAGTTGGCTTTGATATTACCCGTAGCGACCGCAAGTGTAGAAAGATGTTTTTCAAAGATGAAGCTCTTGAAGACCGACTTGCGTAACAAAATTGACGATGAATTTTTGAACGACGCATTGCTTTGTAATGTTGAGACCAAAGCACTTGCAAAAGTTGAGAATGTAAAAGTAATGGAGCGGTTTCAAAAGATGTCTGCATGAAGATGACAAATTTAAATTCTAATAGATCGTTGTTATATTATGTTTAACCATAAAAAAATTGTATTAGATGTTTTATATCATGTTTGACCGGAATTTTGTTTTTAATGTTTTATATTATATTTGACCGGAAAAAAAATTGTGCAACCCCTACCACTAATTCCTGCGTCCGCCCCTGATGAAAGGGCTTTGGTTTGGTGCCATCTGACTGTTTTATTATTTAGACGAAGAAGAGAAGAAACAAAAAAATAAGGAACATATGACGGCACCTCCGACGACTATTAGAGAAGGTCGCCGGAGGTGGAGGGCGGCAGTAACGGGTTATGGTCAGAAGTAAGGTTTTAATCGATACCATGTAAGATAATATATTGTTTTTATTGATAAATAGTGACGTTAAACCTCATATAAATAATGTTACATAAGAGCCGTAATCTAAACCCTAAAGGGTTTGGGCCTAAGCCCTAATCACTAGCAAATATGATTCTTCAACAAATTTTGTGTTGAAGACTTTGATTTTTTTTTTTTTTGTTTTTTATTTTTTATTATTTATTACTTGAGACGACCAAATCTCAAGTGGAAATTGGTTATGAAGACGATAAAGACGATAACAAAGAGATAGCTATGGTCGGGTAAAATACAATATCTACCATTCAACAATGAAATAGAATATGATGAGATGAATTGTTGGAGAAAGATATAACTCATCACATCAACTAACATATTGTTTAACTATGTCATAAGAAATAGTTATTGGCTTTGGGTTTCACAAATATGGTATTGTTCGTTTAGTTGTTAGATGTGGGGAACACAAACAAACTTCTGTGTCCATGTTGACTTTGGGCATAATGAATGAATAAAGAGAGGACTTTCCAAATTTAATATATATATATATATATATATATATATATATATATATATATATATATATATATAGAGAGAGAGAGAGAGAGAGAGAGAGAGAGAGAGAGAGAGAGAGAGAGAGAGAGAGAGAGAGAGAGAGAGAGAGAGAGAGAGAGTTAGGATTAAATGTGAATTCTAAATATTGTGTGAATGTGTGACCAAACTATGATCATTGGATTAAAAAAAATTAATAACTATGATTTTAGGGTGCATTATATTAATGTAGGATAACAATTACTATATAATTACAATCAATTAATTCTAAGGTTATTAAAGAGTAATTATGACATTTTATTAAATGAGATAAAAGAGAAGTAAATATATTTTAGGAAACTAAGTCAAATATATTAACAAAATCCATATTATTATTTTTAAAACCAAATCACAGAAAATCACGTATTGGAAAATGTGCAATATTTTTTTACACGATAATCACAAAAAACAAAATAGATTTCATTCTTTAAAAATTACTTAGTTTGATAATATATTTCTTTCGATAATAATTAGACGATTTCACTATTAGTTTTAAAAACTATTAACAAAATGTTTTTATACAAAGTTTAGAAAGTATAAAATTAAAGAATTTGACGGTTTGATTTTTTAAAAATCAAGAATTTACTTGAAACTTATTTCATTTTTTAAGAATGCATTGACTAATAAATATTTGTGAACTCCTGTCATAAAACTAGTGAGATATATGAGACAAAAAATCATTCTTTAAGAACGATCCATTAATATTTTATAACATATTTTTTTAAAGTATATATAATATTCTTTTTATATAGATTCACCAAACCTATAGACCAACTCAAAATTCTTGAAGAATAGAAAAATATTATTTTTACAAATAAAAATATGTTATAGTATGTAACATAATCTTGAAGAATATGCAATAAACTAATATATTCTTTATATGAATTCTGAAAGAATGAGCATTTGATTCGACATTATATCTGAGTTTTAGTCACCAACTTTCTTGATACATATATTAAAGAATTCAATTTAAACTACTTACCAAAATTATAGGAGTGAAGTTAAATGAAATGAGTTACAATAATTATAAGATTATAACTGAAAATACATTTATTGATTTATATGTTAATTAGTATCATATCTTTTTTAAATGATTGGTCAAAAATTGGTTATACAATCACACAATATATAGTGTTTATATATGAACCTAACTATATATATATATATGTATATATATATATATATATATATATATATATATATATATATATATATATATATATATATATATATATATAGGGTTAGGTTCATTTGAGACCACTTATATTTTGTGAGATCGTGAGACGCATTTTTTTTTTTTTTTTACTTTTTTTAGTTAATTCAAGTTCCGAAAATAATATTTAAAAAAAGAATTTTTGGATTTTTCTATTTATTTTGCATTTTAAAATTATTTTTTAGAATATGTACAGTGTAATATTCTATTAGAATATTTCACGTATTTAAAAAAAAAAACGGATTTTTTTTTATTTTTTTTATTTAATTCAAGTTCCGAAAATAATATTTAAAAAAAGAATTTTAAATTCTCCCACAAGTAAACCCTAGGCTAACAGGCATCATAAATTAGGCAACATTATCATGAAATCATGAAGATCCCTAGCCTAGTACTAGCATGCTGTTCTATCAAAGCTCAAAAACAAATATCATGTATGGTATTTTGGGGTTACTTACTGGCTCCGGCTGATCGTACCTCCGCGTCCTCCTTTACTCATTTTGAAAACCATTTTAAATTCTCTTTTGAAAACCCTCCTCGATTTGAGACTGGATTCACACGAATGTTCCTCCAATTCACTCAAACCAAGGCTCTGATACCAACTTGTAACGACCATAAAATTCCAACCAATTTAAACTTTTCAAAAACAACACGATTTCATAAATTTATTACAAAAAGATTTTCAATACAATTATTTCAGAGTATTCCCAGAATCACATCACAAAACATAATCATGAGGAGCGGTACGATCACGCCTTTGCCTTGCCACGGTCTCCTGAAGAACCTGAAAAACATTAAACCACAACCGTAAGCCCGAAAGCTTAGTGAGATATCCCCAAAATACCAACCACATATACCATACATGCATAACATGCCATATCATAACAGAACATAGAACAACCATGCACTTCGGGTCTGCTGTGTGACTGGTCCGCCCGCACTGGGCCTTCAGTCCACCTGGTCCACCCTCCGAGTCTAGCCACATACATCGAGTCTATAGTGTGATTGGTCCGCCCGCACCGGGCCTTCAATCCACCTAGTCCACTCCTTGAGTCTACAGTATGACTGGTCCGCCCGTACTGGGCCTTCAGTCGGCCTGGTCCACTCTCCGAGCCTCGGCACGTCTGGTCCGCCCTCTCGGGGCCTACAGCCTATCCGGACCGCTTGCTGGGCCTTCGGGATAACCGGTCCGCCCTGGGTATGTTGGCCTACAGCACAAAGCAGGACTCGCCTCAACCCAACCCCAGTCCAACAACCATGTGCACATAAACCTTCAATCATATAACAAATCATATCCAATCAAACTGATCTAACAGATCACATAGCATAGCATCATCCTAACCAGGATACCGACCTAACCGGTCACTAGCATAGCATCATCCTATATACCAAGATACCGACCTTAACCAGGTCTCTAACATATACCATCCTAACTACCGGATGCAAACATAGCACAACAAAACATATCAACGATACCCGAATCACAATCCGATAAAGGGCCGACCTTGGTGCCGTAGACCTTGTCGATATAGTGAGGATAACTCACCTCGCAACTGCCGACTGAAAAGATAAAACCAAGATGCTCCGACCACTGGCACGATCTCCACCACTAGCCGACACCAACACTGAACTCAAAACAAAGCCAACAATTACCAATATGCCCCTGGAAGTCAACTAGTCAACCCTTGGTCAAAGTCAAAGTCAAAGTCAACCTTCTGACTGACTCTACTTGCCGAGTCAACCTGATGACTCGTCGAGTCCCCATGCTCAGAACTTCTCGATCCGCGACTCAACTCGTCGAGTCACCCCGAGACTCGCCGAGTCCAACAACTCTGAGTCCCCTCGCACTCAACTCACCGAGTCCTCCCTTGACTCGCCGATTCACGGCTCGACCAGAAGAAGGTTAGGACCTCGCGACCAGACTCGCCGAGTCCAAGGCTATCTTCAACCAACTTGCCGAGTTGTTCTTCCAACTCGTCGAGTTCCTGCCCACCTTCATGCAACTCGCCGAGTACACCCTTGTGACTCGCCGAGTATGCCTAGATCTGAAACCATACAAAGGCTTTCCAAGCCATGCATATGCTCTAAACCATAGATCTACCCTTCTACAAGCCATCCATCACGTAAAGTGGCAAACTTTACGTGAATCCAAGTAGATCTAAGCATTTTACACTCTAGGGTTTGGGTTTGGGACAAAAGGGCTTCATCAACCATTCAAGAACAGGGACTTTAATGCTCTCTAGACCTCCTCCATTCCAGATCTGAGGTAGCAACCTCAGATCTAACTTCCAACTCACAAAACCACAAGCTATTATTTCCCAATGCTCCAAAGATGATGAATCTAGAAGAATAACAGCCCAAGAAACAAAATAATACCTCAAAAGAAAGCTCCAACAGAAGAGAAATCCGAATCCTTGCAAAGCCCCTTGCTCCAAGCCTCTTAACTCTCCAAGATCTCTTCCAAAATCTCTTCTCCAAGGTTCAAAAGCTCTTAATCCACTCACAAACGCGTCTTAGGGTTTTCTGGACTTCAAGAGAGGGTAAAGAGGCTGAGGAGAGGGTTTAATGTCCTTTAAATAGGGCTCATCCTCCGAAATTAGGGTTTTCTCCACTCAGCACCAACTCGCCGAGTCCAGCCGACGACTCGCCGAGTTGGCCACTTAGCACACGACCAGAGTCGCGACCCTACTCGTCGAGTCCACTCATGGACTCGCCGAGTTGCCCTCTCACACTTACACTTTTAGCCCTTCTACTTTACTTCCGGTATTCCGGGATGTTACATCTAGCTTATTAATCCCTATAATACTTTCATTTTTAACATTATATGCTCAAATCATGATTTAAATGGGTTTTTGGAAGCTTCATGGTACAACTCAACAATGACGGATCTTTATTTCTATATCCTTTTCATGGAAGTAATGTTGTTTTAAAGCAAATAATATGTTTCTAATCTCCTCCATGTAAAGGAATCCACCATTGTTTTATGGTTGTGTTGTTTGATCCACTTAGCTGATTTAAGTTAACTTATGTTTTGTTTAAGCTGCTTCCATGATTTGATCTTGTTATTAAGTCACTAGAACTCATTTAAGTGTTTTGATGTTAAGCCATTATGACAATGTGAAGCTAGCACAAGTGTTGATAATCCATAATTATGCGAGTTTATGTCATTTCTAAACATTTGGATCAACACATTTGTACTTTAGATTTGGTTGAAATCATGATTTGGAATGATGAAAATGAAATTTTTATGTGTTATAGAACTTGAGGAATCATTTGATAATGAAAAAGGATTTTTTAAGGAGTATTTTAGTGATCATTTGTAAACAAGATTTTTATTATTGAGTTCATGCCTCATTTGAGGTTTTTATTATTGTAAGTAAACTTCTAGTCATTATCATCCATTTAAAGAGATTAAATCATCATTTTAGACAAAAGAATTGACAATAAATTAGTCCTATTTATGTTGGGAACAAGTTAGTACCTAAGTAAATAATTAAGACCGTTAGGAATGAGTTGGATGTTCATATAACACATTTGGACAACTGAGGGAAGTTTGGAAGACATTTCTGCATGTTTTAGGGTTGTGCATATTTGACTTGGTGAAGTCAAATCCATGTACAAATTTGACTCAGTCGAGTAATGTATTGTCCTAAATCTTGTTTACCTTATAATTTTTGCATCCGATATCTAAATAAGTCCCCGTTTTCACTTACGTTCATGTTTTAACATTAGGAATGCTTTGAAAAACAAAACTTTAGTTTTGGAATTAATAACTTAATAAGTGAATTAATGGAGCACTTAATGGGATTTTGATATACTAATTGTTACTTATAGGTGATATTTAAGTTCTCAAACCATTTTAAAAGGGGAAAGGGGGTGTTTGAAGCTATAAAAACTTTAAGGTATAGAAGTAAATGTCCATATATATATATATATATATATATATATATATATATATATATATATATATATATATATATACATACTTTGTTGTTTTTAATTTATTTGGCCTATATAACTTTCTTGATGTGCTAAGTGCCTATAATAAATATTTCTTGTGCATTGCAAGAAAGTTGCTTTGAAAAGCCTTTTGTTTATTTGGGAAGTTGGTTGTTTTGGATTTTTTTTTGACATTTTGGACGATCTGAAATGATTAGATTTATTGGTTATCATGAATATGCACAAGTGAGGCTAGTACCCTTGTGTGGTGGTTCATAAGATACCTAGTTGGAGGGTTATTGGTGTAACTTTTAAACTATACCAGCCTAAATTTGAACCACAATGACTCTTGAGATTGACTTGAGAAACGAGAGAGATGCATAATGCATTATTATTATGGTTTGTTGAATTATTCCATTTGTTTGATTGTATTGTTGGATCCAAGGTTCTAAATAATGTTAGACGTGACTTGACGATAATCTAAAGCCTCAAGCTTTTACTAGCCGTGACGAGCCACACCGTTTGTAAAGTGTGACTTAAGGCGACAATTTTGTATATAATTAATAATTATATATATTTTTCTACTAGTATTCATTTTTATACATATATGGCTTAAAGCAACATTTTGTTAAAGTATGATGTCAAGTACAAGACTTGGAGCCATGACGCGCCATGATGAGTTTTTTAGAATATTGGTTGGATCTTTCTTGATCTTATTTGGCTAACCATTATTAGCATCTTTTGAATTAGAGCTTGGTTTTGAATATATGGGTTACAAACAATTTGACTTTAACTTGTGAGTTGATAAACCCTTTGAATTTAGATTACAGGATATTAGACAATCCATGATTTGTGTGGTTGAACTTAAACTTTGTTATAATATTATATTGATACAACCTCACTATCTTTTTAACTAAAACTTTTGTTTGGCACTTGACACCAATATTTTTGCAATTTTACTTTTGAAACTCTTTTGAACTAAAATAAGAGGATTTTATAAATGTTTATAACTACCCTAACGAAGAGTATTTCAAGTGATGATAACTATGAAGAATTATGAAATCTCATCAATCAATCAATCAATCTCTCTCTCTCTCTCATGTTTTTCTTCATGTTTTCCTCAACATCTCCACATAAGAGGTTGTTTATGATGTCGATGGTAAAGAAGGGAGTGTGGGAGGTGAGTTGGCGATGGTGAATAAAGGTGATGCTAGAGGTGGTTTGAAGATGATGATTATGTTCAGAGATATAAGTTTCTAGGTTTCATTTTGAAAGTTGGGATGAATATGACAATTTTTTTAGGTTTTAAATTAGTTTTTAAATTGATGTGTGTGTGAGAGAGACAGTGTGATTAGGTGTAGAGATTTGTCTGAGATATAAGTTTATAGGTTTCATTTTGGAAGTTGGGATGAATATGACAATTTTTTTAGGTTTTAAATTTAAATCGGAGAGAGAGAGAGAGAGAGAGAGAGAGAGAGAGAGAGAGAGAGAGAGAGAGAGAGAGAGAGAGAGAGAGAGAGAGAGAGAGAGAGAGAGAGAGAGAGAGAGAGAGAGAGAGAGAGAGAGAGAGAGAGAGAGAGAGATTTTCATTTACAAACCATTAAAAAAAGGTATATTGTTTCAATTTCAACAAAATCTTAACCTTTATTTTCGACCGCCTTCAAACTTAAGGACCATCCATTCAACAAATTTCTCATAAGGACCATCTATGGTACTTTTTGTAAACTATTGGGACATTTTTGAAAAATTGTCTAATTATTGGAAGGGGAATCGAGCTTTTGTACAAACTCTAATCTTTTATCGTAAATCCAGAGATCCATCCCTGAGAGCAAAAATCCTTCTGCGGCTTCTTCCTCATACTCTTCTGTACTCGAGGTAGCTTCTTCATCTCCATCTCTGCCTTTTCTCCTTTATGCTAACCCTAATCCCTCCATCTTCGATGCCGGCCGCCATTGTTAAACGGATTTGGTGATTGAGTACGGTTGTTGGTTTCGGAAATTGGTTGATTGGAGCAACCAAGTTCCGCCATTGTTACTCTAGTTGAGATACTAGATTGGTAGAATCCGAATGTTTTATCGATCAGTTTCTCATCTTCAGTCTAGTTACTGCTTTTCCTATTACTGGTTTTCTCTTTTAGATCAACTTCTGCAGTTCTGCTATTAGTATTTTTGAAAATTACACAAATTTTTTGTTGTTACAATGCGTTGCGATGATTAAATTATGCACGTGATTTCAAATATTTTGCCTTCATTTTGCTTCGAGTTTGTTATCTGTAATTTGCAACATGTAGTTCGTTTCGTGTCGGCATTTGCAATTGGATATTTTAGTTCTAGGTCGGTTGTATTGGAGAAAAAAACTTGAAAGTATAAAATTACAACGAGAAAATGCAAGAGGATTGGGGCCATGATGGAGAATTGATTTAGAAGTGCTAAATAACTGGACGCCTTTAATCCTATGCTCTGGTCCATCTTCTTCACTTTTTTAAATTCCTTACTTGCAGATCAACATCATCCACCACGTTTTTCTCATCATTCAGCCAGGTTGGTGTTTGTTTTGTAAGTAAACTCATTGTATGTAAAACAGATATGCCACCTTTATCCTTGTATGACTGTGCTTTATGCTATCAATGTGTAACATATGAATGATGCTCTAACTCTAAAAACTCAGTTTTCTCTCCTCTAATGGGAGACTTGCTTAAGCTGCACATCAATCATTGATTTTTGGTGCATATGCATATTGATTTCAGGTTATTGTGAAGTTGAGGATGAATTACTTACTTTGACAGTTGCTAATTGTTAATATGGCTTAGCTGATTCATATCAGCTTTTAGATTTGGGTACAAAGTCATTTGCATGTTTCATGTGCCAAATAAGACATTAAGAAGCCTGATGTCAATTATCAAGTTAATTGAGTTCTGATTAAACTTTCTACTGCATATAAGCACCATCATGAACCTAATGGCGTTATTTGATTGTCCGAGTCTTACATGTGCACTTTGTGTAATGCAAAATGCAGTTAATATGACTTAAAAATAAGAGGCAAAGTTGTAATGTGTAGTTTATACATTGTATGTGTGTTTTATATAATTGGCAGGTTGTAAAAGCTAAGTTGCAGAGTATATCCAATGGGATATATAGGTGTTCATGGCATAAATGCACTTCACAAATACAAGTACAGTGGAATTGATCACTCTTATCTTGCAAAATATGTCCTACAACCATTTTGGAGTCGATTTGTTACTTTCTTCCCTCTTTGGATGCCGTAAGTGATGTTCACCTTTTTCTCTTCATACAACATACATACTCATTGGTGATTCTTCTTTATGTATGTAACTAATTTTTTTTTTGTCTTCTTGCTGCATGTCATGGATGCTTTAGACCCAATATGGTAAAATGCCTTTTCAACTATCTTATCTTGCATTGCTATATAATCTAAAGCTTTTTTTTTCCTTGTTTTGTTTTCTTACACAGATTTCTTCTCTTTTCAGATAACACTAACAGGATTCATGTTCTTGCTCATCTCTGCATCACTTGGCTATGTGAGTTTGCTTTCAACTTTTTACATAAACAAACATTTTTAACTATTACTTTTTGCTTTTGTTCTAACTTGTAGTTTATGTTTGGGAATGTTTTAGATATACTCACCTCAATTAGATTCTCCACCACCAAGATGGGTTCACTTTGCTCATGGATTACTCCTCTTCTTATACCAGGTTTTATTCACCTTTATGAAATCATGTCTTTATTCCTCTGATATACCTAAGTATCTATATTTCATTAGTTAAAGTGGAATAGAATTGTCTAGGTGTTCATTTGGGTGTTATTTCTTCATTAACAATGTTCAAAATTCCTGTATGTTGATTCTAGACTTTTGATGCTGTTGATGGAAAGCAAGCTAGAAGGACAAACTCATCTAGTCCACTGGGAGAGCTTTTTGATCATGGTGATTATTACTTTTAAATAATGTTTCATATTGTTTGCTAATAATGTAAACTTATGCCTTTTTTTTTTTTTTGTAATTTCTGCAGGATGTGATGCACTTGCATGTGCAGTATGCCTTCTTTGTTTCTAAAGTCTATATTCAACAGCTGTCATTGTTGTCCAGTTGTAATTTATTAATGTATGAATTATGATTCAGTTGGAAGCATTGGCGTTTGGAAGCACTGCTATGTGTGGAAGATACACATTTTGGTTTTGGGTGATTTCAGCTGTTCCTTTTTATGGAGCAACATGGGAACAGTAAGTAACAAAAGTTATTTTTCTTTTTAATTTTTTTAGAATTTAATAAATATAAGTATGCTGAAGTTAGTTTTCATGTTGCAGTTACTTTACAAACACATTAATCCTTCCAGCAGTAAATGGACCTACAGAGGGTCTCATGCTGATCTATGTGGCACATTTCTTCACTGCTATAGTTGGTATGCAACTCTTAGGCTTCTAGAATCTTCTATTCACTCCTTTTGTAACATTATTTAATTGTTTATTTATTCACATGATCATTTTAATTTCAGGTGCTGAGTGGTGGGCACAAGATGTTGGGAAGTCTATTCCCCTGTTGGGTTGGGTTCCTTTTATAGATGGTCTCTCTCTCTCTCTCTCTCTCTCTCACACACACACACACACATACACAAACATTTTTGCTTAGGCCCCGTTTGATAGTTGCTGATCGAGAAAGTGCTGACTGAGAAAGGTCTGTCTCAGTAAGAAATTCTGACTGAGTAAGAAATCATGCTGTTTGATTGAAAATCTGACTGAATGTGCTGACTAGTGCAAAATGACCATTTTACCCCGATGTTCTACACGTTTCTATGCAATATGAAGATAACAACAACAACAACAACAACAACAACAACAATAATAATAATAATAATAATAATAATAATAGACATTGATAATAATAATAATAATAATAATAATAATAATAATAAACTTCCAGCATAATAGACATTAAATATATTATTTTAGGAATAAAACACAAAAACCCATTTAGCTTGCTGGTAAATGACATCCCTTCTACAATGGAGACCTAAGTTCTAATCTCGTAACCTTCATTAGCTATGAATTTTTATCCAAGCCAAGGGTACTATTGGAAACCCTCACTTTCTTTCTGGGTCAGCCATCTCCCAACTTCTTTCTCGGTCAGACCTTGCTTTCCGAGTCAGACGTCAAGATTTTGTCTATCAAACACCTTTCATCTGACCGAGTCAGCCAAAAATGTCTGACCTGACTCGGTCAGATGCATATCAAACAGGGCCTTAATCTTTTTTATATTATTGAATTCAGGAATCCCTACATATGGAGCAGTTTTGTTTTGTATGATAGTTTTTGCAGTTATACCAACACTCACCTTCAAGTAAGTATATATCTTTTTCTAAATTAATTTTACTCTTCTTTTATATCATTTTTCTTTGACTTTTATTTATTTATTTATTTTTGGTTTTAGTGTGCAGAATGTTTATAAGGTTGTATGCATGAGACATGGAAGCATGCTAAAGGCCTTGGCTATGGTAATAAGTAATGGCAATTTTTTTCTTAATCATATGGCTCATGTCTTGATTGTTAAAAAGACTTATTTGCCCCTGTTTATCTTTCCATGACAGCTTGTCCCATTTGGTGTACTCTTGGCAGTAGTTCTTCTGTGGTATGTGCCTTTTTCTATTTTTCTTACTCCATATGTCCCAAAAATTTTAACACTTATTTTTAGAAAGATTTAACACTTATTATGTATAGGGATTTTATGTCTCCATATGATTTGATTGGGAGTTACCCACATATGGTTGTTATGGGAGTTGGACTAGCATTTGGGTTCCTTGTGGTAAGATTCTATTCTATGTGGAATATAAAACTCAAATTACAAATTATAAACTGAAAATTAAATTTATAGTTTTTTTTGGCTTCTTTTAGAAATTAAATTCATCTATTTGCAGGGAAGGATGATATTGGCTCACTTGTGTGATGAGCCTAAGGGATTAAAAACTAGTATGTCCATGGTAAGTTTTAATTAAAATATTTACTAATCACATCTTTTAATTAGTCAATGATATGATTTACTAATCCATTTTATTTTCCTTTTTAGTCCTTGTTCTATCTCCCGCTTGCCATTGCAAATGCACTCACTGCCTGGTTGAATGAGGGGTATGTGGTCTTCTAACCTATAATAAATATAATCCCACTTTTTTCATCTTCTAATGCTAGAAATAGCAACATATTTCTCACTCATTTGTTTATTATAGGAAAGTCTATTGCTATAATAATAATTAGTAAACAAAAAATAAAATAAAAGTACATTGCTGTTTGTTGCATTTGATTGGCTAAAAATGGTTATTGAAATATGTGGCAGAATTCCTCTAATTGATGAGAAATGGGTTCTGCTAGGTTTCTGTCTATACACAGGTATCTAAAAATCAACATTATTACTTAAAATTTTGATGAAAATTGTAATTGAACATATATTCTTTTTTCATGAATATCTCTCAGGTGCACTGTATCTACACTTTGCTACATCAGTGATTCATGAAATCACAACAGCACTTGGAATCTATTGTTTCAGGTATAAACCATTTTTTTTTTCTTTTCTCTTGATTATTTGGTTGCTAACTATGTGGTAAAAATAACAGGATCACAAGAAAAGAGGCTTGAGAAATGTGATTGCAGAAAATTCATGTGTATCCTTACTGTGTTTTTGGTGCGACTTTTGCTACACACTTGATGTTTTTTTTTGGTAGGAAAAATTCACAGTTTATTCGTTTAGTCTGCTTTATTACTTTTTATGATGTGGTGCTTTTGGGTCGGCTTTAGTGATGGTAAATGGTAATGTCTGTGGGAATGGAATCACACTTTCCCCCAATTGGATTCTTCTCCAAAATGATTGTGCAATTTCAAATAGGCAAATATGAAGGATATGGTATGGAATTTAAGCGCGTGATGATCGAAATGTATTAGATGTATTATTGGCAAGTGTGTAGTCAAATCAGGTGTCTTTTTGTAGAAAAAAGATCCCTTCCTAATAATAGTGGCTGGTGCCTAGGGATAATCGAAACATTTTTGTTGGGATCCACTCATGTAAATTACAGAAGGGTGGATCAATAAGTTGGCCCATTAAATAGTTGCAACGACGACAGAGTGAGGAGAGTACGCAAAGGTGTGTCGGTGTTCTAGATGCTTAAACAGAACGAAAGCATGAAGAACGGACTAAACGAAGGGACTTTTGAGATATTGAAATTAAGAAACCGATGTCCGCGAAATATGGAATATCACAATATATATATATTTTTTTTCAATTTGTTTAATTAATTTATAAGGTATAAAGAAATATAATATGTAAATCAATACATGAAATTGGGTAATTTGGTTTGGTTTAGTCTGAATTCCACCGGACCGTAACTCAAACCATAAATCAAATCCATAATTCGGTTTCCAAAACCAAACGAAATACTGAATTTGAAATTTGGTTTGGTTAGAATTTGGTTTCAGTTTTCGATTCCAAATCAAATAACACCACACCCCTCGTAATTTGTTGATCTTTATATTGAAATGACTATTGTATCTTTCTAACATACGTTTTACATTTTTTTTTTTTAATTTTAAACTATTAGGCGCATCCACCCTCTCTATCTCCACAATTTGCACCTTTTTTTTTTAGCTTGTCACCTCTCACATAGATCTTGGCATGCCGAGGGCTCTCTGCTTGTCTTCACTTCTCGGTAAGAGGCAACAAAAAAAAAAAATGCCTTGATTGACATCTGCTCATCGGGTTTCTCTCCAATAGCAAGTGTTTGGTTGATATGGGCATGAGTTTGGAGTTTGAGAAGAGGTGTGCTACGCATATAGCCATATTTTTATGGGCAAATTTTATAAAATCATGTAGTTTGTCAATTTTTTGGTTTAAGTTTAACCATTCCTAGATGCCTGTTATGCTTTAACTTCTATCAAAACTAATAATATAATACTTTTAATTATATATAAACCACTGTAGTTTATATATATATTCACTTGAATTATTCTTATGATTTTACAACACCATTTTTTTTTTTACTTTTTTCTTTTTATAAATCCACTTGAAACATCACTTGTATGGACTTCAATAAAATGATGTGAAACATAAACCTCCCCCCTTCACTGGAACATCCCTACCATCAACTACCGCAACTATTGGTCAAATGATTAGGGTGATGACTTTCCTCTTCATGATTTGGGACATAAAACCAATTTTTTCTCCGAAGTAATGTTTTTTTTTGACCCATTGTCCCATATGCCATATGAAGATAAGTAGATTCATTTCCGAACGATCTATGTCAGTGGTAGAGCTAATAGGGGGATATATGGGTGTTGAGCCCTCCACAATCTATCTCTTTTATCTGGACTAGAAGTCAACAGCAAACTACAACTCACTAAATCTTGTTCATTTCTTTTAAGCCCTCATTATTCAAAACTTTTATATTCAAATTAAAAAAAATCTCCAGATGATTAAATCAGATAAAATATAAAGCTACAATAAGTCTTATATAAAGTTTCCTTTTCTTAAGCTAATATATTTACATTATTTTACTTAACTTCCAAAGTATAAAGTATAAACCAAGAGCCAAAAATTGTTTTTGGACTTATTTTTGGATAACAAGACGAATATTTTAGTACAGAGAGGTGCAGTTTGACGTGGCCTGGGTCCCACGTGGGGTCCATAAACGCCTTTAATATTCGAACTCTGAATTATGTATCACTCCCTCACGTCACTCCGTCTCCATTACAAACAACTCCCATTGCCGGAAAACTCAAAACACTTGATAATCCATGGCCACTGCCACCGCCGGTCCCGCCTTTGCCTTCTCCGCCGTCACTATCCGTGGTAATTCTTCTGCCAGACTTTCCGGTTTCGATTTTTCATATTCAACGATTCCTCAGCTTTCTCCGTTCAAGTCGTCTTCACCTCACCTCGCTTTCTCTCCCCGTGGATCATCTCATTTTGTTAGAAAGTAAGTTTAATATCTGGAAAAAATTGGTAAATAAGGTCTATTGCTGTTTGATAGTCAGAGATTTTGATGGAAATGATGTTTTGATCTCTACGAATGAACGAAAAATCGTGTTTAATCATGTAGTATATGTGGTTTAACTGACTGATAGTTAGCTTCAATTGTTTACTTGTCAATTTGTTTTTACGATTGTTCTATAAACCACGAGGTTTTTGCGAGAAATTCCGTATGGTTTTTGTACTTCAGACAAAGTCAAAGTGGAAGAGGTGAAAATGATATAAACGAATTGACCTAATCAGGATCACTATTTCTAACAATACGTTTTCTGTCAATACCTTTGTTGCTAAGCAGACATTTTCTTCATAGAAGGTCAAAAACGTTGTTAATAGTAGTGGATCGATAGGATCGTTCTGATTTGTGCTAATTTGGGTTGATAATCGGGTCAGATTGAACTGGTTACTGTTTGTTCACCTTTCACACAGTTTGACCAAAAATGCAGCAAGTTTTGTAAGTCAGATGTCTTAATCAAACTGTCTTCAGTACTAATTGAACTGTTATGCAGGAACATTTTCCAAGCTTCCATTGATGGTGTCGACTCACTGGGTGTAAGCTCTTTGGTCAGTTTCTAATGCTTTATCTGCTATATAATCAAAGTTGTTGTTCTTCTTCTTGACATTAACATTGTATCTCTGTTACATATTCTTAAACAGGATGCTGATAATATTCCTACTCCAATTGTTTTAATTGATCAAGGTTCAGATCCATCTGCAACTATTGTACATGTTAGCTTTGGTGATCGTCTTGGTGCCCTCATTGATACGGTAAATGACAAGTATACTTACTTTTTTGACCATAATACCCTTGTTGTTCTGAACAAACAACAAAATTTCTGTAAGTTATAGCTAATAAGCTTGCATATGTGATGCAGATGAAGGCGTTGAAGGATCTAGGCTTAGATGTAGCCAAAGGAACTGTCACAACTGAAGGATCAGTCATTGAAACAAAATTCTTTATTACTCGATTGTGAGTGTGCTTCATAGTAATTAGGTGTCAGTTTCTTTTTTTATATAATGGTTTTTATTTTTATAGATCCACTGGACGAAAAGTTGAAGATCCTGATCTCTTGGAGAGAATCAGATTGACCATCATAAACAATCTCTTGAAGTATCATCCGGTATTTATACCTAATTTATGAATAATCACTTCATGTTTATCTGTTAATTCAGTTATTATGATCTATGAACATATATTTGGTTTGATGCTTTCTTGTTATTTATGAATTTAAGGAGTCTAGTGCACGACTTGCAATGGGGGAGGCTTTTGGCATACAAGCTCCAGTCAAGAAGGTAATTTTCTTCAACAAATATATTGTAGAGATCACTTCAAGGGGCATTTTGGACTTTTGATCACTTATCTTTCTCATATATAAATTTTATAGAGATTAATAATAATAAACTCCTTCCTATAAATTTTATATCATTCAAATTAAAATTTGTATCTTGATGGCAGCTTGATAGAGATATAGAGACTCATATTCATGTCAAGGATGCTGGGCCTAAAAGAAGGTTAGCAGCTATGCAATTTAGAGTAATTTTTCAATTACTAAAATAAAAAAAATAAACTTTTTCACATTTTCAGCATTTGAAATTTACGAGTTTGTAATGTGTGTTTTGTTTTTAGCTTGCTGTGTGTAGAGACAGAAGATAGACCTGGATTGCTTCTAGAAATTGTCAAGATAATGGCTGATGTCAATGTCACTATGGAATCAGCAGAAATTGATACTGAAGTATGTTAATTTTTTTTTTTTTTTAAATATATAGAAAATACAAGGACATTTCAGTCATTTTCTCCCTCTTTTTTATGGTACAGGGGTTGATTGCCAAAGATAAATTTCACGTTAGCTACAGAGGGGCATCTTTAAATGATTCTTTGTCTCAGGTAACCAAAATGTCTTCGTTCTTTTCCAGAGTAAAAGTGAAATTACTATTATACCCTTTTGTAAACTGTTTAAATGGGCAGGTGTTGACGAATTGCCTACGCTATTACCTTCGAAAGTCGGAAACCGATGAAGACAGCTACTAACTAGGGGAGCACACGTGCGTCTTCCATGCATTATGCATGCTATCTGTAAAATTACACAAAACTCCCTGTGCTTGTTTTTGTACACATATTTCAGAATCATGAATGTATTCAAGAAGATAACCATTCCATTAAAAATAATCATATTGTGACTAGTTTATAAACTATGTCCGGTTTATAATAGTAAAATATCAAATAATATGGTTTAGGAAGGCAATTCACATATAAAAATAAACTATCATATTATGATTCATTCTTATGCGTACCCTTAACATATGCGTTAGGACCAGATCTATCTTTAATCTGTAAGACCGCTTTTATGGTTTCAATTCATAAAATTGCATAGTATATAATTGGGAAAATTAAGTTGATAATCGGTTGTCATCCGCATATAGTTCATTTATGCCAATGAAGGATCAATGTTATTGACATGTTGAATCCTGTGTCTATGACCGGAAAATAAGTTAATCGGGTGGTGTTTATATTCAAAACTTATAAATATGACATAAATATTAGAAAATCGTCACGAAAATGGGGTATGAAATAATAAAAAACTTGGTTATCGGATGGATTGTGTTAAGCTTTCTTTATGGTATTATGGACTGCGAGTTAAGGTATATACATATTAGAAAAAACCAAAGCCTCGAAACAAAGGAATTTGATGTGTGTATATATAGCCATATTTACTCCGAAATGAATAAATATCACAAATGTTATGAGATTTTTTTTTATGTTGTTCTCAACAGTTGCGAATGTTCAACATAAACAGCAATATCGGCCGTTCTTGAAACAATCACCGGATCCCATTATTGAACTACCAACTCAAACAACCCTAATATACTCATAAATTCCAACTTTCTGCAAACCGACATTTGAATCTTCAACCTACTGACTGACGGACACCTTTCCTTATCGTACTTGTAATACAATTTCATTGACTAATGCATGACTCCAACACTTGATATATAAATTACATACCAAAAGCATAAACACATCAACAAGATAAATAAACAAACCCAATATACATAACTAAAGTATTGAATAATATTTTTGAGATGTAAATTATGACACAAAGTAATAAATGTTTGCAACAAATGAAAAAGAAAATGAGGTACCCATAAACATTGAAATTCACAAGGAGGGTGTATAAGAATGTTTAAACAACTTAGCTAGTTAATTGAAATTATGCTTGATATCTTTCTTATACGTAGTATGGTGGAGACTTGTAGATGTAAGGAGGAGGTGGTGAAGGTGAAGGTGGCGGCGGGGATTTGTAAATGTACGGAGGAGGAGGCGATGGTGATGGTGGGGGAGGAGATTTGTATACATAAGGCGGGGGAGGCGAGGGTAAAGGTGGTGGCGGTGACTTGTAGATGTAAGGAGGAGGCGGTGATGACGACGGTGGCGGAGGTGAGTTGTAAACATAAGGTGGGGGAGGTGAGGGTGAAGGTGGCGGTGGCGATTTGTAAGTGTATGGAGGAGGAGGCGATGGTGATGGTGGGGGAGGAGATTTGTATACACTAGGTGGTGGTGGGGAGGGTGAAGGTGGTGGTGGGGATTTATAGATGTACGGAGAAGGAGGTGACGGTGATGGTGGGGGAGGAGATTTGTATACATAAGGCGGGGGAGGTGAGGGTGAAGGTGGTGGTGGGGATTTATAAATGTATGGAGGAGGAGGTGATGATGATGGTGGAGGAGGAGATTTGTATACATAAGGTGGGGGACGTGAGGGTGAAGGCGGTGGTGGAGACTTGTAGATGTAAGGAGGAGGCGGTGAAGGTGATGGTGGTGGAAGTGACTTGTAAACATAAGGCGGGGGAGGTGAGGGTGAAGGTGGTGGTGGCGACTTGTAAATGTAAGGTGGAGGCGGTGATGGTGACGGTGGGGGAGGTGACTTGTAAACATAAGGAGGAGGTGGTGAAGGTGAAGGTGGCGGTGGGGATTTGTAAATGTATGGAGGAGGAGGCGATGGTGACGGTGGGGGAGGAGATTTGTATACATAAGGTGGTGGAGGGGAGGGTGAAGGTGGTGGTGGGGATTTATAGATGTATGGAGGAGGAGGCGATGGTGATGGTGGAGGAGGAGATTTGTATACATAAGGTGGGGGAGGTGAGGGTGAAGGCGGTGGTGGAGACTTGTAGATGTAAGGAGGAGGCGGTGAAGGTGATGGTGGTGGAGGTGACTTGTAAACATAAGGTGGGGGAGGGGAGGGTGAATGTGGCGGTGGCGACTTGTAAATGTAAGGTGGAGGCGGTGAAGGAGACGGTGGGGGAGGTGACTTGTAAACAAAAGGAGGAGGCGGTGAAGGTGAAGGTGGCGGTGGGGATTTGTAAATGTATGGAGGAGGAGGCGATGGTGATGGTGGGGGAGGAGATTTGTATACATAAGGTGGTGGATGGGAGGGTGAAGGTGGTGGTGGCGACTTATACATGTAAGGAGGAGGAGGTGATGGAGATGGTGGAGGAGGAGATTTGTATACATAAGGTGGGGGAGGTGAGGGTGAAGGTGGTGGTGGCGACTCGTAAATGTATGGTGGAGGCGGTGACGGTGACGGTGGTGGAGGTGACTTGTAAACATAAGGAGGAGGTGGTGAAGGTGAAGGTGGCGGTGGCGATTTGTAAATATACGGTGGAGGAGGTGATGGTGATGGTGGGGGAGGAGATTTGTATACATATGGTGGGGGAGGTGAGGGTGAAGGTGGTGGTGGCGACTTGTAGATGTAAGGAGGCGGTGGTGATGGAGATGGTGGTGGAGATGACTTGGAAACATAAGGAGGAGGCGGTGAAAGTGAAGGTGGCGGTGGGGATTTATAGATGTACGGTGGAGGAGGAGCCAATGGTGATGGTGGTGGAGGGGATTTGTAGATATAGGGAGTACGAGGAGATGGTGGTGGTGGTGGTGGTGATTTGTAAATATATGGAGGTGGTGGTGTCCTAGACGGCGGCGGCGGCGACTTGTAGTAGTATGGATGGGGAGGAGGCGATTTTGTTGGTGGGGGTGGTGACTTGTAGTAGTAGGAAGGTGGTGGTGATTTAGTTGGCGGTGGGGGAGATTTGTAATAATATGGTGGCGGTGGTGATTTTACCGGTGGTGGAGGTGACTTATAATAATACGGTGGAGGTGATTTGACTGGTGGCGGTGGTGACTTGTAATTATAGCTCGGTGGTGGTGGTGATGCATAAACATAATGATCATCATGATCTGCCAGGACTTGAGTTGCCAACACAAATATTGCAAAAGAGAAGAGTAATCGAGGACAAGCCATGGCCATCTCTATCATCTATTGTGTGGTTGAGATATAATATGAATGATTTGGATATGTTGTGCAATGTGTAGAGCCCCTTTTATAGTTTCAATTCCATCAGATTGCATAGTATTAAATTCGGAAAATGAAGTTGGATACTTGGGACTTGGGAGTCACTAACATATTGTTCATGTACGCCAAGAATTGGTCAAATAATATTTGACATTTTCAACAACAACCTTTATAAACAATCTTATAAAAGTCAAATACATTATTTACATCTTATATTGTTAATTGTTTGTCGATGTCAGACAAAATACCGAATTAATCAAAGTTATAAATCGTATATGGGTGTGTACCCAGCAAAAGAATTGTCAGAAATCATATATCTTATCATAAAACTAGGACAACCAGAATTCAGACATATGACGTAAAAATAATGAATTATTAAGCAGGTTCAATGCATGATGAATACTCGAGCAACCGAATTTTGTTATGTTAAAAACCCAATTGGTTTGTTAAAAACCCAAATGTGCAGATTTACGAGAACTTTGCATCTTTGCTTTTGCAATCACATATTTTATTGGGATAATCACAAAAGGAACCTGGAATGGGGGGCTTTAAGTTTCTAACCCACATTTTTAACATTTTCCAAAATGACCACAACAAAATTCTTTATTACTCGATTGTGAGTGTCCATATTTCTATTCTTTTTTCTCTAAGCTGTCTGTTGGTACCCAGATGTTATCTTTATAAAATATATTTCCTTAATCCTTTCCTCTAAATCTTATATCTCTCCACTCATCTGAACCTACATTATTCTCTTCTTGCGATCACCTTCTCTCTCGGCTTCTTCCTCATGGCTTCTTCTAGCAATACAGAAAAACACTATCTGATTACGAACATCAAACTTTACATCTCCCTTTCTCTACTTCAGGTGATCCTAAAAATAAAAGAATGCAACTGCTCGACAGGTTGGGCAAAACCTAAAGACCTTGTTTCGCGATAACAATGATGCGAAGGCTATATATTAAACTATACAACCAGCTTCACAACATCAGAGATGGTGGTTGCTAGCTCTATATCCGACTATTACTTCCTCTTGTAATTTGCTTAAACGGGCAGGTCTTCACGAACTGCCTTCGCTATTACCTTCTGAAGTCAGAAACGATGAAGACAGTTACTAGGGAAGCACTTCCAATTCGAGCGTATATCTTCCACAAATGCTATCTGTAAAATTACACGTATCTCGCTGTGCTTGTTTTTGTACACATTTCAGAATCATGAATGTATTCAAGAAGATAACCACTCCATTAAAAATAATCATATTGTGACTAGTTTATAAACTATGTCCGGTTTATAAAAGTAAAATCATCCCTTCTAATAAATAAGTAGGATGAATATCCTAATGCCATGTGTCAACCTCTAACAACTCCTAATCAATTACACATGCCACATGTCATGTTTTTGCTATTCATTTTTACATTTAATTCTTTTCAAAATTTCAAATTCCAATATCCTTTTATTCATCTACATTTACTGATATTGAATATTGATTTCTGGAATCTATTTCTACTTAAAATAATATTTTTACTTTAAGGTTTCAACCCATTATTCTTCATCTTTTGTTATGCCATCCATTTTGAATTCCCTAAAAATTAGCCAAGAATTTTGTTAACATAAACCCAAGATATGCTGCAGATATTATATACCTTCCATATCAACATTACAGTATATTAGGAATTATGAATTATGAATAGAAATATGAATATATATTAGGAATATGTATATTAAATTTAATGCAAAATTGAATGAATTCCATCACACCAATGGTATATAAATTACAACACAGAGACCAATTTTAACACATTTGTTTTTTTTTTTTTCTCTCTACATTTTTTTCTCCTCCTGCAATTTCATACTACAAGGTACTATAAATCCATTCTTTTCCTGCTGCATAACATTTCAATAACAAAACATTAATAAAGACTATTTAAGCCATATTCAACCATCTTAATATTTATGTATTTGTCGTTATTACAATTTCATGGCTGCTGGTAATTTTACTCTCATAAGAAATCTCGATATCTTGAAGGACATCTTCACAATGAAGCTTCGTGTTATCAGATTATGGACACTTGACAGTTACTACAACAAAAATGAACTTTTCTTTGTTGAGCTTATTCTAATGGACGAAGAGATATATTTCATATATCTATTTTTATTATTTATCTGTTTACTGCTTATACTAATCTTTATTAATTGTATTTGCATCACATCTTTTCTTCATTCAGGGTAACAAGATCCAAGGTTATGTTAGAGCCGCTCCAGACGGTGGGTAACCCGGGCGACCGACCAGGGCCCACGTCCCCAGGGGGCCAAAAAAAAGTTCTGGGTTATGTAGTGTTTATATATAAAAAAAATTATTACCTAATGATTTTTAGGGCTTAAAGTTGGTTTAAACTCAAACTAGCTTAAAAGATAAACAATTTGAATTGCTTGTTATTGGTAATTGAACACATTTATAGTGAAAAATAAATAATATATTTTTTAATGTTTATTATATTTGTCTTTAAGGGGCTATTTTTTTCTTTTCGCCCCGGACCCCATATACGTTTGGACCGGCACTGGGTTATGTCCATAAAACTTACTTTTACACGTTCAAAAAACTTCTAAAAGAAGGTGAAGCTTTTATCATCAAACCTCCGAATTTAGCAAAGATGCAGGAAGGAAGATTTCAACTTACCAATCAGCTACAAAAGCTTGCTTTTTGAATCTGGGGAATACTGTTACTCCGTGTGACGATTTTTGTGGATCATTAAATGGCTTTGATTTTTTTTAATATCGGACGGTTATCAATGACACTGTTCTAGAAAATATGTCATTGGGTTAGTATTTTCTATTTAATAATTTTTATATTATCCTTCAAACATGCATATATAAAACATTAACAATTCTACTTCTGCTAAAGAAATTAAGGAAATTATATTTGGATAACAGAAAGACAGTCCTTATCTAAGGTTGGTTTGTTTTTGAAACATCCGGTTTTTAGACATGGTCAATTATATGTTGCCCTATCTAAAGTTCAAAGTAGAGAAGCATTAAAATTGCTAATTTTAGATAAGGATGGTAGACTTACAAATAAAACTTCTAATACTGTTTATAAATAAGTTTTCAGAAATTTGTAAGTTGTTTGTAAAATATTATTCCTCATAACATATTTTCTTATTATTATTAATAAGACTTTGTTAATTTTATTTATATTATTTGACTAATAATTACAACATTTTAGTATGAAAGTGTAATTAATCTCGCAACTGTGGTTCCCAAGGGTTATAAACCAGTATAAAATAATATGGTTTAGGAAGGCAATTTGCATATAAAAATAAACTATCATATTGTGATTCATTTTATTACGAACCTTGACATATGCGTTAGGACCGGATCTATCCTTAATCCGTAAAACCGCTTTTATAGTTTCAATTCATAACATTTCATAGTATATAATTGGGAAATTTAAGTTGATAATCGGTTGTCATCCGCATATAGTTCATTTATGCCAATGAAGGATCAATGTTATTGAGATGTTGAATACTATGTCTATGACCGGAAAATAAGTTAATCGGGTGGTGATAATTTTCAAAACATTTAAATATGACATAAATATAGAAAATCGTCACGAAAATGGGGTATGAAATAATAAAAAAATTGGGTTATCGGATGGATTGTGTTAAGCTTTCTTTATGGTATTATGGCCTGAGAGTTAAGGTATATACATATTAGAAAAAACCAAAGCCTCGAAACGAAGGAATTTGATGTGTATATATAGCCATATTTACTCCAAAATGAATAAATATCACAAATGTTAAGAGATTTTTTTAGGTTGTTCTCGACAGTTGCGAATGTTCAACATAAACAATATTGGTCGTTCTTGAAACAGTCATCGGATCCCATTGTTGAACTACCAACTCAATAAACCCTAATATACTCATAAATTACAAGTTTTTGTAAACCGAGACTTGAATCTTCAACCTACTGACCGACGTACACCTTCCTTATCGTACTTGTAATACCATTTCGTTGACTAATGCGTGACTCGAGCACTTGAAATATAAATTACATACGGAAAACATAAACACGTCAACAAGATAAATAAACAAAACCGATATACATTACTAAAGTATTGAATAATATTTTTGAGATGTAAGTTATAACACAAAGTAATAAACGTTTGCAACAAATAAATAAGAAATGAGGTACCCATAAACATTGAAATTAACAGGCAGGGTGTATAAGAATGTTTAAACAACTTAGTTAATTAATTGAAATTATGCTTGATATCTTTCTTATACGTAGTATGGTGGAGACTTGTAGATGTAAGGAGGAGGTGGTGAAGGTGAAGGTGGCGGCGGGGATTTGTAAATGTACGGAGGAGGAGGCGATGGTGATGGTGGGGGAGGAGATTTGTATAGATAAGGTGGGGGAGGCGAGGGTGAAGGTGGTGGCGGCGACTTGTAGATGTAAGGAGGAGGCGGTGATGACGACGGTGGCGGAGGTGAGTTGTAAACATAAGGTGGGGGAGGTGAGGGTGAAGGTGGCGGTGGCGATTTGTAAGTGTATGGAGGAGGAGGCGATGGTGATGGTGGAGGAGGAGATTTGTATACATAAGGCGGGGGAGGTGACGGTGAAGGTGGTGGTGGGGATTTATAGATGTACGGAGAAAGAGGTAACGGTGATGGTGGAGGAGGAGATTTGTATACATATGGCGGGGGAGGTGAGGGTGAAGGTGGTGGTGGGGATTTATTGATGTATGGCGGAGGAGCCGATGGTGATGGTGGAGGAGGAGATTTGTATACATAAGGTGGGGGAGGTGAGGGTGAAGGCGGTGGTGGAGACTTGTAGATGTAAGGAGTAGGCGGTGAAGGTGATGGTGGTGGAGGTGACTTGTAAACATAAGGCGGGGGAGGTGAGGGTGAAGGTGGCGGTGGCGACTTGTAAATGTAAGGTGGAGGCGGTGACGGTGACGGTGGGGGAGGTGACTTGTAAACATAAGGCGGAGGCGGTGAAGGTGAAGGTGGCGGTGGGGATTTGTAAATGTATGGAGGAGGAGGCGATGGTGATGGTGGGGGAGGAGATTTGTATACATAAGGTGGTGGAGGGGAGGGTGAAGGTGGTGGTGGCGACTTATATATGTAAGGAGGAGGAGGTGATGGAGATGGCGAAGGAGGAGATTTGTATACATAAGGTGGGGGAGGTGAGGGTGAAGGTGGTGGTGGCGACTTGTAAATGTATGGTGGAGGCGGTGACGGTGACGGTGGTGGAGGTGACTTGTAAACATAAGGAGGAGGTGGTGAAGGTGAAGGTGGCGGTGGTGATTTGTAAATGTACGGTGGAGGAGGTGATGCTGATGGTGGGGGAGGAGATTTGTATACATATGGTGGTGGAGGTGAGGGTGAAGGTGGTGGTGGCGACTTGTAGATGTAAGGAGGCGGCGGTGATGGAGATGGTGGTGGAGGTGACTTGGAAACATAAGGAGGAGGCGGTGAAGGTGAAGGTGGCGGTGGGGATTTATAGATGTACCGAGGAGGAGGAGGAACCAATGGTGATGGTGGTGGAGGAGACTTGTAGATATAGGGAGTACGAGGAGATGGTGGTGGTGGTGATTTATAAATATATGGAGTTGGTGGCGACCTAGATGGTGGTGGCGGCGACTTGTAGTAGTATGGATGGGGAGGAGGCGATTTTGTTGGTGGGGGTGGTGATTTGTAGTAGTAGGAAGGTGGTGGTGATTTAGTTGGTGGTGGGGGAGATTTGTAATAATATGGTGGCGGTGGTGATTTTACTGGTGGTGGAGGTGACTTGTAATAATACGGTGGAGGTGATTTGACTGGCGGCGGTGGTGACTTGTAATCATAGCTCGGCGGTGGTGGTGATGCATAAACATAATGATCATCATGATCTGCCAGGACTTGAGAAGCCAACACAAATATTGCAAAAGCGAAGAGTAATTGAGGCCGAGCCATGGCCGTCTCTATCATCTATTGTGTAGTTGAGATATAAGATTAATGATTTGGATATGTTGTGCAATGTATAGAGCCCCTTTTATAGTTTCAATTCCATCAGATTGCATAGTATTAAATTCGGAAAATGAAGTTGGATACTTGGGACTTGGGAGTCACTAACATATTGTTCATGTACGCCAAGAATTGGTCAAATATTATTTGACATTTTCAACAACAACCTTTTTAAACAATCTTATAAAAGTCAAATACATTATTTACATCTTATATTGTTAATTGTTTGTCGATGTCAGACAAAATACTGAATTAATCAAAGTTATAAATCGTATATGGTTGTGTACCCAGCAAAAGAATTGTCAGAAATCATATATCTTATGATAAAACTAGGACAACTAGAATTCATGACGTAAAAATAATGAATTTAAATAATTTATTAAGCAGGTTCAATGCATGATGAATACTCGAGCAACCGAATTTTGTTATGTTAAAATCCCAATTGGTTTGTTAAAAACCCAAATGTGCAGATTTACGAGAACTTTGCATCTTTGCTTTTGCAATCACATATTTTATTGGGATAATCACAAAAGGAACCTGGAATGGGGGGTTTAAATTCCCTAAAAATTAGCCAACAATTTTGTTAACATAAACCCAAGATATCCTGCAGATATTATATACCTTCCATATCAACATTATAGTATATTAGGAATTATGAATTATGAATAGGAATATGAATATATATTAGGAATATGTATATTGTATTTAATGCAAAATTTAATGAATTCCATCTCACCAATGGTATATAAATTACAACACAGAGACCGATTTTAACACCTTTGCTTTTTTTTTTTTTTTTTTTTTTTTTTCTCTACATTTTTTTCTCCTCCTGCAATTTCATACTACAAGGTACTATAAATCCATTCTTTTCGTGTTGCATAACATTTCAACAACAAAACATCAATAAAGACTATTTAAGCCATATTCACTTAGTATTTATGTATTTGTCGTTATTACAATTTCATGGCTGCTGGTGATTTTACTCTAATTTGAGATCTCGATGTCTTGAAGGACATCTTCATAATGAAGCTTCGTGTTATCAATTATGTACACTCGACAGTTACTACAACAAAAATGAACTTTTCTCTGTTGAACTTATTCTAATGGACAAAGAGGTATATTTCATATATCTATTTTTATTATTTATCTGTTTACTGTTTATACTAATCTTTATTAATCGTATTTGCACCACATCTTTTCTTCATTCAGGGTAACAAGATCCAAGGTTATGTCCATAAAGCTTACATTTACAAGTTCAAAAAACTTCTAAAAGAAGGTGAAACTTTTATCTTCAAATCTCCGAATTTAGCAAAGATGCAGGAAGGAAGATTTCAACTTACCAATCAGCTGCAAAAGCTTGCTTTGAATCTGGACAGTACTGTTACTCCGTGTGACGATTTTTGTTGATCATTAAATGGCTTTGATTTTGTTGAGTATCGGACGGTTATCAATGACACTGTTCTAGAAAATATGTCATTGGGTTAGTATTTTCTATTTAATAATTTTTATATTATCCTTCAAACATGCATATATAAAACATTAACAATTCTACTTCTGCTAAAGAAAGACGAAAATTAAGGAAATTATATTTGGATAATAGAAGGACAGTCCTTATCTAAGGTTGGTTTGTTTTTGAAACATCCGGTTTTTACACATGGTCAATTATATGTTGCCCTATCTAGAGTTCAAAGTAGAGAAACATTAAAATTGCTAATTTTAGATAAGGATAGTAGACTTACAAATAAAACTTCTAATGCTGTTTATAAAGAAGTTTTCAGAAATTTGTAAGTTGTTTGTAAAATATTATTCCTCATAACATATTTTCTTATTATTATTAATAAGACTTTGTTAATTTTATTTATATTATTTGACTAATAATTACAACATTTTAGTATGAAAGTGTAATTAATCTCGCAACTGTGGTTCCCAAGGGTTATAAACCAGTATAAAATAATATGGTTTAGGAAGGCAATTTGCATATAAAAATAAACTATCATATTGTGATTCATTTTATTACGAACCTTGACATATGCGTTAGGACCGGATCTATCCTTAATCCGTAAAACCGCTTTTATAGTTTCAATTCATAACATTTCATAGTATATAATTGGGAAATTTAAGTTGATAATCGGTTGTCATCCGCATATAGTTCATTTATGCCAATGAAGGATCAATGTTATTGAGATGTTGAATACTATGTCTATGACCGGAAAATAAGTTAATCGGGTGGTGATAATTTTCAAAACATTTAAATATGACATAAATATAGAAAATCGTCACGAAAATGGGGTATGAAATAATAAAAAAATTGGGTTATCGGATGGATTGTGTTAAGCTTTCTTTATGGTATTATGGCCTGAGAGTTAAGGTATATACATATTAGAAAAAACCAAAGCCTCGAAACGAAGGAATTTGATGTGTATATATAGCCATATTTACTCCAAAATGAATAAATATCACAAATGTTAAGAGATTTTTTTTAGGTTGTTCTCGACAGTTGCGAACGTTCAACATAAACAATATTGGTCGTTCTTGAAACAATCATCAGATCCCATTGTTGAACTACCAACTCAATAAACCCTAATATACTCATAAATTACAACTTTTTGTAAACGGACACTTGAATCTTCAACCTACTGACTGACGGGCACCTTTCCTTATCGTACTTGTAATACCATTTCATTGACTAATGCATGACTCGAGCACTTGATATATAAATTGCATACGAAAAGCATAAACACATCAACAAGATAAATAAACAAAACCAATATACATAACTAAAGTATTGAATAATATTTTTGAGATGTAAATTATAACACAAAGTAATAAATGTTTGCAACAAATAAATAAGAAAATGAGGTACCCATAAACATTGAAATTCAAAAGGAGGGTGTATAAGAATGTTTAAACAACTTAGTTAGTTAATTGGAAATATGCTTGATATCTTTCTTAGACGTAGTATGGTGGAGACTTGTATATGTAAGGAGTAGGTGGTGAAGGTGAAGGTGGCGGTGGGGATTTGTAAATGTACGGAGCAGCAGGCGATGGTGATGGTGGGGGAGGAGATTTGTATACATAAGGTGAGGGAGGCGAGGGTGAAGGTGGCGGCGGCGATTTGTAGATGTAAGGAGGAGGCGGTGATGGCGACAGTGGCGGAGGTGAGTTGTAAACATAAGGTGGGGGAGGTGAGGGTGAAGGTGGCGGTGGCGATTTGTAAATGTATGGAGGAGGAGGCGATGGTGATGGTGGAGGAGGAGATTTGTATACGTAAGGCGGCGGAGGTGAGGGAGAAGGTGGCGGTGGGGATTTGTAAATGTATGGAGGAGGAGGCGATGGTGATGGGGGAGGAGGAGATTTGTATACATAAGGTGGGGGAGGTGAGGGTGAAGGTGGTGGTGGGGATTTATAGATGTACGGAGGAGGAGGAGATGGTGATGGTGGAGGAGGAGATTTGTATACATAAGGTGGGGGAGGTGAGTGTGAAGGTGGTGGTGGAGACTTGTAGATGTAAGGAGGAGGCGGTGAGGGTGATGGTGGTGGAGGTGACTTGTAAACATATGGCGGGGGAGGTGAGGGTGAAGGTGGTGGCGGCGACTTGTAAATGTAAGGTGGAGGCGGTGATGGTGACGGTGGGGGAGGTGACTTGTAAACATAAGGCGGAGGTGGTGAAGGTGAAGGTGGCGGTGGGGATTTGTAAATGTATGGAGGAGGAGGCGATGGTGATGGTGGGGGTGGAGATTTGTATACATAAGGTGGTGGTGGGGAGGGTGAAGGTGGTGGTGGCGACTTGTATATGTAAGGGGGAGGAGGCGATGGTGATGGTGGAGGAGGAGATTTATATACATAAGGTGGGGGAGGTGAGGGTGAAGGTGGTGGTGGCGACTTGTAAATGTATGGTGGAGGCGGTGATGGTGACGGTGGGGGAGGTGACTTGTAAACATAAGGAGGAGGTGGTGAAGGTGAAGGTGGCGGTGGGGATTTGTAAATGTACGGTGGAGGAGGCGATGGTGATGGTGGGGGAGGAGATTTGTATACATAAGGTGGGGGAGGTGACGGTGAAGGTGGTGGCGGCGACTTGTAGATGTAAGGAGGCGGCGGTGATGGAGATGGTGGTGGAGGTGACTTGTAAACATAAGGAGGAGGTGGTGAAAGTGAAGGTGGTGGTGGGGATTTATAAATGTACGGAGGAGGAGGAGGCGATGGTGATGGTGGTGGAGGAGATTTGTAGATGTAGGGAGTACGAGGAGATGGTGGTGGTGGTGGTGGTGATTTATAAATATATGGAGGTGGTGGTGACCTAGAGAGTGGTGGCGGAGACTTGTAGTAGTATGGATGGGGAGGGGGCGATTTTGTTGGTGGTGGTGGTGACTTATAGTAGTAGGAAGGTGGTGGTGATTTAGTTGGTGGTGGAGGAGATTTGTAATAATACAGTGGCGGTGGTGATTTTACCGGTGGTGGAGGTGACTTGTAATAATACGGTGGAGGTGATTTGACCGGCGGCGGTGGTGACTTGTAATCATAGCTCGGCGGTGGTGGTGATGCATAAACATAATGATCATCATGATCTGCCAGGACTTGAGTTGCCAACGCACATATTGCAAAAGCAAAGAGTAATCGAGGCCAAGCCATGGCCATCTCTATCATTCGTATACAATTGAGTAGAGAACCGGTTAGAAGTATATCGAGTAAAAGATTTGGATATGGTTTACATTGCATAGACCCCTTTTTATAGTACCAATTCCATCAAATAGCATGGTATTTAATTATGAGAAGGAAGTTGGATATGTACTTGGGAGTCACTAACATATTGCTCATTTATTCCCAAGAATTGGTCAATACTATTTGACATTTCCAAAACTGCTATACATCTTAAATTAGTTTTATAATTAATAGACAAAAAAATATCACTTTTAATAGTGTTTATCTATTTGTCAATGTTAGAAAACATCGACTTGACCTAGTCATCGTTACTAATTTAAAAAAGAGCGTCATAAACATCATAAAATATCCGTTCAAAAAAACCTACGTAATGAATTTAAATCACTTCAACATCTCCAATAAACTCTCACTCGTTGTGCAATCGATGAAAAAAAAAACAATATCTAACTAAGATAGAAATATCGACGGAATCATTCGATAAGTTAAACATGATTTTTTTTTCTTTTCTGAACGTCTGTTTCCTTATAATGACTCTAGAAAAACGAATACGAACTTTTTATTGTTTGTTAATTCATTTTTCATAGACGATGTTCTTGTTTATTACATGAACTATATGGTATGTGTAGTTTGAACCTTACGTTGTACAGGTTAATATTATAAAAAAGTCTTTAACTATTATCTGGAAGTTTTCAAAACTGCAGGCCTTTTTTTACTTTTTAATTAAGTAATTATTTGAATTTTTATCTTATTATTTCTATGGACGAACAAGGCAACAAGCCGCACCCAGTACTCATTCCTTTCAGCCGACTATGGCATCTACAGCTGTGTCAAAATTGATTCAGTCTACCTTAGTAATGGAACAACATTTCTGCATATATCATCAACGTTCATGTATATATGTTTATGAATTATGACATAGTGAGTCAACAAGGTTTTATGGCCGCGCGATGCAGCAGAACTTTAAGCAATGACTTTTTTTTAATATAATATATTATTTTAAAGTTTAAGTTTGACATTGTTTAATAAAACTTAATTTAAATTTTTGATGAAAATTGTACGAATTATGTATTTTGGTATGTTAAATTTGTTAAATGGTTAAGCAAAATAAATATGTTTACATAAACAGTGGCGGACCTTAGTGGTGCCCGGGGGTCCGAGCCACTGCTCCGATTCCGGCACGTAGTGTAAATTTTTTTTAAATGTTTTTTTATTAGGTGCACCGATTTAAAATACAAATGTCACTACTAATTTAGATTTTTTCGGAATTTTTTTTAGTACCACCCCTACTAAAACGTTCTACGCTCGCCACTGTACATAAACAAATTTACATAGTTGTAGACATATAGAAGGGTCATTGATATTCAAAATATTTTTAACGAATAGAAAAAATAACAGTTCTTCAAAAGGTTCCAACAAAATACAATAGTGACAACCACAACAAGAAATACGCCCTTTAGGGACGCCAATTTTTGTGACAACGACTGGTTTTAGCGGTGACACTAGGGGACATCGTCGCTAAAGGGTACTATCGTCACTAAAGGGGTTCCACCGGCGATCCTCTTGTGCCACATGTCATTTAATCGTGACCGTAGGCTGTTATGGTGATCCATCAGTTAGGTTTCATCTGGTGGGAAGTATTAGCGGCGACACTAATAGCGACGACGTGTCGCCGCTATAGTTAGCGATCCGTCTGAATGTCATCGTGGCCCTTGAATTGTTTTTAGATCGGACGACTACTAGGCACCAGAGAATGGCGCGTGTTTTTCCCTCCAACTTGTCGCCCCAATTGCTAAGGCGTCGCCGTTAAAGGTGTCGCCGCAATTGCTAGGGTGTCCTTTTGACTACCCTTCGTCCCAGACGACTCAGTCGGCCTCTACCACTCTCTCTCGCAAACTACGGCGACCATCTATGTTTTCCGTCATTTCCGGCGTACTTCACCAACCCAAACCACCACTCATTCTAGGCTTTCATTTCAGTCAATTTCTAGCACATTCCGGCAATATCCGGCCATTTCCGACGAGATTCTGAGTTTTCCAACGAGATTAAAACTCCGGTAAGGTTCGTTTTGCTCTTCCTTTTTAGCTTTCTCTTGTTTTCTGATCTATATTTAACCTTAATTTCATTTTCTTGTGATTTTAAGTAAACTCCGATGGCTCTCACAATTTTCCGGCGGCTAGAATATTTCCGACGACTTACCCTTTTCCGGCGACTTTCTTCTGTTTATAATATATATGAAATTAGATGAAATATATGAATGTGTATATATTTTGGTATGTGAAATCAGATGAAACATGTAAATTGTGTATGCAAATATGTATCTGAAATTAGATGAAATTTATAAAATGTATATGCAAATATGTTTGAAAAAAATGTATATGTATGTCTATGTATGAAAAAATGTATATTTATAAAAATGTATATGAAAATATGTGTATAAGTGTATTTCTATGTGAAATATATGTGTTATACATATATGAAAAAAATGTATGTTAAAAAATATATGTCTATGAGTTATATGTATTGTTATGTGAAAAATGTATGTGAAAATATATGTGAAAATACAGGTATTTATATCAAATGTATGTGAAAAAAAAGACATTTTTATATGAAATGTATGTTACAATATAAGTATTTTTATAGGCTCCCACGGGTTAACTTTAGACTTATGAAATATTTATTAATATTAGCTTGTATATTAATATTAATTATGGGTAACAATTTTGAAAATGTTATCTTCGGTAAATAAATATAAACTTGTTTTTTTTTTTTAAACTTTATTTAAAACCATCAAATAAATTATATTTTTAAAAATTTAATAACATATAACTTTATAGTATCCATAAAGAAATAGTAATAGCTTACTATTTTAAATAAAACAAACTAAAAATAAAATAAAAGAAGCATGTAATAACTAAGATACACTGAAAATGAAAAATGTTATATCTTAAAAATATACAATTGGTTGATTTGATGACGTGGACTCTTTTAAAAGTGCCTCGTCTTTATTTATTTTTTAAAAAATTATACTAAATTGATGGCGCTAAATATGAAAAAAAAAGATGATATATATAACAAATATATAATATCGTTTAAAGTACAATGTTATACGAAAAATAAAAATGAAAAATTAAGACGCTAAATCCACTAAGTTATAATTACTCAAAATAGAAAAATAAAAACAAAAATAAGTTGGGATTAAAAATCAAAATATGGAAAAGAAAAGATGATATAAATAACAAATATATAATATTGTTGAAAGAATGTCATAATAAAAAATCAAAATCAAAATTAAGACGCTAAAGTACTATGGTATAATAAATAAGTTATTTTTAGTTTAAGTCTCTTCTTTTTTAAATCATCGAAAGCCTAAAAATACCCGCCCGAAATTGATTTTGGGTTGTCCCCGTTTTGGAACTGCGTTTTGAATACCTAACCTCATTTAGGATGTAAATGTATATTACATGATTGATATTTTAAGAAATATTCGGTTGTATTTTTCTCTTTGCTCCTCGGTATATAATTTTATATATACTTAGGAGCTAAGGGGGAATGCTGCCGAAATTTTCTTAAATGGTCAATCATGTAATACACATTTGCATATGAGGTAAGGTATTCAAAAAGTGGGTTTAGAAGCCTACCATTGTGAATACTCTCCCGTTGTCCGATTTTCTATTCCATCTGATTGAGCGGTTACTCTATCCTTATAAATATTCAATCCTAATTCTAGTTCTTGTAGAGAAAATACTAAAACCTAACTTATGTTTCAGTTGCAACATGTTTATTGATAAAACGTGGACTACTATTGAAAACTGTAATTCTACCTTGTTCCAACAAGGACTCGAATCTTTTCTCGAGAGGTCCAAACCACACGTTGATAACAAAGGTCAAATCAGATGCCGGTGTAACAAATATAATCTCAATAAATTTATACTACTAGCCATAATGAAATTCCATATACTTCAACATGGTTTTAGTCCACATTATATTATATGGAAGTATCACGGCGAAAATACAACTCACCCGATTGTCGAAGACATACCGCGTAGTAATGAGATGGCTGATGTTATTGATGATGTTATGGGGGGTGTGATTGAAAATGATACCAACCACGACAAAGGGAACCCAGATACAGACGGTAGTGGTGTCGATGATAGATTTCAAAAGTTGTTAGAGGAAGTCCAATTAAAATTATATCCTGGATGTTCGTTTTCGTCCCTTGACTTTTTAGCAAAGCTGATGCATATCAAGATGATCAACAAATGGACTGATAGTTCATTCGATCAACTTCTTGAGTTGTTGCAAACTGCATTTCCTCAAGGAAATAAGGTCCCCCCCCCCCCCCCCCCCCCCGTCACATTACGAAGCAAAAAAGACACTTAAAAAGATCAGCTTGGGTTATGAGTCGATACACGTATGTAAACACGACTGCTTTCTTTTTTGGAAAGAACACCAGTTGGTGCAAAAGTGTCCAGTTTATAACGAGAGTCGGTGGGTTAATGAAAATACAAAGGGTAAGAAGGTGGCTCATAAGGTTTTACAATACTTTCCTGTGACCACCAGACTACAACGTTTGTATTTTTCTAGACACACAGCTAAAGATATGATTTGGCACAGTACCGGACGATCCAAAGATGGTATGATGCTTCATCCCGTTGATGGTACTTCATGGAAAAAATTCTATATGAAGTATCATGACTTCTAAAGGGAACCCAGAAACGTACGCTTAGGGCTTGCTGCTGATGGTTTTAATCCGTTTGGTAACATGTGTAATCCTCATAGCACGTGGCCCGTCATACTCACCACTTACAATCTTCCACCATGGATATGCATGAAAGAGTCATCTTTCATGTTGACCTTGTTGATTCCCGACCCCAAAGCACCCGTGAAGGACTTTAGATGTTGACCATCCATGGAGAAAAAGTTTGGACTATAATGGCGAGCATGAGACAAGAGGCCCTCCAAGAAAGTTGAGTGAGGAAGAAATACAAGCGCAACACGCTCGTCTATTCTTTTGTCCACCGGGTAAAGTAGCTGCTCAACGAGCTGGTATTAAGAGAGATCGTGAGGATTTCGAGTTGAATTGGTCTAAAAAGAGCATATTCTTTGAACTTGAGTATTTGTAATGCTCGCGTTTCCAGGCTAGTCATTATTGTTGATGTAATAGTCTAGGTTAATCCTTGTAACTCTTTTTGAAGTATTAATGATGAAATATTTGAGTATTATGTGAATTATGTGTTTATTTTCTTAATTATTATAATTTAATGAATTAAGAATAAAATAAGCGTCAAAATTGAAGTGTGAGATAAGCCCGATATCTTTGCATGAAGATGTAGTGGTTGAACAAGGATTCCGGAGATATAAAGAATGCCGAAATCCGAGATGACCTATTGAAGTTTCGCGATAGAACCGGCAACGCTGAATGACGTAAAATGTGAAATTTACGATAGAGCGATATTTAGCCTTAGTGATCTAAACGAAAGTCGTAGATTTCGTTAAACCGAGAGTGTGCATAAAAAGATCGTCCAAATCTGACTTCGTATGAGGAAGTTATGATTTTCCGAAGTTTCGACTTAACAGTATACAGCCCGAATACTCGATTTGAGATCGAGCGCTTTTTAGCCAAAACAATCTAAACGAGAATCAAAGATCTCGTTAATGGTAGTGAAACGATAAAAAGAAAGACAAAAACAGACGTCAGATGAAGAAGTTATGAATTTATAACGGAGTTTTCTTGTCTCGGCCTACTAAAAATAAATAATAAAAATAAAGTAAAAATTAGCCGACGAAGTCTAAATAATAGTTGTAGAGTATGGTCTCACCTAGACCTGGCAATGGGGCGGGTTTGGAGCGAATCGACCTTGATTCAAACCCTTTTAATAAATTTCAAAATCCGATCCAAACCCGCTCCATAACCCGCATGATTTTGAATAATCAAACCCATACCCTTATCCACCGAATCAGCAAATATCCAAACCCGCCCCATAACCCGTAGGTTTTTTGAATAATAAAACACATTTTACATAAATCATAAAATCACATTTATTAAATTAAACTAAATTTTGATTTAGAAAACACATTATGTACTCGAGGACTTTCTATTGGAATTAAAATCCTTATTTCAGTTACTTCCGATTGGTTTTTGACCGTCGATTGCATTGATAGAGAATAGAAATTACAAACTTTCTTCTGGTTGATAAATAACCTTATTGATTTATAAATGAAATTGGTGATTACATGATGAAATATAAAGGAAATGAAATCATGAATCTTGGGAGAAGAGTAAAAGACTGGAATTCTAGAAGTTGAGTCCTTGACTCCTATGTAAAAACAATTTAGTCTTTGGCCTTTTCTCTTAGGATTTCTGATTAGAATTTAATGTAAACTTTAGGCAATATAAAATATAAATTTATACTTCTAAAATTTATCTGGGGCGGGTTATAAATGGAGCGGATCGGTGCTGATCCATACCCGACCCTTTTAATAAAAGGGTTAGCAGGTACGGGTCGTTAACGGGTAAACGGATCAAAAACTATGCTCCAAACCCATATAATTGTTAAGGGTTTGGATCGGATCAGGGTCAAAACCCGCTCCATTGCCAGGCCTAGTCTCACCTACGCGGGGATATAAAGAACGTCGAAAACGGAGTTCGTATGAGGAAGATATGAATTTTTGAAGTTTATTAAATAATTAAAATATTATATTTAATTATAAATTCTGATATTATCCAAAGGGGGGGGAGTCAGCGACCTTATCCGGGTTACGCCCAACATAACTAGGATTTACGCCCAACGTAAATCGAAGATCCAGCCCCCTATAAAAAGAAGTCGAGGCTACCGAGTTTCAGTTGCTATTTTCTTTCCTCCTCTCGCGTTTTTACCTCGTTTTTCATGCAAGAATTATCCCGAAGCCCCAGTATCATTCCGGAGACCCAAAGCAAGTCCCGAAGCCCCAAAGATCCTGATAAATAAAATTCCTGAGCCGAAGCACTTCCCGCGAGGAGCCTGATTTTTGTGAAGATCTTCCAGATCTACCGAAGAATACTATTTCTACAAGTCGTAGTGCTGTCCGATCATCTTCTGATCAAGTGAGTGTGTAGTCACTTTCTTCTAACGCATAATTATGATGTATTTTATACGAAATACATGTTATGTGTATATTTTTTGGTTATATGTGTGAATGTATATTCACTTTCTTCTATCTCATAGGTATGATTTATTATCTATGAAATACGTGTTATGTGTATGTGTCTCATCTGTTGTTTGGAATATGTATTGAATGAGAATAGTATATAGGTTTTAAACTATGTATAAAAATATATATTTTTATCTACTAATATGTTGGGTAGAACATGGGTAGATAGTTGATGTGTGATAAACAGATGAGAGGTCTCGATGTTGTTTTTGATTCAGTCATCTAGCGAAGTTTAGATGATGACCACAGACTTTTCTAGACAGTCCTATGGAACGCTAGCAGGCTCGCCACCTGTAGGTGTTAATGTCCTTGGGTGTTCATTCGCTATACTCCATCCCCCTTATGGTTGCCTTATTTGACATATATTGCTGGGAAACCCATGAATGCATGTGTTGTCGCCCCGATGAAATATTCTTAGACTAGGTCCCTTATGTTAGTTGTCTTAGGGACGTAAAGTGAGAATAACGAGAATGGTTAATTGGGTTATTGTTGGTTGGTGGAATTAAATATAATTATTTATTGTGGGTTGAAAACCCTATATGCTCACCAGGCTCCCAAGCTTGACCAACTCAGTTTTCTTTGTATTACAGGTAGTGGCTCCGGAGCATAAGTTGGATGACTTGTCAAGTTATTTTTGGATTATAGACTTGTTGTTGTAAATAACTGTTGTAAGGTCTGTATTGAAATGTTTATGCTTTTGGTCTGTTTATCGGAACATGACATCCCGAGTATTGTAATATAATGAAAACTACATTTCTATAAGAAATGCTTTGGTATATCTTATTTTTATCATATTTTGTTTTGGGAACAAATTCCGCAACTCTTTTAATCAAAGGGTTACTCTGTAATCATTTTAAAATCATAAATTAAACCTGTTTTTTTTTTTGCCGTGATTTTGGGGATGTCACAGTATTGGTCTTTTTTGGAGCTGAAGCACAACTTTGATCTTACGCATATTGAAAAAAATGTGGGTGAGAGTCTTGTGGGTACTTCTCTGATGACTGATAAGTCTAAAGACACATCAAATGCTTGGGCGGACTTGACAAAACTGAACATTCGGAAAAGTCAATGGTTGAAAAAGAGTGGCAACAAGTTCCTTAAACCCCATCCACCTTACTCGTTCACGAAACCTGACCGCATTCGTTTTTGTAAGTTTATAAGAAATGTGAAACTGCCAGATGGGTTTGGATCTAACATCGGTAAGAAAGTGAATGAAACCAATACTAACATTATTGGGTTGAAATCTCATGATTATCACATTTTCATGCAACGTTTGGTACCCATTGGAGTTAAAGTTCTTTTGGGCAAAGGTGTTTATACACCAATAATAGAGCTTTGTATGTTTTTAAGCAACTTTGTTCAAGAACACTATCAACGAAGGATATTATAGAAGCGAAACCAACCATTATTAAAATATTGTGCAAATTAGAAGTGATCTATCCTCCTGCCGTTTTTTGACATTATGGTTCATTTAGTTTTGCATTTACCTGATGAAGCTATTTCCGGAGGCCCAGTATGTATGAGATGGATGTATCCCTTCGAAAGTTATATGAAAAAACTAAAAAACTATGTTAGAAACAAGGCGAGGCCGAAAGGTTCTATAGTTGAGGGTTATGTTGCTGAAGAGGCATTATCATTTTGTTCGATGTATCTTGAAGATGTTAAGACTCGATTCAATAGCCTCGAAAGAAACGAAGATGATGTCATAGAAGAAACAAAGTTACGAGTGTTTCAGTCTAAGTGTCGACCGACTAACGCAAAGAAAATGAAAAATCTCAGTCTAGAGGAGAGAAAACATCTACATTGGTTTGTGCTTGATAGTTGTGAGGAAGTCAGAAAGTATATTGCGTAAGTGTTCTTATCTTTTAATTCATTGTCTATTTTTAATTTCTCCTTTTTTACTCTCTCTCTCTCTCTCTCTCTCACTATATATATATATATATATATATATATATATATATATATATATATATATATATATATATATATATATATATATATATATATATCATTAATGTAGTGAATTCAAATCATTACATCCTGAAAGTGATGAAAAACCCGAATTCCCTAAATGGTTCCTTCATAAGGTCTATGATATGCAAAACAAAAATCTCCAGAGTTTAACAAAGAGTTATCGACTCTTTCAATCGGTGCGCATGCGAATACCTTTACTTACACCGCTTGCATAGTGAATGGTGTTAGGTTTATGGTACTTATGTGTGACACCTAACGATCAACACAAAACTCGGGGGTTCTAACTGTGGGAGAGAATAAGCAGAAATATTATGGTAAGCTAGAAGAGATTACCGAGTTGCATTATGCTCATAAATATTCCACCGTAATTTTTCGTTTCAAGTGGTTCGATACTACAGGAGTTAAATCAAATAATAATTTCACCAGTATCGACCCACAACGTGAATTGAGCAGCGAATATCAACTCATATTTGCTACGCAGGCCAAGCAAGTATTTTACATCCAAGAACCTTCTTGAAGTGAGGAAAATGACAACCAACGGTGGGTTGTTGAAAATGTTAATCATAGAAGAATTTGGGATCTACCGATGAACGATGTCGACCATGATCCCATTGAAAATGTCGACAATGATTCAACCGATGTCGTTCTTGGTAATGCTTCTTGTAATTTCACTCTCTCAATCGACTTTAGCCAGTACTTTCAAAATTCTCAATCGGTTGAAGATGATGTTGAAGTTGACCCACCAATGAGTATCATCAATAATGTGTCTGATTGCGAGACTGATTATGATGAGGAAGATTTGAATATGATAGTGATGTGTCAGCAGACACTGAAGTGTCTGAGGGCGAGAATGATCAAAAAAATCTTTACATTTGATTGGTAAAATAAGGTTTGTATTTGTTGTAATCATATCATATTATATGTGTGTGTGTGTGTGTGTGTCTATATATATATATATATATATATATATATATATATATATATATATATATATATAGGGTTAGGTTATTTTGTTTTTGATAAGTATTGTGTGCCCATGTAAATGATTGTAGGCCAATCATTTGTGGTAATTTAAGAAAGTTATTTTCTTTTTAAATTAAATATAAAAAATCAAATAAATGGGGTTTAATCAATTGACCGGTCAAACAAGGGTAGAATGGTATTTTGCGCCGTTATTTAATTAGGAAACGGTGGATAATATGGAATGATCAACCGATAATCCCAAATATCTCGCTTACTCTCATAATCCAGAACCCAAATCCTTAGGAGGTTGAAAAACATTCCGATTTATTGTAATCAGTCTTCAAAAATCGGAAGATCGTTTGTAGGTTTTCCCTATAAATATCGACATTTAACCCTAGAAGACGAAATCGACATTTGGGGGTTATATTAACGGTATTCTGCAACAATGAGGAGTACACGATCTAGTTCATTTAAGTCAAAGTTCAAGAACACAGTAGAAACAGCGTTGAATCTTGAAGACGACAATGATGATTCCGTTGCTAAAACTGAAGGTAATAATTTTATTGTGTTATTTAATGTTTATTTGGTTCGAAAAATGTAGTAGAATTTAGGAAGTGTTTTTGAAAATCTTTTATATGCATGTATGATTTGTGGTCTGGAAGAAAAAATGTGTCATTTTTTCGTATTTTATTAAGAATAGTTACTGTGTATAGTATTCTGCAAGAATGTTCTGTTTATATGATCGTGGCCATGGTTGTTATTCTGCTAGAATAAGTATACTTGTTTTACTGGTTAAAAGTGTAAAGTAAATTGCTATATTTAAGTTGTTAGTTAGCTTTTTTACAGGTTTTAAATTATAAAGGAATCACAATTTGTATATGATTTAGTACCTAAAACTGAAAAAATTGTAGTTATTGTATGTTGAATAATGTTCCTTTTTTCATATTCTGATAGAATGTTCTGTGTATATGAACCAGAATAATGTTGATATTCTGGTAGATTTGTAATATGTGGAAGAAAAATGTGTCATGTTTTCGTATTTTATTAAGAAACTTGATAATACCATATAATTCATCAAAAATGTTCTGAAACTTAAAAAAAGATAACTGTGTATGGTATTTTGCAAGAATGTTCTGTTTATATGATCGTGACCATGGTTATTATTATGCTAGAATAAGTATACTTGTTTTACTGGTTAAAATTGTAAAGTAAATTGCTATATTTAAGTTGTTAGTTAGCTTTTTTTTTTTATAGGTTTTAAAGTCTAATGGAATCACAATTTGTATATGATTTAGTATCTAAAACTGAAAAAATCGTAGTCGTTGTATGTTGAATAAGGTTACATGTTTCATATTCTGATAGAATGTTCTATGTATATGAACCTAAACAATGTTGATATTCTGGTAGATTTGTAATATAAATTTCTATATTTAAGTAGTTAAGAAGTATTTTAATCTGAAACTGAAAAATTGATAGTTTCTGTTTGTGGAATAAAGTTACATGTTTCATATTCTAATAGAATTTTATGTGTATTAGCATTGTATTCAGATTTTTAATTGTAATGTAATCACAGTTTGTATATAATTTAGTACCTAAAACTGTAAAAAATCATAGTGATAGGATGTTGAATAAGGTTACATGTTTCATATTCTAATAGAATGTTCTTAGTATTTGAACCTAAACGTTGTTGATATTTTGGTAGAATTGTAATCTAATTTTTTATATTTAAATAGTTAATTAGCATGTTAAACTGAAAAATTCATAGTTCTTGTATGTGGAATAAGTATACATGTTTCATATTCTGTTAGAATATAATGTGTATAAGTCTAGTTGTTTTACTATTTAACATTGTAAGATATTTTTCTATATTGAAGTAGTGTATTAGCATTGTATACATATTCTGGTAGAATTGTAATCTAATTTTTTATATTTAAATAGTTAATTAGCATGTTTAAGTGAAAAATTCATAGTTCTTGTATGTGGAATAAGTATGAAAAAAACACATTCTATTAGAATGTAATGTGTATAAGAACTTGAACATGGTTGATATTCTGATAGCATAAGTGTATTTGTTTTACTAGTTAGCATTGTAAGATAAATTTCTATACTGAAGCAGTTAAGTTGCAATTTACATATAATTTTAATTGTAATGGAACCACAGTATGTAGATGATTAATGACTGATACTGAAGAATTGATAGTTACTGTATGTAGAATAAGGTTACATGTTTCATATTCTGGTAGAATTGTAATCTAAATTTCTATATTTGAGTAGTTAATTAGCATTTTAAAATGAAAAATTCATAGTTTTTGTATGTGGAATAAGCTTAGATGTTTCATATTCTAAAAGAATGTTCTGTGTATATGAAACTGAAAATGGTTGATATTCTGCTAGCATAAGTCTACTTGTTTGACTATTAAACACTCCTAAATAGAATGTGATATTATATATGAGTGTGAAATTTGATTGTATGAATCTGATAGAATTCTAAATTAAATGTATTTGATTCTTGTAGAGTTAGCCTACTTGTTTTATTAGTTAACTCTGTAATGAAAATTTATGCTATCTATTGTTTGTTGTAGCAGAACAAATTCAGGAAGAAGAACATTTGAACCGAGAAAGAAGGTCAAAGAAAAAACTTGACAAATCAGTTGAACAAAAGACAACTCCTAAACCTTTAAATGCACTAATTTTGGAAAGAGAGATAAGGTCGAAGAGGCAATTTGATAGAGTTCCAATTGTAAAACATTTAAAAAATAAGGGAATTGCTGAAACTGTCAAAGAAGAAAAAGAAGATAATGTTAGAAAAACAAATAAGGAATACCCACCTGGTTTAAGATACCTTCCAACCAGAATGAAATGTGATAACATCACTTCAGCTGTTATGGGAATGTCGCCGGAACAGAAACAAGCAATCTTGAGAATGGGTTTTGGATCAATTCTTGAAGTGAATATTACAAGTTATCCGGGACAACTTAGCTACTATCTTTTAGATGTTTATGATGCAGATAGTAAAAGACTTGTCCTACAAAACTCTGTTATTGAGATAACAGAACAAACAGTGCCTGATATGATGGGGTTGCCATTTGGTGGAGAAGACATCAATGAGTTACCATTGTGTGATAAGGGAAATCAAATTCTAGAAGAATGGAGGGGACAATATAGTGGTGATAAGTTCAATGGTGAGGAGTATTTAAGAAGGATTCAGGCTACAACGAAGGATAATTTGATGTTTAGGCTGAATTTTTTGACCCTATTTGTTAACAACTTCATAGAGTCAATATTGATGGGAACAAATCAAATAAAAGTGGTAAGGAAGTTGGTGTTGGTAGAAGACTTCTCAAAGTTAAATTGGTGTAAATATATGCTTGATTGTTTGGGATCTAGAAAGAAACTATGGAAAAGGGATGACAAATCAAGCTACTACAGTGGTCCTATTACACTTCTGATTGTAAGTTTGAAATATTTTTATATGAATGTATATATTTCGTATCGATTTATTATTGATGTATTGATTAAGTTAATGTTTTTTTTTAGTTGGTGTACGTGTATAACATGAAGTATTCTATCAAGATAGACAAAAGGCTTCCTTTTATTGGGCATATAAACGGTGCTAAATTGTTAGAGGTTCAAAAATTGGAAATCAGTTTGGGAGGGTTTGGGAGGCAGTTTCGGGATGAGCATGATGATGTTGATATGGGCGATGAAACAGGAGCTGAAGAACAGCAAATGCTAAGCTTTAAGAGGGATTTTGGAGATGAAGAGGTAATATTATGGTAGATTATGAAGTACATATTCTGAAAGTAATAGTTAATGATATATTCTAATAGAATATATAGTACACATTTTTGTAACGTTATCATTTATTAATTATATGTGTTTCAGGCGTACGTTGCTGTTATAGAGCATAGTTATGGGGTAATTGTAACAGAGAAAAGTACTATGGAGGTTGCGTTGAAGGATGGGTTGTTAAAATTCCCTCATAGTGTGGTGTTGAATGAGTGGATGGAGAAAATGAATGAACTTTTTAAGGGAGTGTTTGAAGGGGCAGGTAACAAAAAAGTGCATGAGCCTGCCTGCTTTAATGAGGTAAATATGAATGATGTAGGTGATGGCGGTGAAGGAAATAGTTCACCTGTTAGAGGATTGATACTTACTGAAGTTAATACAGAAAAGGAAGACAATTATACCACACCTGTTGATACGACTTCTTTAATAATGACTTAGTTTCATAGACTTCCAGGGGTGAATGAGGAAATGATCAAGTTGTTGGATGAAACTGAGTTACAAGTGTATAAAAAGAAAAAATGAATGTCAGTAATCAGTGGGGATAATCTGGTAGAAAGAAATATAGGACAAGCTGTTGATAATGCTGGAGGATATGATGATAATGACAAAAGGGAAAAACGTATTCCTAAAAAAGCAAAAGTATTTCATTCGCCCTATATTGAAAGAATTGTTAAGGTTGGGGAAAAACTGTCTAAGGATGAAACATGGATATGCAATTCAGTTTTTGCATCTACAAGAGATGATGGGTCTGTATTTATATATATATATATATATATATATATATATATATATATATATATATATATGTTTATATATGTGTCACCTATTATATTTCTATAATTTTAAAATGAATGTATTAAGATTGATGTTATACATATTTTTTTTCACAGGGATGAGATTTGGGACATTGGAACAGGTCATTTGATGCACCAGGGTTTTGCATATCAATTTAATCATGGAATGTTTTTGCATTCTAAAATAATTGATTGTTGGGCTGCGTTTTTAAATAAAATGGAGAACTACAAGGATGAATCATCGCTTTCGAGATTTTTCTTCGATACAACTATTGTGGTATGAAGTTATTTTGTAAAAAAATTTTAATTCAAATTTATTTCTGTAGAGTTAATATTGATGTTGAGTTGGGGTTTTTCAGACAGAAGATATATTGAATGAGCTAAAGTCGGAAGATATGAAATGTAGGCTTTTTGCTACTTTATTGCGAATCTACACTAAGAAATTTGATGTGAAGCCAAGTTTTAGAGACGTTGCACTTGTAAGATTATTTTATAAATATAATATTTGATGAATCAATTAATATTAACTTAACCTCTTCTTTTAATGTGTATAAGGTTTTCTTCCCAATAGTTGATGATGGAAAGTATTACTTACTCATCTTTGATCTGAGATCAAGTTTGTACTACATAGTAGATCATGTGAAGAGAACAGGAACTTTGGAAAGAAAGTATGGCATGATACCAAACCTGGTGGTAAGATAATCAATAAATTTCTGATTAATAGTAATTTTTGTTTTAATTCTTCAATTGCTGGTTTAAGAATTTGAACATACTTAAACATATTCTGTCAGAATGTCCAAACTAAAAACCTTATAATTAGTAAAAATCGGATTTTTAAAATTAATAGAATCTATGATCCCTTAAAATATGCAAATTTACTTTATTAAATATATATTAATTGACTAAAATACCCTTCTAGTTAAATTGGATGATATTTTTCAATTATATTAAATTCAATAATATGTATTAATCACGTTCTTAAAATAAATAAAATGATTGGTCCACATTTATGTATACAATAACACAATAATTAGTTTGAATAGAATAACCTAACCCTATATATATATATATATATATATATATATATATATATATATATATATATAGAGAGAGAGAGAGAGAGAGAGAGAGTGTGTGTGTGTGTGTGAGAGAGAGAGAGAGAGAGAGAGCTAGGATCATTTGTTACCTACAAATATGTATATTCTGCATAAAATGTGTTTTTTTAATATCTAAAATTAAAATTAGATTCTTCCAAGAATGGATCTTGTAAAAAATATTCTTTCAAGAATGCATCCTATCAAAAATATGTAATTTTGTTCTTCTAATTTTTCCTCCTAGAATAAAACTAAAGTTAATATGCCATTCTTGAGCTAACATAGAGGAATAGATGTGCAAATGGGAAATTTTAGTAAGAATTGCAATAGTAACACAGTAACACAATAATTGTAGGTAACATATGATCATAGCTCTCTCTCTCTCTCTCTCTCAATATATATATATATATATATATAACATAGTCAATTGACACCTTAGCCTTTTCTCGGGCATCTATAACATAGGCGACGCACCCTGCGCATCCCTGCTGAACGTAGCGCCTCGCTCTTGTTGCTGAACAAAGAACTGGTCCGCGCTGTGGCCTCTCGCCCTGAATCACTAACTCTCCCCCACTGGGAGTGCGAACCCTCACTAACTACAACTCACAATCAATCACTGCCCCATTGGGGCTCAACCAATCCATACCCACTATAACCTTATTCCATCTCAGGGGAATAGGAACCAAGTCCACTGAAAACTGCTCATCAAATAACCGCAACGAACACCCCCTATGCACTCTCGCGACCCTGACGGTCCTGTCATCAACTATCTCAACCTCGAGTGGACAATCCAGCTCCCCCGGAGCTCTACTAAACCTCTTGTTAAGCGCACGTGAAACAAATGATCGGGTGGCCCCCGAATCAAACAATATTGTAGCTGAAAAGTCGTTCACTAAGAACGATCCTAAACAAAAACATATAACTATGAGAAACAATCAATATCAATAAAGAGATAAGAGAAAGATGCATACTCGTCACCTCATCAGGAGTCGCTCGCGCCTCCTCTGATGTCATCTAAAAAGCTCTACTCTTCGCCACTGGCGCCTCACTCCAGCCCTGACGGCCGTCTGTAATCCTCAATGTTGTAGTCTGGGTGAGATCCTGAAGCTCCCTAGCTAACTGTTGCACCTCAATGACTGGTGCAAACTCGGCTCTGAAGCAGGTAGTAAAATCAGGCCAGGTCATCACATCAAGAGCTACGTCATCTCCGATAACATGCCCGATCTCCTCCCACTAATCTCGCGCCCTGTCCTTCAGAAGACAGGATGCTAGTCTGACCTTGTCCCCCTCGGGACATCTGCTGGTGCGGAACGCATTGGCGACATCCGCCAACCACCTGGTACTCGCAATGGGATCCCGTGTCCCATGGTAGTCTGGAGCTCCACAAGCCCGAAACTCCCTGAAGGTGAGTGTGCACGACCCCATCATGGCCACCACCTCAGCACGGAATGTGCTCGACCTCTCATCCATCAGCTCTAAAATACCCTCCTTGATCGAACCGAAGATCACAGGAGTCTGCTCAAGTATGGTGCGAGTAACCTTTGAAGAGAGGAACTCCTTGGTTTGCTCATCTAGATGCTTGGCCCTAGAGCCTGATCTTGATCCCTCGTCGGCTCCTGAACTGCCGACTGCTGGCCTAGGGCGTAAAACCACCATTCTGAAATCACATCATGCTAAACATCAGAAACACTAATATATCTCGAGGGATCGCTACTACTTACAAGTTCCCTGGTCTCATCTCAGCCTTCCTTGGTTCAAGTACGGATCCTTTGCTTTCAGTAGTACGGGCGCATACTACCTTCCACATCTATCCGTACTTTCCTCAAGAACTGCCTTGACTCCACCAAGTCACTTCTACTCTCATCCTAGGCTTGCCCTAGGGAAATATCTGACTCCCCCAACCCAATCCTCAGCTGCTGAAGGCCTCCTTGTAATGCAAATTAGCCATCACCTGAATACCATCACATGTGACGAGGCTCAGATAATCCTTCGAGTAAAAGACTCGTCCCTACAACGGTTAAACTCAAACAAGAGCTGTGCAATAGGGCCAAATCCAACACTTTGAGATTATTCAACCCTGACAACATGTGACAGGACGTATTCACCTAATGGCTAACTCCCATCACTCAGAGTTCCACAAAGCACAAAGCAAGAAGCATTCAGACATAGGAAACTACTCAAGTAATTCTATACTCATAACAAGAAACTGTACTGGCATACAATGCTAAGCTCATACTATTAGGCATAACCTAAACAGGCTATCCTACTACTGCCTTCTTAATACTACCATGCAATTCTCATAAATCTGAAACACATATAGCAGGCACATAAGGCATCCTCCTAGATCCTTAGTCCTATTCTAGCATGCTGTTCTATTGAAACTGAAACTGATAATCATAATATAAACTTATATGGTAATTTGGGAGTACTTACTTGAGCTCAGCTGATCACATGCACCAAACCATTTCTTTCTTTTTCAAAAACTCTTTTTCTTTTTGAGTTTTCTTTTTCAAAAATTCTTTCGAAAACATTTTTCTTTGAAAATCTTTTTACCATTTCCTTAATTTGAGTCCAAACAAACCCGAGAGTGTGCATGAATCCCTCAAACCAAGGCTCTGATACCAACTTGAAACATCCCAAAAATACAAGCCAAAAATTTCGTTTGAAAACATTACTAAAACCATAATATCAAAATATCATATGTAACACCTTGTTCTGAATCGATTCCTAGCCTGAGGGTGTGGGCCGAATATCGGTCATCATAAGGATTAGGGCCTTTGAAAAGGTAGGATCTAGGCCCATTTGGGTGCGGGTGATGTATTAGAAGTGATTTTGGTGTTCGGTTCGTGTTTTGGAAATAGGGGTATTTCGATAAAGTGACAGTTCGGGTTTTTGGTGGAAAATGGATTTTTGTTCGGAAGGTCTTAAGAAATGCTTGATTTGTTAGAAGTGTAGAGCTTCTCGTCACCTTTCCGTGGATATAAAGATCATCGGAATCGGACTTGTAACGAAGAAGTTATGGCCTTCGGAAGTTTCGTGGTTTTCAGGCTTAGCCGAGTAGCGGGGCGTACTAGGGAAAAATGGATTACGCTGGGTGTAATGACCAGGAGTGGTCGTGAAGGTTCTCTGGAGTACGCTGGGCATACAAGAATTACGCTGGGCGTAATTCCGTCAGATCAGAACCCTGTTTTAGGGTCTTGGACCCTATTTAAACTCCTTATATCATAACCAAACCCTAATATCTTCAGCCTCCACCCCTCTAAACACTAGAAATCGTCATATAGCAACCACGGTGGCATTTTGGAGCTTATGGAGTCCATTTTTGGGGTATTTGGCCCATTTTCAAGAAGATGGAACTTGTTGCAAGGAAGGGAATCAAGGAGGAGCTTATGGATCTGGCTTTTAGGACTCATTTTCAGCTTGATGAAGGTATAAAGCTTTAAACTTGATCATTCATCTCTTAGATCTACCATTTTGGGTTTTGGTTTCTTTTTGGTCCCAAGGTTGAAGCTTTATGGTTCCAAATCCATTTTTAGGCTTGGGGTTGCCATCCTTGATGCTATTTGAGTCCCTAAGGCAGAAAGTTGCCATCTTGATGGTCTTAATGGGTTCATGCTTGAGTTAGGGTCACTTTTATGGAAGTAGAATACCATTTTTGGAGTTTGGGTTTGTTTGGGGCATGCAAAGTCACCAAGTCAGTGACTTTATGGGTTTAGACGTTAAGTATAGCTCAGATCTGTGATTTGGACTTATTGGATCAAGTATTAAGCACTTAATGGATGTTGTGCATGAGTTGTTTGTACGCTGGGCGTATTATGCAGTACGCGGCGCGTACAGTCCATTTGCTGAGTGCGCTAAGCGTACAGAAGAGGCACGCTAGGTGTATGCTCTCAGGAGGACTTGGGCCTTTGTGGACTTCGAACCTTTAGGCCATAATGGTTTTGGGCCTGGATTTGCTGATAATTGGGCCTGAATGCATCTTTGGGCCAATAATGGAATAATTGGGCCTATTAGGCCGTGTGGCCCAATATAGAAATGAACTTCGCATTATGGGCCTCGAGTTAGGCCAATTCTTGGACTGGGTTGTGGTGGGCCTTCGTGGGCCAATTGGGTCGGGATTATTGACTAAGGAGAACATTGGGCTTTAGTATAAGGTCCATTAGAAAGGTCTGGGCCCAATTTGGAAAATTGGGCCATTGATGGATTTATGGACATTATAGTGTTGGGCTTTTGGTTTGGGTTTGGGCCTTAGTTTGAATCATACAGAGCCAGGGGTAGAATGGTCATTTAACCCAATGCATGGATTAAGGATTATGCTATGGACCCAATTGCTAATTGGGTATATTGATTGGTAGTGATAGCTCGGGAAGCTGGCAAGGCAGCATCTAATGATTTCATGCGAGAAGCTTCTGCAGTGAGAGGTGAGTCTCCTCACCATACCAATGGGTCTAAAGCACCAAGGCCGACCCATTATGTGTTACGATATATGTGTTAGCCATTCTGTGAATTCATATGCTTTGTGATTGTGCTTGCGTGAAAGACCTCAGGGGGTTCCCGGGGCACTTAGGTGTAAGACCTTGGAGGGTTTCCTTGGCATCCTAGGTCAAAGACCTCAGGGGATTCCCAAGGCACTTAGGTATAAGACCTTGGAGGGTTTCCTTGGCATCCTAGGTCGAAGACCTCGGGGGGGGGGGGGGGGGTTCCCGAGGCATTGGGCTAAGACCATGTGGGGATTCCCATAGCACCCGGAGTAAGACCCTGGAGGGTTTCCAGGGCTTCCCTATGTGTTGGCTTGCATGGTTTATGCGTTATGTATAGATGATTAGCTAGTATGATATGTTATACATGATTGTGTGTGGGTATGCTCTGGGGAACTCACTAAGCTTCGTGCTTACAGTTTTGTTTATTGTTTCAGGAATCATCGATTGGAAAAAAAAAGGGCTCGGATTGATCGCAACGCACACACCCATGATTTCCGCAATGATAGATTTTGGGAGAAACTCTGATAAATGTTTTTAATTAACGATGTTTTGGAACGATTGAAATAAATGATATAAATGTTTGGCTATAATAAAAATGAAATTTTTACCTTTGATTTTTGGGTTGTTACATCATATGAGAAAACCATAAGTCCTGTGTCACAAAATATTATAAAATATGTCTCATATCAGACTGATGTCGAGAACATGACAAAATATCAGAGTCTAACTCCCAGGCTAAAACTGTGGTGTGTGCCATGCCATCATTCCGAGCCCTTCCCCTTGCTAGCTGAAGTATCTAAAACCAAAAATGAAACTGTAAGCACAAAGCTTAGTGAGCTCCCCCAAACTACCAAATACCATATAATAACATATAAAGCACATACTGGGCCTTGCCCACTGCATCGGAATGAAGTCCGGGAAACTGCATCAGATCGAAGTCCGGAAACTACATCAGACCAAAGTCCGGAAACTGCATCGGACCGAAGTCCAGAATTAACCAGGGCCTTGCCCTCTGCATCGGACCGAAGTCCGGAAACTGACTGAACATAGCATAGCATAATCATAACTACTAGCATAAACACATATACTGCATACTGCATCGGACCGAAGTCCGGAACACATAACACAAAGACATGCTTGAATCACAAAGACATCAAGCACACTGAACTACTGCATTGGACCAAAGTTTAGAACTACTGCTGACTAAACGTGCCGACATTGTGGCCGTAGACCCGTTCCTACTGGAAGGAAAACTCACCTTGTAAGGCTGGCTGCTGAAATGCTGCTCGGGAACTGTTTGACTGCTGCTCCGATAACTCCCCAGCTACAATTCCCAAAAGACACTTAATCAAACACTGATAACTAATCTTAGGGTAAAATGACTATTTTACCCCTTGGTCAAAGTCAACAATCCGTTGACCTAACTCGCCGAGTTGGGCCACCAACTCGTCGAGTCCCTATATTTCTTTCTACCCCCCTTCCCGACTCTACTCGTCGAGTTTAACCAAAACTCGACGAGTTCTCCTTCTTTACTGATATCCTGTCAACCTTCAACCGACTCGCCGAGTTGTATGATCAACTCGTCGAGTTCACCTTCAACATAAGAACACGTCCAGTCTATGACTCGCCGATTTGTATGAGCAACTCATGGAGTCTGTTCTTATGGGTAAGGAGATTGCCTTGGACTCGCCGAGTCCCCCTACACTTAGAACCATGTCTTAACTCAGTGAGTATTTAATCCACTCACTAAAGAGACTCGCTACTACTGAACAGGGAATCCAAGACTCGTGACTTGACTCGCCGAGTCAGAAGAACAACTCGCCGAGTCCGTTGCATGCAGTTTCTATTCAGTCGATTCTAATCAGTTTTGGTGCATCCAATTCATAGATCTGGGTTTCTGGGACTATCTGAACACGTAAAGTTGCTAACTTTACGTGTATCTATGATGTAATGAAGCAATAACACTCAAACTTGGCTATTATGGGGGTTACTTGACTAGAACAAAGCCATGGCTGCCAAAAGGTGGCCTTCTTGAGATCCTGGAACTCAAGAGAGGCTAGATCCGAGATATGACTTGATTACAAAGCTTCATCACTAGGGATTTGGGGGTTTTTAGCTCAAAACCATCAATTTGGGGACAAACTAGATCTAGCAATATAATAACCAAGATGAAAGCTTTATTACCAGAAAGGATTGCCAAATAGGAGTACAATCTGGATCTACTTCTTCTTCCTTGAGTTCTTCTACCTTCTCCTTCTTCTTCTTGCTCAACAATGCACCAAGATTCCTTCACAAGGGCAAAGATCACTCACACACACTTCAAGGAGGCTAGGGTTTCAGGAATAAGTCTCTGAGAGGTAAAGAAGGCTGGTTTGGGGCTATAATGGTGTTTAAATACGGTACACACCCTGCAAATTAGGGCTTCATCCATACTGGCGGACTCGCCGAGTCCGGAATATGGACTCGTCGAGTCGCCACGCCAACATCACGTGCTGACCCGCTGCTACTCGACGAGTTAGGGCCACTGACTCGTCAAGTAGCTTCTAAAATAAGAAGGAAAATAATGTTTTAAATGCGTACCAGGAACGGGGCGTTACAGCTACAATACTATGTAGAATGCTAGACTGTCTTTGTGATTCTTGCATGTATGTTGGGAAGGGCCCGTTATGTATGTTGGGCGTGGCCCGTTACGTATGTTGGGTGGGGCTCATTACGTATGTAGTGCGGGGCCCGTTATGAATGTTGGACGGGTCCATATTGGTATATGGTATCTTGAGAAACTCACTAAGTTTCGCATTTACAGTTTAAAGCTATTTATTTCAGGTACTTCTAGTAGCAAGGGTAAAGAACCAACTTGATTGCACTGCATCCACGGATGGTTTCCATACTATGTGATTTTGGGATTACTCTGATATTTTTATGAAAATTGTAAACTTATGTTTTAGATAATTTGACCTTATGAATTTTATGGTATGGTTTTATTACTTTCAAAATGAAAACTTTTCCTACTATTTTTGGAGTGTTTCAAGGTACAACATGAAGAGGGGAATCAACACCAAATCACCATTATAATGCTTCAAAAATTCACTCCTTCTTCACTTGAACCACCCACTCCTTTCACAATTAGAAACTGCATTTTGGAACTCTTGCAAGGTGGCTTGTTGGCTACAAATAGAGTTACTAACACCGATTCTAGGGTTATGCCACCTTAAATAGTCCACAACTTTCTCATTTAGCCCTCAAAGTATCATGAAATGACCCCTATACCTATATACATGATCAATGTTCATTTTATTAAACTTTGGCCCTCCAAACATAACTTTAAACAAAGGAAAAGGTTATTTAAGAATAAAAATCAACGGAACACTAACCTCAATGATGGATGGAAATAAGGTTTGTTTCTTTCCCCTCTTTAAGAGGATACCAACACAAATAGTTGATGATAATGAGCCTTCATGTCTTCTTTAACCTCACAGATCATTTCTAACCCGTGTTTGTTCCTCCATTGGACCTTATCACGCTCGACTTATTTCTTCTATAACGGTTTGATCTCACGATCCAAAATAGTTATGGCTCTTCTGTTAAGCGCCTCGAATCTGTTGGAATAGTGTCTAAGCCCGAAACTATATTTGGTATGTACTTGACCCAGTTGTGCATGGTCCTTTTGGGTTGCCTTCTCCAAAGCAACTTGACAAGGTAATTTAAGGAGAAAGAGAGAGTATTATGATTTATTAATATATTATAAGAATAATATATTAAAGGAGAAATCATATTTATTTAATTACTATTGGTCATAAATTAATTAGGAATTAATTTGGTGATCAAAAGAGATTAATTGAATAAAGGGGTATAAACTGTCAAATGTATGATAGTTGAGTTTTGGGTTAAGGAAACCTAATGGGCTTAAGGGGGAACGAAATTATGATGGGTAACCATCATATTTTCGTCCAAGGCCTTATTCCAGAAGGTTCCATGGGATGCTTGGTGGCTAAGCTGTCCATTAGGGTTTAGATTGAAACCCTAGTAACCTATAAGTATAAATATGACCCATAGGGCATTGAATTCGGCTACCACATGATTCTAAGAGATCCCTAGGCCGATTTCTAGCCTCTCTCTCCCTCTCTCATATTGCCTTCTTGCTTGTGGGGTTTGTGAACCATTAGAGGAGTTGCATTTGTGACTCTAAGCTCAAGAGAAGAAGAAAGAGAAGGTCTAAGCCAACCATTGAAGAGGTAAACATCTAGATCCGATTCTATATGTTATTTTAGTTGTTTATATGCTAGATTAGGGTTTGTAAGTCTTGGAATCGAAGCATGTTCAATAGTGAAACCTAGATCCAAGCATTAGGGTTTGCATGAGCACATAGGAATGATTCTTATGCCTAAAACTCATCAGTGGTATCAGAGCCTTGATTGGTTTTAGTTGTATGTGATGCTTAACTGTTTTATTTGCAAAAAATCGAGTTTCTGGCCTCTGCCCGACTTAACTCGGCGAGTCAGTATCTAGACTCGGCGAGTTGGCCCCTACTCGGCGAGTCCAGGTCTGACTCGGCGAGTCAGTTCGTCAGGCAGAGGGATTTTCGGGTTTTGGTTGCTGTTTTGACTTGGATTTGATGCTTAATTTGTTTTATGAAGTTAAAATCCGAATTTTATCTTAATTAAGTGATTATCTTTGCCAAAACAATAGATAATTTCAAAATCTTTTAAATATTAGTTGTTTATGTGATAAATATGGATTATTTAAAAATTATTTGGTAATTATCTAATGACTAAAATTAAGATCAGGTCAAATATAGATAATTATGAATTAATTGGTTAATTTGAATTATTTTTTATTTGATTCCTTGTGTTTTGAAAAGTTCAATTCTTGCCCTCAAGTTTTGAAATTTGAATTCATGATTAAAAGTTTAATTTTGAGTAATCTTAATTTCAAACCCTTAGAATTTTACAAGTTTAAAATTCAACCCTATACTATTATATATTATTACAAGCTTAATTAATATATATATGTATATATATATATATATATATATATATATATATATATATATATATATATATATATATATGTATAACTTAAAATGCTAGTCTTACCGTTAGTAGGCCTCATTCACAAAGCCGATCTATAAGGTGGGTATAAGGTTGCTGCTTATAAAATGGCGCTTAATGGGTGTACACTCACACCTACCGCTTGCTTGACTGGTGGAGGGTCGTTAGCCGAACGGGTAGGATAGGGCAACCCTCTCCTCATTAAAAGTATAATGTTAATTATAAAGTAACTACATATTTTACAAATTCCCATTCCTAGTTACTTTAGGGTAAAATGTGAAAATGATGCTAATCCATGGAATTACACTTCGTACCCTTGTCAAACGTTAATGGAGCGCGTGTGGTTAACCGGCACATCAATTTGGGGATGCCATTGGTAGCGAAGGGTGACTCGATGTTTGTCATAGATCAATGGAGCGTGAGTGGTTTACCGACACATTGATTAGGTGATAAAGACATTGAGTGCACCACATTAATTCACATGGTTATTCACAAATTTGTTTGTGATCCTCGGCATCCCAGTCGCAAATTTGAAATGCATATCGAGATTTAAACATGCCATTGAAAAGTTCAATGAATCTCAAAGATCTAGGAGTTTTCAATACATTTAAAACCTAAATTACTTTTTCGTTTTTCATGGTGAGAATTAGTGAATCGTCATTCACTTACCTTCAAATTATTTACTTTTAGAGTACGGCATCCCTTTCTAAGTTGTAAATAATATTGTTGGATCCTAGCCCTAATTTCTCATTTGGGTGTTTAATTAGGGATTCATTTCTAATCAAACTTTGTTCCCTTCTTTTTCAGATGTCTGCAAACAACAACAACAACAACGCTTCTGGGTCATTCTCGTTGATGAACTTGTGTCAGAAAGTGACATTTGATGGTTCAAACTTCAACGAGTGGATGAGGTATATTCTCATGATCACACGCTACGATGACAAAGAATATGTCCTCGATGAAAAGCTTGAGAAGATCATCCCAGATGTTGCTACTCCTAAGGAATTGGCCGCCTTTGAGGCCCATGAGCGTGATGCCACGAAAGTTCACTGCATCATGCTGGCCACCATGAACCTCTAACTCCAAAAGTCCTATGAGGACATGTACCCATATGAAATGCATCAGGATTTGCTGGACAGGTATCACTAGAGCGCGAGGCAAGAGCGCTATGAGATCATTACTAACATGATCACCGCTAAGATGGGGAGTGGAGAATCCCTAACCTCTCATTTGCAGAAAATGCATAGGTATGTTGATCGTCTTCTCAAACTTAATGTTAAGTTTGATGAGGATTTGGCTATCGACATAATCCTCCACTCCTAGCCCTCCTGCTACAATCAGTTTAGGATGACCTACCATATGAACAAAGAGGAGGTCTCCTTGAGCAAGCTCCAAGGACTCTTGAGGACTGCTGAGAGCAACCTCAAAGACAAATCCGTTGCACCGTCCCCTGCTGTGGCCGCTCCTGTGATGGCAATAGGTCAAGGAAAGGGCAAAAAGAGGAAGGCTCCATGTAAGAGCCAACATAAGGGGAAACCACATGATGGTTCGTCCTCAAGTGGGACCAAAGCTGGCCCTGCTAAGCCCTCTTCCGATCCCAAAGAAGCAGAGTGCTTCTATTGCCACCAAAAGGGCCACTGGAAGCGAAGCTGCCCACAATATCTGCAGGTCATAAGAGATGGGAAGATCAAGCCCACCTTTGCAGGTATGTATTCTATTAAATCTAATAACTCATCATTTGCTACTTCATGGGTTCTTGATACAGGGTGTGGTTACCACATTTGTTCTGATTTGCAGGGCCTAAAAAGAAGTAGGGAGATGGAACATGGGATGATGAACTTGATTATGGGAAACAGAAGATCGTCGCCTGTGACCAAAGTCGGTGTTTATTCTTTGGTGTTAAGTAATGGGTTAGGGATACATTTAGAGAATTGTTGTTATTCGCCAGATATGGAAAGAAACATTATTTCTTTTCACGGGTTGTTTAGACAAGGTTTCAGATATTCTTTTTATAATAGTAATGGTTCTATTAACGTTTATTTGAATGGTGTCTTTTATTTCAATGCATTACCTTGTAATGGGATTTATGAATCTGTGATGATTGTTGATAATTTTGGAAATAATGTTTTGAATATTGATTCATCTACTAGTCTAGACAAGCATGCTTGTGGCATTGTCGCCTTGGCCATGTCAACAAGAAACGCATAGCCCAACTCCAAAAGGATGGAGTGTTGGAGTCATTCGACCTTAAGGATGATGACACGTGTGAATCTTGTTTACTTGGGAAGATGACCAAGTCACCCTTTACTGGCACTTGTGAAAGGGGTGAGGGTTTATTGGATCTCATACACACCGATGTATGCGGGCCCTTTAGATCCACCACAAGGGATACTTGCCGCTTCTACGTGACTTTTACAGATGATTATAGCAGATATGGATATATCTACTTAATCAAGCAAAAGTCGGAAACCTTTGAAAAGTTCAAAGAGTTTAAGAATGAAGTGGAGAATCAGTTGGGCAGGAAAATCAAGATGCTTCGGTCAGACCGAGGAGGAGAGTACCTAAGTCTTGAGTTTCACGACTATCTAAAAGAATGCGGAATTGTTTCACAATTGACGCCTCCGAGGACGCCACAATTGAATGGTGTGGCTGAGAGACGTAATCGGACCTTGTTGGACATGGTTCGTTCTATGATGAGTCGGACTTCGTTACCAATAGCTTTCTGGGGGTATGCCTTAGAGACTACCGCCCATATACTTAACTTAGTTCCCACCAAGAAGGTTTCCAAGACTCCTCACGAAATGTGGACAGGGAAGGCTCCCTCGTTGGCACATACCAAGGTTTGGGGTTGCGAGGCTTTCGTAAGACGAGAGACTCACGACAAGCTAGAACCTCGCAGTGAGAAGTGTTATTTCATCGACTATCCGTAGAAGTCTTTTGGCTACCTTTTCTATAGACCGAGTGACAATGTTGTCTTCATTGCTAGAAGAGGAGTTTTCCGAGAAAGGGAATTGATATGCCAAGAAGACAGTGGGAGGCAAATTGAACTTGAAGAGATTCAAGATCAAAATGATGAAGGTGTTGGGTTTTGAGCATTCTAACACTCCTAAGTGTACATGCAACCCTAAATACCTTGGATCTATGTTTTCTCTATTATACATGCAAATAAGAACATCCAAGGTATTATCCTAATCTAGCATACAAAACTATGACTATAGCAAGATAGAATACATACCTCTTTGGTGTAGAATGTCTTCATGAAGCTTGAGTGCCTAGTGCCCCAAGTGTGACACCTCAAATGGTTCACACAACACCAAATACACTTGGAATGACTTTAGAGAATTCTACACTTCATGAAAATCGGCTAGCCCTTTCTTACTCTCACTCTAGTGGCCGATTTTTCCCAAGAATGTGATCTTTATATAGTGTTACAATTAGGGTAAACCCTTAATTGTCATGGCTTTCCATTTCCTTGGATCCATGGGTTCAAATACACCATGGAGCATCCATGGACCATCCTATGGGTTTTAGCCCAACTTGATTATCCATGGAGCATTAGCCCACTATACAAGTATGGATGATTTACACAATCAACCCATATATTTAATTAGTCTTCTTTTGATCACTTAATTAATCCTAGATTAATTCTTGATCAATACTAATTAAATAATCTCATTATTCTTATTATTAATATACTAGAACTTATAATATATTAATAACCATAAGTGTCTTATTTCTCTCATTTAGTCTATCCAAGTGCATGATGCCATGCAACCCAAATGGACCATGCCGGGTCGGGTCAAGTCTTACCAATTATAGTTATGGACTTAGACATTAATCCAACATAAGGAACCTCTGACACTGGCACTTAACTTGAGGAGGAAACTCCTGTTAAACCTGTTGACGAATCCTTACCTCTTCGACGTTCCACTAGGGCTAGTGTTCCACCCCAGTTTTATGGTTTTCATATTACTACTGAAGGGGATACATTTATTAGTGATAGTACACTAGTAAATTTGGATGAACCTAGCAGCTATAAGGAAGCCATGGCAGGCCCAGAGTCTGCAAAATGGAAGGAGGCTATGGATAGCGAGATTCAGTCCATGTACGACAACCAATTTTGGAATTTGGTTGATAATGTACCGGGTCGTAAGACAGTCGGGTGCAAGTGGATCTTCAAGAAGAAGACGGACATGGATGGGAAAGTGCATACTTATAAAGCGCGATTGGTCGCGAAGGGCTTTACTCAAACTCCCGGAGTTGACTATGATGAGACCTTCTCACCAGTTGCGAAGATAAAGTCTATTAGGGTGATGCTTGCCATAGCTGCATTTCATGATTATGAAATATGGCAGATGGACGTGAAAACCACTTTCCTTAATGGAAAGTTGGCTGAGGATGTCTACATGAATCAGCCAAAGGGTTTTGTCGATGCAAAGCATCCAAATAGAGTATGCAAGCTTGAAAAATCCATTTATGGATTGAAACAAGCATCTCGCAGATGGAATCTTTGCTTTGACGAGAAGGTTAAAGAGTTTGGCTTTCTGCGAAGCGAAGATGAATCTTGTGTGTATGTCAAAGCCAGTGGGAGTATAGTAAGCTTCCTTGTATTGTATGTCGACGACATACTACTCATAGGAAACAATGTCCCAACCTTGCAGGAGGTCAAGTCCTGGCTTGGGAAATGTTTCGCTATGAAGGACCTCGGAGAGGCTGCTTATATTCTGGGAATAAGAATAGTAAGAAATAGGGAAAAGAGACTGATAGGACTCAGTCAGGATACATACTTGGAAAAGGTACTAAAGCATTTTAGTATGGAAAATTCCAAGAAAGGGGAGTTGCCAATCCAAAGCAATACCAAGCTGAGTAAGACTCAGAGCCCGAGTACAGAGGCAGAGATAGCTGATATGAGCCGAGTACCTTACGCTTCCGCAGTAGGCTCTATCATGTACGCTATGACTTGTACTCGCCCTGATGTGGCCTTCGCTTTGAGCATGGTCAGTAGATATCAAAGGAATCCTGGTAGAGCTCATTGGATTGCAGTTAAGAATATTCTTAAGTACCTTTGGAGGACCAAGGAATGGTTTCTAGTCCTCGGTGGGAGTGATGACTTAAGGATACAAGGGTACAGTGACGCTAGTTTTCAGACGGATCGGGATAACTTCCGATCACAGTCAGGCTGGGTCTTTACCCTAAATGGAGGAGCAGTGACTTGGAAAAGTTCCAAGCAAGAGACCGTAGCTGATTCAACGTGCGAATCAGAGTATATTGCGGCGAGCGAAGCGTCAAAGGAGGCTATATGGTTGAAGAACTTCATTGGAGACCTTGGAGTTGTGCCATCCATAAAAGAGCCGATGGAAATTTTCTGTGATAATGAAGGAGCGGTTGTCTTGACCAAGGAACCGAGAGATCATGGCAGATCTCGACATATTGACAGAAAATACCATTTCATCAGACATCGGGTAGAAGAGGGACTCCTCGTTGTGAAGAGGGTATCATCAGAAGAAAACCTAGCAGATCCCCTTACGAAGGGACTGAGAAGGGTCAAACACTTGCAGCACACTAGGAGCATTGGGCTGAAGGATGATATAAGTTCGGATTAGATAGGAAATGTGTAATAGATAGTTTGTACTTGACATTCGATGAATAAATAAAATGTGTTATTTATGAGTAAAGCTACTATCTTGTGTTGGTTATTTATCTATTGTTTCCATTTTGCATGTTTTGACTTCCTGAATGATAGGATTATTCAAAAAGGCCCGCAGTCGGTCATATTTTGGAAGTAGATATGAATGAAGACTGTCATGAATTGTTTGTAGATTGTCTAAAAGGTTTTAGACATAGAAAAGGTTTGCTGCAAAGTTCATGAGTGCTTATGAATATGAATTGAGCATTGGATTAAACCCGAGTTTGCTGTATCACTTAGTGGTGTTTTATCTTAAGTGATTGCAAAGCGATAACATCATATAGTCCTAAAACATAGAGATATGGTTGTTGTTTGCTGGTTGGTTATACATTGATAATGTGTAAACGCATCAGTAACTTGATGTTATAAAACACATTATTGTGTGTGATCCATTAGTAAATAATAGATGCATATGAGTCGAAGTTGATCTGTTCCTTTTATTCTATGAGAATAAAAGTGATATATTGGCCACTTGATGATTTGGTTTGACTTATGTGTCGGGCCCGGTCAGAATGAAGTTGATGTGTTCAACTAAATTCTATGTCAAACAAATCGGAAATCAAGGAACTACTACTGGACAATAAGCATTATCAGCATGATATCCAGAACAGAGGATTATACGATCCCTTATCTAAAGAACAAGTTGATCAGAGTTGACAGCGAAGTATAAGAGCTACGATTGCAAATCGGATTCTGAAGTCATATGTGAAATACAGTTAGTAGACTTATCCAAGTGGGAGACTGTTGGAATAGTGTCTAAGCCCATAACTATATTTGGTATGTACTTGACCCGGTTGTGCATGGTCCTTTTGGGTTGCCTTCTCCAAAGCAACTTGACAAGGTAATTTAAGGAGAAAGAGAGAGTATTATGATTTATTAATATATTATAAGAATAATATATTAAAGGAGAAATCATATTTATTTAATTAGTATTGGTCATAAATTAATTAGGAATTAATTTGGTGATCAAAAGAGATTAATTGAATAAAGGGGTATAAACTGTCAAATGTATGATAGTTAAGTTTTGGGTTAAGGAAACCTAAAGGGCTTAAGGGGGAACGAAATTATGATGGGTAACCATCATATTTTCGTCCAAGGCCTTATTCCAGAAGGTTCCATGGGCTGCTTGGTGGCTAAGCTGTCCATTAGGGTTTAGATTGAAACCCTAGTAACCTATAAGTATAAATATGACCCCTAGGGCATTGAATTCGGCTACCACTTGATTCTAAGAGATCCCTAGGCCGATTTCTAGCCTCTCTCTCCCTCTCTTATATTGCCTTCTTGCTTGTGGGGTTTGTGAACCATTAGAGGAGTTGCATTTGTGACTCTAAGCTCAAGAGAAGAAGAAAGAGAAGGTCTAAGCCAACCATTGAAGAGGTAAACATCTAGATCCGATTCTATATGTTATTTTAGTTGTTTATATGCTAGATTAGGGTTTGTAAGTCTTGGAATCGAAGCATGTTCAATAGTGAAACCTAGATCCAAGCATTAGGGTTTGCATGAGCACATAGGAATGTTTCTTATGCCTAAAACCCATCAGAATCATCCATTCGAGGGTCCTCTAAAGGTAAAATGTTTGGCTCCTCCGTTAGACACTTCTGAAGATAGCAGACATGGAATACATTGTGTATCTCATCAAACTTCGATGGCAACTCCAATTGGTATGTATGATCCATGATACACTACTGGAAATTGACCAATAAATTATAGCCACAAGTTCCCTTGCTTCCCAAATTAGATCTGATGACAAGTCATGGAAACTCGCAACCCTATTATTGGTGGTCGGTAGTGGTTCCACTGTTGCTATCTCTCTGATTTTTTTGCTAGTGGTAGATCTAAATATTGAAGTTCTCGATACAAGATGTACACAAGGTGTTTGATGAAATGTCTCATGAGTTATGCATGTTTTTAAGTTGTAGATGTATGATGAAATGTTCTCTAATGGAAGATCTATAAGTTTTAAATTGTGAATAATGTATAAACTTTTCTCTGGTGGTAGATTTGTTCTTTGATGGTAGATTTTGAGATTTTTTCTCTCATGCATTCAATGTTGTATGAATTATATGTGATGCTTATTGATCTGATGTGTGGTGCATAGAAAGTGCGATGAAATGTCTCAATGAAACAATGTATGTTTTAAGTTGTGAATGTAGTTTTTTCTATATTAAGTAGTGAATATTAAATTTAAATCGTGAATATATATATATATATATATATATATATATATATATATATATATACATATATATATATATATATATATATATATAAAGTTGTATTTGTATAATTTTTATGATGAAATATATGAATGTTTTTTGCATAAGTTGTGAATACTCTAAATAACGAATGGGTTAACTTGTGAATGAGCGGTAAATATACTGTGAATTTTATGTATTAAATTGTTAATAGAATGTCTAAAGTTGTGAATGTATTATGAATAAGTTGTGAATGTGTTGTATTCGGCTGTGAATTTTGTATGAATTTTATGTTAAATTATGAATGAGTGAATTAATATGTTTATTAAATAATGAATATAGTATTTAGAATATTTCTTGGTTGAAGCTTGAAAATTACACTCTTTTCATTGTTCACTAAAACTAAAAATAAAATAAAATGAATGAGATTTTCATAATGGTGTCAAATTCATCCATTAAAAAAAAAAAGGCTAAGATTAATGGGTTGCAATTTTTCAAAAGGTTAAAATGACAAAAGCAAATTTAATAATAAAACTAAAAATATAATTCCTTAAGTTTCTAACTATTTTTTATTCTTATTTGAAGCACTCCCAATATAATCTGTTACAATTACTTGAGAAATACCAATATTTGGAACGAGAAGAGAAACTTAAGAGTCCAAATAATCGCACTCCATGCATTTTATAATATATCCGGTGACAAGAAATTGGACATTGGTTTGTCAATTTCAATATACGGTCACAATGATCAACATCTTTAAGTTTGACGGTTGTACTTTCAGTTTTTCAAGATTGACTACCCTCTTTACCTCTCTCTTAAAAGAAACAAATCAATAAATCTTAGTTTTTTTTTGGGATACGTTATTACCACCCCATTTTTTATTATTCTACCCTCTTAATTATTACAGGTTTGGTAGAGATTTTATAATTTTAAACTTTATATCAGCCTTTTCAGAATTTAAGAAAATGTTAGTAACTAAAGTATTAAGGAACAAACTATAGTGTCAAAATTTGAACTTTGGAAACTTCAGGGGCCAAATTGAACTTTGTAAGACGCACACGCACATCAGTGATCAGTTTCAGTCAACAATGGAGATTGGAGGGTGACATCTAAACCTTCATATATAAAAATACACCTTACGTTTATAAATTCACATGCATACGATACAACTTTAATCTCCTTCTAATCGCTCTCAATCTCCTTATCGTTAGATTAATTTGAATTGATCATGGGAGCTCAAGCAGAGAAATGGGTGTTGATGGTGACTGCGAGAACGCCGACGAACATAGCTGTGATCAAGTACTGGGGGAAAAGGGACGAGAAGTTGATTTTGCCGATTAATGATAGTATTAGTGTTACTCTCGATCCGAATCACCTCTGTACAACCACCACCGTTTCTGTGAGCCCTAGCTTTGTTGAAGATCGCATGTGGCTCAACGGCAAGGTACACCTGAACTTAATTTCTCTCTGTTTATCCATCGATCAACTCAAAATTAAGCAATCAGAGATGCGGATATTGAATTCTGTGATCGGATTGAGTCCTCTTAAAATCCGAAGTTCACTTCGATTCAGATGAAGTCGACGTACTTGTATCTCGCTCAATTTAAGTATTTAACTATCTTCAACACACAAAAATTGCAACAATACTGATTGATATGCGTTGATTAGTGTGAAACGAGCAGGTTATGAATCATCAATCATTCAGCTTCTCTGATTCGTGGCGTTTTTCCTTGTTTTTCCTGGTTATGGTAGGAGATATCACTTCAAGGAGGTAGATTCCAAAGTTGTTTAAGAGAAATCCGAGCTCGTGCTAATGATGTAGAAGATGAGAAGAAAGGTATCAAAATCAACAAGGAAGATTGGCAGAAACTTCACCTGCACATTGCTTCATATAACAACTTCCCAACTGCAGCTGGTCTTGCTTCCTCAGCTGCTGGTCTTGCTTGTTTAGGTACTCATTTCATGCTTCATTGTTGTTGCACCAATATGCATTTTCAGAAATCTTTCAATTTTATATAAGAAATTTATTAATCTTTTTTTGCAGTATTTTCCCTTGCCAAATTGATGAACCTGAAAGAAGATAACAGTCAACTTTCTGCTATTGCCAGGTACCTAATACATACATACCTCAATAGATTAAAATAAAAAATTCATTAATATATAAAGTTTATGCACAGGCAAGGTTCAGGTAGTGCTTGTCGCAGTTTATATGGTGGATTCGTGAAGTGGATCATGGGAAAAGTAAGTTTTTCTGTGATTTAAATTTTTTTCCCAATTAAAAAAATATATAATCTTGGAGCCAAATGTTCTAACTTTTGTCTTTCTTGTTTATAGGAGGAAAATGGAAGTGATAGTCTTGCTGTTCAACTTGCAGATGAGAAACATTGGGACGAACTCGTAATTATCATTGCTGTGGTATTTTTCTTGTTTCCTTTTTTTTTTTTTTAATATTTGTTAGTTACCACATCCTATTTAAATATTACAAACATCTTGTGTTAAAATTTGTCCTTAATGGTGATTATATTGTTTATAGGTAAGTGCACGACAAAAAGAAACAAGTAGCACATCCGGAATGCGTGATACCGTTGAAACAAGTGCACTTATACAACATAGAGCAAAGGTACATCTCTATGAGAAGGGCATTTACGTCTTTTTGCATAGATCATCGATCTAGAACAAGTACATGTCCCAAATTGTTCCGTAATTCTGGATGGGACAAAAAGTTTCTACTTTTGTCTATTGACATAAGTCTCAGTGCCAGTCCCTTCCAATGAACACACAACACAGTATAGCCTGTTCTGTCATGTCCTGTGTAACAGTCTAAATTTTGTCGGGACAGGAAGTTGTACCGAAGCGCATAATCGAAATGGAAAATGCGATACAAAACCGTGATTTTGCATCTTTTGCACGTTTAGCGTGTACAGACAGTAATCAGTTTCATGCTGTTTGTTTGGACACGTATCCCCCTATATTCTACATGAACGACACTTCCCACAGGTAAGTTGCTCATTTTGCATACCATTTTTATGTGGGAATTAAAAAAAAAGGGAAAATGCAGAAAATAACAACATACATACTCTTTTCACCAATAATAGCAATATACTTGTAACTATTTACCCATAATAACATCACACTGGCATTTTTTACCAATAATAGCAATATGTTATTATCAGTAAAGAAATGTAAGTGCATTCCTATTAGAGGTAATTACCCTTAAAAAATCTAATTTGTAAGTTTTTATAAATGTTGTTACAGAATAATCAGTTGTGTTGAGAAATGGAATCGTGCAGAAGAGACACCTCAGGTTTGGACTTTTGACATTTATGGGAACTGGTGGATTGAAAATTTATTAAAATTTGGGATGTTGAGTAATTTGATTTGAAATTGATGGACAGGTGGCATACACGTTTGATGCGGGGCCAAATGCGGTTATGATAACACGTGACAGGAAAACTGCTGCCCTTTTACTACAAAGGCTGCTTTATAACTTCCCTCCACAACCCGACACCGATTTAGACAGGTATGCATATTAATTACATAACTCATCGATGGAATTGGAATTCGAGATTCCATTCCACAGCGTGTTTGGTTGCAAGATGGATGGAATTCAAACTGTTTGATGATGGTTTATGTTATTTTGAATAGCTATGTGATCGGGGACAAGTCGATACTAAAAGATGCGGGAATTAAGGATATGAAAGATGTAGAAACATTGGTGGGTCCCCCTGAAACAAAAGGCAACATTGTGGGAGAGAAATCAAAGGGAGATGTTAGCTACTTTATCTGTACAAGACCGGGAGGTGGTCCCGTGGTTCTTTCTGATGAAACTCAAGCCCTACTTGACCCACTCACCGGCTTGCCAAACTGAAAAACAGCAATTTGAATTTTTGTTTAGATTTGTGAATCAAAAGGATGGTGTAATGATACCTTTTGTGTGTGTATTTTAGTGTTCAATGTATGCTCCTTAATTTTTGTTCACAGTAATCAAAGGTGCATTTCCTCCCAAAAAGAACATATCTAATCTCATATATGACTTTTTCCTAATCAGTTGACAAGTAAATACAAAAATATAAGCAGCAAGAACATGATGAAGACAAGATAGATACAAGAATAAATACTTGCATTCATTAATCACAAAACCTGGACTTAACAACAGCTAACAACTACAACCACTATCAAGAAAAAGCGAAAAACTATGATGAAGCAGACGATATCAATATCAAAATACAACTAGCAAGGAAAAAAGCATGTAGATCAAGAAGCAAGCGTACGCAATGAGACCACGGTGTTCGTCTCCACAAGAAGCCAGCTCCACCAACAAACCGGTGCAAACCCTCGTCGCCCACATCACGAAAACCCCCGTCATCACGAAGATCAACACCCCACCTTGGGGAACAAACAGCGAAAGTGCAGATAGTATCACGATCGGAAGCATACAGTAACCGATCAAACTCAAGCATCGGTATAAATCGAGATTCCCGTTTCGTCCGGCGAGCATATTGAACACGACGTATAAAAACAGAGACGCGACGGTTGTCCACCCGAAAATAATCCCGAAATGTAACTTCCCGGCGAGCAATTGAAACAATCCGAATGCCATGATGAACAAAATAGGACCGGATAGATCTGCGTCTTCGTGAAGATCGGCTTTGACTCTAAACGGATTCAAAATTGACACGGTTTTGTTCCAAATTTGTTTCGTGTTTATACCTAGCTCTTCCAGGAGAGGTGGCTCGTCGTCAAAATTCGTACTGCCGCTGCTGATGGTGCTGCCGAATTGGGGAGTAGAGAAGGATGTGGATGCCGGAGACGATCCGATGTCGAATGACATGAAAGGGATACCGGCGTTTGCAGATCTCGCAGGCTGAAACGGTGCTGTTGGGAGACGACGTTGTTGTGGGCCGGTGTTGGGGTTTCCACCGGAGGGGAAAACCACAGGCGGAACGTTGAATTCCTTCGACATATTGACGGAAACTGAAAGATTGGGTGTGAAATCGATAAAGAAATCGACTTGCACACCAGAATTTTGACGCAAATAAGAAGATTTAGACGATGATTGATGAAAATTAGGGTTGAAGATCTTAAATTGGATTATTGGAAACCATGGACAAGTGTGATGAAGTGGCGGTGAAGTAATGGCTAAAGAAAATACACATGAATATTGCCTTTGTGTCATTAAAATTCTTACATTACCAATTATATTTTTATTTAAAATTAACTTATTTACTTTTAAAAAATAGTTAAAGAATATGTTTTGGCAAATTAAAAAGTTTTAACTCCATTCATAAATAAGTTTTAAAAAAAAAAAACAAGACATTCCTGACTCTTCAGAACTATGTTTGGTTTTTTTATATCAAAATACCACAAATACACTCATTAACCGAAACACATTGTGTACGCATAAGATAAACATATATGTTTTGGTCATTTTACATGTATAAGCTAAGTCAAATATATTTTTATAACACGACTTATTGACTTGTTGGATTTTGTCAAAATAAAAGTTAATCCAAACATTTAAAAAAAAAAAAAAACTTATTTTATCACCCTATAAGTCAATAAACATTTTTGCCCTAAAATATTTTTCAAGTTCAAAATACATTCCCAAACACCCTTTATAACATTCTTTTAAGCAACTCATCATAATATAAACAAATATTAAAAATAAAAGTCTTAGTATTTGATTTTACTTTATTTTCCAATCATACATGAAAACATCTCATCATATTTAAAAAAATATTCATAAATGGTATTTATCATTTTTTAGAATATAAAGTTTAGTTCCTAACTTTTTCATAGAAGGTTCATGTGATTTCGGTTTTTATCAGTTGGGCCCACCACCCAACTCTCTCTCATCTAACCTTATACTTCATCATTCTTTCTCGAACATCAACCTCTCCAGCGTTTCCTTGTCTTCCACCGCTTACCACCACACATCGTAGCCACCTAAAATCTTCAGACAACCACCCTTATAACCCCTATCAGCCACGTATAATACCAGCATCCACACTTACCACACCGTTAAACATCTACAAAAACCCATGTCTCAAATATATTTTTGCTCCTTATATGTTTTTTAGTTGTGATTACAGACACAATTCTAAGAATTTGATTTTGAGCCATTGCCGAAATCGACTTCATTGTCTGACCCATCTTCCTCGTTATTGACCCCATCATCATCTCATGATCTTCCACACACACACACACACACACTTGAAAATCAATCATTACCTATCAACCACCATCGCCAAAAAACAAGAAATAAGCCACCACAAATTTCGGCCACACAAAATAACATTGTAACACCCACTTCTAAGGTATGAGTAACTATCAAGTTATTTTGTATTATATTTGAGGAAAATGGTTTTTGGCGAATCGTGACACAATCCTTAACTGACGCGGCGCAAACCACGATGATAAGTAACGACGCGATCAAGAGATGGTCGCGACGTGATGTCGGTTTTACACATAACCCTAGTTTTAGGATTTGGGCCCTATATAAAGGAACTAACACTCTAGGGTTATCTCTATCACCAACCTCAATCCTATGAATACGAAACCTAGCCCCTTGTGCCCCCTTAAAGAGATTTTGGTGTATTTGTGAGATCCTTGGTGAAGAAGAAAGCTTGTAGTGCTTGGAGAAGCCATTTTCAGTTGAATATTTCACTTTCTAGTCCCTTCTCAAGCATTGTAAGTCCTATGATGTTAATGATGGTGCATGTCAGATTGAAGGTGGTAATGATGAATAGGGGTGAAGCTAACAAATGTTTTTAGGGAGTTCCTCATAAATTATTAAACATCTGCAAAATGAAAACATATATAAATTATCAAACATCCACAAACTGCAAACATATATAAATTACAAATTCACTAAGGTCGTCCACTTGTTTTCATTTTATCAAACATATCGTTGATATCTTGATTATGAATATCCTCAAAAACCTATTCTTAGATATAAGCAACTAAGTTGTCATTCATCCATTGATCTCCCATTTTATTACGCATCCCATTCTTCACAATCTTCATAGCAGAAAACGATATCTCAGCTGTTGTTGTTGAAACCAATAACATCAATGCTAATTTGATGAGCAGGTAAACTAAAGAGAACACTTTATCTCTTTTTGTGTCAAACATCTTCTATTCAAGATCACCATTGCCATTTAGATTCAAAAAACATGACATATTCAACATATCAAGAATATAAGCTTCAACTTGACCATCAAGTATCTCCAATTCTATATCTGAAAAATCATCCTGATATAAACGAGCTAGCTAAATAAATTTTTTTATCAAAAGCTGCAAAATAGTTATTTAGATTGAGACACGCCATGAAAATAAGCCATTTGGTGCTAGTCTCACTAAAACGACTCTCTAGTTTTGTGTGTTGCAAATCAATGACATCATAAAATAACTCAACACGATAGTAGTGTAAGTTTTTTCGACATAACCGTCCAGGAAGTAAGAACATTTCATCCATGTTGCAAATATCAATATCATGTTTTTCACAAAACAATATAGTCTAAGTAAGCATAGAATCCCATCAGATATCCCTCAAAATTTGCAATTGCAGCTTGAAAATTCTACCAAGTTCATTGCATTTACAATATCCTGATCTTTCCTTTACAATGCTTGGGACATCTCATTAGTAATACCCAATAATTTTTTTTCATGAAGTGCAAAGAAAATATGAAATCAAAGGTCTGTAAGGAGTTAATTAGCATATCAACTACACATTTTTGTTCTGGGGTTGCTCCATCTTCTACAATAATCTCAAGCACATCTAACACAGATGGAAACAATCGAAGCATACTTATCAAAGTACCATCATGGGATCCCTAATGTGTATCTCTCGGTTTGATAAGATATGTTTCTTGATTGAGGCCTCGACCACTTATGATTTCACCTAAAATAATCGCTTCAATAAATTTGGAAGCTTGTTGTTCTCGAAGACGGTCAAGACACTTGCAAGAACCTCCAACAACATTAGTTAGCAAGACAAATAAAGAAACTATTTTCGTATCAATTTCGCCACGTCTACAAAAGTAAGTTGAAGCTGCTAAGCAAAAAAAATGAACATAATATTCACTCACACTTTCATTTATAATAAGAGTTGTAAGACCACCAAGTTTACCTTTCATATTACTGGTCCGTCATAAAATTGTCCGTACAAATTGGAGATGCTCAACCCATGTCTTGAAAACAAATTATCAAGTGTCTCTTTAAGTGTAATAGTTATAGTATATGAGATATGCTTAATACTTAGAAAACATTCAATTACACGACCTTCCCTATCTACATACTACAACACAACACTCATTTGTTCTTTAATCGAAATATTATGAGATTCATCGACAAGGAGAGAGAAAAAAGATTCACCAATAATATCATTTATAATGACTAATGAGATATTTTTTCAATTGCAGATACACAAACAATGACTTTTTGGATATGTGGTGAAGTCAACTTCATATTTAGAGGAGCATTATTGAAAGTAACAACTTCAATAATTTGATTATAATCAACTATAAATTACAACAACTCTATAAAGTTCCCTCTGTTATTTGAAGTTTCATTTTCATCATGGCATCTAAATGCAAGACCTTGTCTTAATAGTTGTAGTACTTTGTGTTGAATGCTTTGCAAATGCAACATCAACGTGTTGTTTGTCGTTCAATAAATTCCTGCACTTAGCCCAAGCTTGGCTGTGAACACTGTTGAAACCTCCAACATGATGATTCAACTTTTCTTTATGTCCATAATTTTTTAATCCCACACCAACGAACGTTTCATCGCCTCCTTATGCTCCAACATATGATTTGAACAAATAAAATATAAGCAACATGAAACATTTTGATTTACACTATATTCTAGCCATGTAGAATATTCATTAACATTAAACCATGCAACATTGAATCTTCGTGGTTTTTTCCAAAAAGAATGTAAGGAAACTTGCCGCATTTAGGTTGGAAAGGGCCTTCTAAGAGGTATGCTCTTCGAACCTTGTCCGGAACATTAGGATCATAATCTAAAATCATAGTCCTCGTTCCAGGGTCTGAGGGAAGATATGATAAAATAATTTCCATACGACTATGTTTAGAAAAATCAGCATCACTTGCCTTTGAGGAATCCGAAACTTTTCTATTTGTTAAATATTTATCTATTCATGTTGAATGATAAGTAACTAATAAATAATAAGTATTTATTCTTATTATAAATACAATAACTAAACAAAGTGTAACATTAGATTGTTGGATATTGGGCATTTGCTTTGTTAGCTTAAACAGAAAAACAAAAGGAGAAGATGGGTTTATGCTTGGTGTTTTCGTATGTTCGTAGAGAGTGAGAAGAAAAATATAAGAACTATGCATATTCAAAGGGAAAATGGTTTTCACTTTCTCCTTTCATTTAATGTAACAAAACAAACAAAATGGTGGTGTTACATCTTTTCCTTACAATCTAAACAATGTTAAATGTAACACCCATTTTCCATATTGGATTAGTATAGGTCAAAAGGAGTCAAATACATAGTTTTTGGGAAAAAGTCTTGTGTTACAATGTGACCATAGGGAGGTCACGATGTGACGAGCCAATATGGAACACATACATCTTATGAGTACCACGACGTAGCAGTAAGGTGGCCACGACGTGGTAGCTATTATGGCCCAAGCCCATGATTTTAGGGTTTCTATCATATTTAAGCATCTTATCCTAAGGATTAGGACATCCTTATTAGCCTCCATCACCCTTAATCCTCAGAAACCTTAACCATAACCCCCTTTGGTGATTTTTGGCTCATTTTAGTGCTTTTGTGTAACACCTCGACTCCCAGGTATAAATCTTAAAGTTTTTATTTTCATTATTAGAGACATACTCGACGAGTTGGTTGCCCAAACTTGTCGTTTAGAGACCAATCAAGCCGCGTGGTTTATGGAACCAACTCGACGAGTTGGAGGACCCTAACTTAACGAGTAGAGACTGTGCATGAAAACCCTAATTTTTAGGGTTTGCACCCTATTTAAGGACCTTAAGTCCTTTTCCCCAGCCACCCTTACCACTTTTCACGTCCAGAAGCAAACCCTAATCGATCTAACCCTATTTTGAGTGTGTGTGAGGCTAAAAGTGTGTGTTTGGTGCATTTCTTGAAAAGGCTTGAAGAATTAGAGGCTTGGAATGAGAAGAAGCTTGTAGATCCAGTATCTACATCGTGTTGGCATCCAATTGAGGGTAAAAAGTCTTTACCTTGGATTTCCATTTCTTAGATCTCTTCTTATGTTATAAGGGCATTTTTAGTGAAAAAGGGGGCCATTCTCGGGTTTGAACTTGTCATGAGAACGTGGTTTCAGATTTGGACTCCCCTAGGCCCTCATTAACATAAAGTTCTCGACTTTATCTAGCCCTAGCCTTTTTCGATGACCTAAACCTCTTCTTAAGGCTAGTTTTGAGTGTTTTAGCTTCTTGAAGCCTTGCATGCACGTAAAGTTAGCAACTTTACGTGATAACTACACCCTAGGAGCCTAGATCTATAGTTTGGAGCCTTGGTTTCGCTTAAAAGCGTCTGAATGAGAAAAGAACTGAAGGAACTCGATGAGTTGCATAGCCAACTTGACGAGTTGGATGAGAGTTTCCCGCTTTCTGGATTCTGCATGAACTTGGCGAGTTAACGAGATGACTCGACGAGTTGGTTAGGGTTTTTCCCGATATTCTGGATAATGCATGGACTCGATGAGTTGACCAGGGTTTTCGCGAATTTCTAAGTTCTGAAGGAACTCGACGAGTTTGTAAGCTGCAGTCGACGAGTTAGGTTAACATGGACTGTTGACCTTGACCGTTGACTTTGACTTTGACCGTGGGTAGATCTGTTTGAGTTCTGAGGGTATTTTGGTAATTTGGGAATTTATGGAAATGGATCAATGGTGGTTGTAGATTTTGGTGTTTGGAGCCGTGTTTCGGGAGTTTGATATTTCATTTCCAATCGACATTGTGAGGTGAGTTATCCTTACTACACTAACAGGGTCGAAGGCACCAATGTTGACCCTTATTAGATTGTTATACTGGTTATTGCATGATGATATGCTTAGTAACCTGTTAGGTCGGTATCCTGGTATATAGGATGATGCTATGTTAGTGACATGTTAGATCAATATTCTGCTATATAGGATGATGCTATGATTGGTGATCTATTAGATCAGCTTGACTGTTTGTACATGCTAACATTGTTATCTATGTGTTGATTGTATGCTTGGGGTGGGTTGAGGTGGACCTGATTTGTGCTGTAGGTCAATATACCCAGGGCGGCCCAGATGGACTGCAGGCACAATGGGGCATACCAGTCAGGCAGAAGGCCCGGAGAATGGTAAGGCCCGATAGGGCGGACCAGACATGCTGAGGGTTCTGAGAGTGGACCAGATAGACTGAAGGCCCGGTGAGGGCGGTCCAGTCATACTGTAGACTCTACTCTATATGCATGCTATTTACTATGATATGGTTATGGTTTGTATGGCGTTGGTATTTTGGGGGAACTCACTAAGCTTCGGGCTTACAGTTTTGGATTTTGTTTCAGGTACTTCAGATAATCGCGGGAAGGCAAAGGCGTGATCGTGCACCTCCATTCATTTTTATGATTTGATTTCTGGGATACTCTGATATGAAACTATTTCGAAAACATTTTGTAATAAATAATGGTTTACGGATGTTCAAGAAAGTTTTAATTTTTTATGAATTTTATGGATGTTACATTTTGGTAGCTTGAAGAAGAAGAAGAAGTAGTCCAGTGTTTGATCCAGAAAGGGGACCTCATCATCATTCTCGTGTTCATATTTTGGAACTTAGTAAGTCCTCAAACTTCCATCTTTTAACATTTTCCTCTTTAGATCTAGGTTTTATGACATGTTTGGTCCCTTTGATGTGGTTTGTATGGTTTGAAGAGATAAATTTTGCAACTTTATGGTTTCTCTAAGTCCCTTGAACATAATATCTTATAGATCTAAGAATTGGTGGTGGTTTGAAGACTTTGGATGAATTTTAGGTCATATTTCATCTTTTGGCCTAGATTTGGGAAAGGACATGCATGGGGGGATGCATGCTCATAAAGTTTGCATTTTTAGGGATCATTAGGGTCCCTAAAACCCTTCTGGAAGTTTTGAACTTGAGATCTTATGGATTAAGTGCTTAATAATTGGCTTTATGCCTTAAGTTGCCATTAAGGACCTAGGTTTAAGGATCTTGGCTTATTGGGATGTATTAATGGATAAAAAGTTGAAGATTTTTTTGCCCTTTTAATTTCTTTTTTGCATTTTTAAATTATTTGCTTAATATTCAAATAACTAAAAATAAGAGAGAATTGGCCCACCCCATCTCTCTCTCTCTCTCTCTCTCTCTCTCTCTCTCCCCCCCTCTTTCTCTCTCCATTTTCATTTTTAGTTTACATCTCTTTTTCTATTCGGGTTTCAACCGCATCAATAAAGATTGATGGTTTTCATTTTGAGAACAAATTGATTGTTTTCAAATCTGTTTCTTGAAGAATCTGCATTCCAAATCGATGGTAGAAAGAGATGGAGGATTCTAGTTTTGTTTTCGATAGATAAGGGAGATGTGTGGTTCCAAATCTGCATCCTACTATTCTTGCAAAAAAGAAAATGTTAACAACCTCCAAAAAATCAAGAGACCATTCCCTCTTTGAAATTAATCAGGGAGAGTAAGAAAACAAAAATGTGAACAATAGCTCTAGTTGTTGAAACTGGGTGAGGAAAAAACATTGAAGAATTTATGAACATGGGTTGCTGGATGCTATTTCACACACATCTCTAACACCTTGTTCTTGAGTTTTGAGTTTTTCTAATGAACGGAAGGGGATGAAAGGAGAGGGAGGAGAATGGAATGAAAGGAAATGGAAGGGTGGGATTTAACCCTTTTTTTTGTCTTCCCCTCCTAACCCTCCCAAAGTGGGAGGGTAAAAAATATACATGTTGCTTCCCCTCCCCTCTCATTCCATCCCCTTTCATCTCTTAAAAAAACTCAAGAACACATTTCCCCTCTAAATTACTTTATTTCCTTTCCATTCCACTCCCTATATAAACTCAAGAACAAGGTGTAATGAAAAAACAAAGAACAACTTGTTGAAAAATAAAATCATAACATTGTGAGTTTGATCTAGTTCACCCACTTCTCCACGAGTCGTTTTCCTCAATGGCGATGTCCTTCAAGATGTCCTTCAAGATGTCCTTCAAAATTTATTTGTAAGTGGTTTTCTTCCTGTATTGTTACATGTGTCAGTTACGTCCTGAATTTGTTATTTTGATCGTAAATAACTAAATATGTTTACAATATATGATGATTATTTATATTTCAGATTAATTCTTCATTTGTTCAATTCAGTGATTATTGGCTACCAGAAATCCACTTATTAACATTAAATTTGATACGTGAGCGGATCTTTTTTTTAATAAAGATGGTTATCAAATATGAATGAATTTATTAATTTATATTTCTTTTAATATCTATAATTATATATAAATATAGCCATAATCATACATGAATATAGCTATAATCAAACATGAATAGAGCTATAACCACAAGGGTATTTGTTTATGAATTTGTGAAGATGCATACATAAATATTTGAATTGGTTTTTTTTTTTAATATCTTTGAACTCGATTTTGTAAGTGTAAATCCGAGAATAACAATGATCAAAGGTGTCCCACCTTGTTTTTGTGTGTGAAGGTAGCAACAATACTAATAACGACAGGTGCAAAATCGTTTTAGTGATTATAAATGCAATGGATTTATTTTTATCTTCTGAATTAATTCATTCGTGATTACAACCCAAATGTAAATTTCTTTTATCATTATATTGTCATTTATTCACTTATGATTACAAATGTGAAATGTATTTGGATATTTTATCTTTATATAACGTGCTTTATTCATTTATGATTAGAATTGTATGATTTTTTTTATCTTTGTATTGTTCTTTATTAATTATAGTGTTTATTACTTATAATCATTTATGATTAATATGATTTAGGTCAAATAACATTCTGAAAATTTCGTAAAAAAAGTTAATGTACACTTATAATCATTAATGAATAACATGAAAGTTATTTTTAATATCTATAAAAATGACCTTAAAAACAATTAATCATTAAAATTATAAAAATATTTGCTTTCTATTCGTTTATGAAGAAAATTGTTTGTATCATGTGGTTAAAAAAAATTAATTTGAAAGAAAAACCGAAAAAAAAATTGTAATCTTTTATTAATAAAAAATCAATTATATATATTTAGGTAACTTTTAATCAAAATCCTTTAAGTTTTGGAAAGTATTAACTAAATTTATTTTTTTATAATTTAATTAAGATGAATAATTAATATATATATATATATATATATATATATATATATATATATATATATATATATATGCATTTATATATTGATCGGTCCAAAACGGGTTTTGTGTTGCAAACCTTTTGAGTGTTCTCGATTTAACCTACGTGTTTGTGTGTGTGTGTGTGAGAGAACGTGAAAATCATTCCCGGCCAATCATTTTTCACTACTAGAAAGCAGGCCTTTAATGACATGTGAACTATGACACACATTGAATTTATAAAAAACAAAAGTGGGTGTCGAAAAAAATGTCATCTCTTATAAAATTTAAAAGATTTACGACACGCATCTTTGCTTGTCCTGAAAGTTGTCGTTTTATAATTTTTTTTAAGGAAATGTGAGTACATAGAGGGAAAAGGAAATCCCCAAAAAAATTTAAACCTCGCCGTCTTCTCCTACGATTGTTTCCATCTATTCTCATATCACCCATCCTGTGTCTTTGCCCCTCACCGTCTCTGATATCGCCCCTCCTTTGTCTTCGACCCTCATTGTCTCCGACCCTTACCACCTTCTAGCCTCACATTGTGGTGATGCACCTCGTTCCAATTATGTGAGCCCTGGGAATTGACAAAGAGGAAGAAGACTATGGACCGATCAGTGCACATCAAGTTTAAATTTAAGGGTCTGAGATTTTGTCTGATGTTTCTACTCTCTCTCTCTCTCTCTCTCATTTACCTGATTCACAGTATGTAGTTATTTATTGTTTAGATTTCAGTTTGAGGTACAACATCCACGTTTCCTGCAAATAAGTATGGCGAGCAAAACAATACACGTTTAGTCTTTCTAAGAGGCTCTCAAACAAGCTCATTTCCTAAAATCCCCATATAGTACACTATTACAACCTATATAAGAATAAGCATGGTAAAGCAACATACATTAAGATTGATGATGAAGACCCCTTTGAGTTCTTGTTTCTCTCCATTGGTTGCATGATAATAGTTATCATTCTTGTTTTGGTATATTTTGATTAATTTCAATATTTATATAGTTATAATTTGTGTGTTTTGTTAACTTTTTTTTATTATGGTCTACCTACGGGCATTTCGCAACATCGGCGTGCCTCATGATAGACAGGGCCCACCTTAAAGGTGGATTCAAGGGTACCATGTTGTTGGTGGTTGCAATGGGCAGAAACAACCAAATTATGTCAGTTTCATATAGAATAGCCAAGAATGATCAGGGTGCACAAAGTCGTAGTCATGGTTCCTACAAAAAAAAACTACATTATTATATCGGCGACTTACAACCATTAACATTCATTTCTGATAGGGCGTCATCCATTGTCATGTCCATTGCTAATATATTCCGAATGTGTATCATGGTGTTTGTGGTTCTCATCTTTTGTCAAACGTAGTAGCCAAGTACAACAAAAATGTGACAACAAAAACTTTGTTTAGTAAGGTTGCAATAGCGTATAGAGTGGAAGATTTTGAGTACTACATGGAAGTGGTACGTCCAGGGGCGGATTTAGGGGGGTTCCGGGGTGGCACCGGCAACCCCTAAATTTTCCGGCCGCAGTGGAAAAATTTTCGAAATTTTTTAAATTTTTTATTTTTTCTACTATCGTGCAACCCCTAATCTTCCCGTGTAACACCTACTATGAAATCCTGTGTCCGCCCCTAGGTACGTCATAACAAACATGCCGAATGGAAGTACTTAAAACAAATGGATCAAAATATCCGGGTCTTCACTATAATATTATGAAATCAAAGAGTGGAATCTTTCCACGCATCATCGAAAGATGCTCGTAAGATACCGGTAATGTACTCATTGAGTAATGAGTTCTTCCTAACAATCACCAGAATAAAACAAGTATAATATACAAGAACGGACAGTAGATATATATTACTTTTTCCATTTATGATTTAACATACCTAACAATTTTATTTTGGTACGTTATGTCGTGGAAGTAACAACTAACTAAACTATTGATATGGGCTGATAAGAAGGTTGAGAAGCCCGCAATGCTACAAACCGAAAGGTATACAAAAAAAAACATTGTTGATCCGAGTGAGAAAGCCCAGGAAAATAGGATTTTGTGGGGATCTATATCATCTATAGTTCCCCCATTATCCTCTGTTTTACTGTTGATAATTGCGAATAATGGAGTCGTCCGATATGGAGAGATACAACCCTCCGAAATACAAGTAAAACATCCTCATATCGGTTCTTGTTATTGAGTTATCTCTGTGTATTGATATTTGTAAATTCTGTTTTCTAGTAAAAGAGAGTTTCCGAGGAGTAGTAAATCTTCGTATATGGAACCCGAAGGGATAGAAATTTATCCGCTCCTTCCGGTAATAAGACTTCGAAATCAAAGGCCAAGGCGCTTAAACAAAAGAAGGTACATAACTCGTATCATCAATGCCGGTTTCTTGGCTACATCAAACTTGTTCATATCTCATCATTAATTTGTCAGGTTGCTTATCATGAAATAATTGACGTTGACATTGATGAAGACCGCAATGATGTAGTATTCATGGAAGGGAAGGTGCAATCGAACAAAAAGATGAAGGTATAATAATTTTCTTGTTTCCCACTTTATTATGATTCTTGACCTTTTGAAATATATATGATATAGTACTCTCCTTACTTGTATTTTTGCATCTTGTTCTATAGTCATCTTTGGTTCCTAGTAATAGTAATGCAGAACAAGGTTCAAGGCACAGTGGTGTGCAAATGGATTCAGTGGGGCCCAGTCATTCTTCAAAGAGCTTTGTAGCAGAAAACTTTTTCGATTTAGATGATTATGCTTTCGAGGATGATGATTCCATGGATTTGGCTTTGAAATTGCAATCCCATTTTGATAGTATGGATACACCTACTCGTATCGAAGCTCAAATTCCCTGGTTTCCAGATAACTTCCCAATGGAAAAGAATTCATCTAAACATGTTCAGGCTTCTTCTAGTTATTCTGGTCTACATGCAAATAACAGTTCAAAGAATCTTTCATTTCTTAAGACCCCAAAAAAAATCCAACACCAAAATGAAAATGTGCCCTTCAATAACCCTAGGAGTTCAAGTTTAACTGGAAGTTCTTCTAGCATGACAAAGGTTGTTGATAATGAAGATGTTATCAAAAGATATGAGAGCTTCAAGAAGTTTGATACGGTCGTTGACTTTTCTGATCATTATTATGCAACACAGAGTTCATGAACGAATCAAGTAAGTGTGATTTTGGGGATTTTTTTTCCATTAAAAGAGACCGAATGAATATTTTACCCTTACGTTCCAAAAAACAAATTTGACAATATTAATCAATTTTAACGTGAGAGGAGTTGAGAGGAAAAATAATGGCAAATAGGTAAAGGGTTCGTGTCTGAATACATCATTGCGGTTTGGTACTTTTAATAAGCAGTTTTGAGTGTGTGGATGAAAATAAATCAAAGTTGCTTATTGACTTAGGTAAGAAGTGTTTAATACGTTGTTTTCTTCTATCTTATTTAAATGTGCTTACTATATATGGAAACCATATCCAAACACTTTAATTTTTCCTAAAATTCGTTTTGATACCGTATAAGCTAATAAGTAATTTTACAAAAAAAAAAGCATAAGTTTTTAAATAAGCAAATCCCAAACACCCCCTAAGTCGTTCTTTCAAGATTTAGCTCAAAGAAGAAACAACGATATATAGCTGTCCAGATTAATTGCTTAGCCTATTAATTAAGTCAAAAAGAAACAGCCTCTTTATTGGATTTAATATACTTAATATGCTGTTTGTTTTATTTTCATATGTATATATGTGATATGTGTTTCAGCCATCGAAAAATTGGGCTAAAAAGATACAGGATGAGTGGAGGATTCTTGATAAAGACTTGCCTGGTATGTATGTATGTATGTCTCACAAATTGAAATTGATTAATTTATTAGAAGTGGAAATTAATAGAAGAGATGCTTTGTTGTATACAGACACAATATTTGTTAGGGCATATGAATCAAGGATGGATCTTTTAAGAGCTGTAATTATTGGAGCAGAGGGTACCCCATATCATGATGGCTTATTCTTCTTCGATATCTGCTTTCCAAGCAGCTATCCTAACACCCCACCTGTATGTCTTGTCTTGTCTTGTCTTCTTTAATTCTTAATGCCATATATATATATATATATATATATATATATATATATATATATATATATATATATATATATATATATATATATATATATATATATATATGTTATGTGATTGATGTTGATAGATTTGAATGATTATTTATTTCAGCTTGTGCATTATCACTCTGGTGGCCTTCATATCAATCCGAATCTCTACGATTGTGGTTACGTCTGCTTGAGCCTTTTGAACACATGGGATGGTGGCAAAAAGGAGATGTGGATCCCTGGGACCTCCACCATGCTCCAAGTCCTTGTGTCTATACAGGGTCTCATCCTCAATGCAAAGCCTTACTTCAATGAACCTGGATATGCAAAAACAAGTGGGTCCGTGTATGGGGAAAAAATTCCATACAATACAATGAATCCACTCTTATCCTATCACTCAAAACCATGGTGTACACCATGAAAAAACCACCCAAGGTAATTTTAATAAAATACATATTCACATTTTTTATTCTTTTAAGAGTACGTTGCATGTTGGTTAATAATGGGTTCGTTGGATGGTGTAGAACTTTGAGGATTTGGTGAGTGGGCATTTTGGGAAGCGCGTGCGTGATATTTTGATGTTGTGTAAGGCGTATACAGAAGGTGTGCAAGTTGGGTGTCTTGTGAGAGGAGGTGTACAGGATGTGGATGAGGGTAGTAATGATGTCAGCTGTTCGGATAAATTTAAAGGTAATGTGGTTGCGTGTGTTAAGAGGCTTGTGGTTGCTTTTAAAAGCATTGGAGCTAAAGAAGTTGAGGAGTTTATTTGGTTAAGTGAAAAGGAAATCCTTCCATCCCATGCACCAGCGCCTTCTACTGGTTCCCGAATTTTCGCAAAGAAAAAAAAGGAAAAGAAAAGAAAGTAAGGAGAGAAAAGAAGAGAAAAGAAAGGAAAATAAATTTGTGTTTTGTGTTTCCGAGTTGAGGAGAAATAAAAAGAAAATTAAACATTTTGTTCATTTCTCTTCAAATCCTTTCAAATTGGAAGGAAATTTAGGAGGGAAAGTGATCATTTCATTTTCCTTCTAGTTTTATCCTTTAATGAAACTCAGGAACACAAAAATCTTTTATTTTTTTCTCACTTCCATCCATTTCTCTTCTTTTCTCTTGTTAAGCTGAACTCAGAATCATTATTGGTGAAAGAAAAGATATGGGATTTTGATAGGACTAAGATATTATTTTCTTATTTTGGATTTTGGATTTGGATGTTTTATGTTTTCAGATTTTATTCCCTTACCCCAATAGTTAGTATAATGCTCTATATATATAGGGTGTGTGGATTGTTTCACTAACTTTTTCTTCTAATGTTAATGATTAAGTACCATGTTCTTGTGATTCGTGAAGACTTGTTGAAATATCTATGTATCTTTTTAAAGAATCCTATTTAGGCCACATGGTATTTTTCTATACCACATTTCTGCCACGTGTCATTCTTATATGCGTCTGCTATTTTATTTCCTGCTCACTCCGAAAACCTTTTCAACTCCTGTTTTTCTCCTCTTATTCCATTACAAAATTGTATTAGATATAGACTTTCCATGTTCAACCCTAAAAATCAGCCACTTAATTAGTGATATCAGAGAATTTTCAGTTTGAATTCTACCTTTCTTATTTGATTACCCAAGAAATCAGGAACCGATTCAGCATTTTTTTTTTATATAATTTGATAGCTATGCTGCTGGGAATATTAAAAGGAACAAACTGTGTTGTAGACTTTGTTTGATGTATTGGATTCAATCCTAATTCTTCCTAGAAACATGTGGTTTGATTTTGTGTTCACCCATGGCTGATTTGGTTATCTCCTGTCAATGCCAACTCTATCTACAGCCACCACTACTCACCTTGTTCTCTATCTTTTGCTAATCGGTAAGGCTGTTCTCAGTTTGTACTTATCTTTTTCAAGGCTTCAATTTTAACCAAAAAATATGTGTTCATGGAATTGATTAAGTTGGTTTAATAGATTTGAATGTGCATGACAACCATTTGATAAAATGCCCACATGAATTTGGAGTGTAGTTTTTCTTTGAGTTTGCTCCACATTGTTTCTACAAGTTTCCTTGAGATAACCATATTTTTTTTTCGGAGGTACACACTTAAAATATTTAATTAGATTAAATTTTGAATTTGTTTCGGATAAACGTAGTTGTGCTTGAAATATTTAATGTAATTTTGACCATGAGGATGAAAGGTGGATTAATTTGACATGGTTCTTATAGAAGTCCTCATCATATCGGTAAGTTCATTTTTGTTTCAAATTTATGCACATTTTGGTTATGGTAATGTTTTTTATGGAGTTAAACGTGTTTCCTTTGTCCTTAATATCGATCAACTATGGCTTCATTTTTAGTGGTTATGAAAAGTGGAACTAAATACCAGTGCCAACAATTCGTAGATAGAGTCTTGATGTTTTTTTTTCATGATTTATAGGAGGCTTGGAGTTTGGGCTCATGTTGTTTATGCAGTAGACCCTGTATCACACACACAACTTTTGAATTTGTTCACCAAAGACATATTCCTTGAATTTTGATTAAAAGGAGTCGTTGAACTTATCGTAACTTAGTTGCTTGAAGATGTAATTCTTATAACTCCATATACAGTTTATAGTTATGCACCTTGTAACTCAACTTACAAAATATTACATGTGCTTTATTAGTTTTATGCTGAAGATGATGATGAGGGTGAGCCAAGAACAAAAGTTAGACTAGTGACAGATTACTGATAGAATCGGTGACAATTTTTGTTTTATTAATTTTATAACACATATCAACTTATCTAGGGCCCATTTTTAGTTTTTGCATAAGGCCTTCAAAATCAATAGACCGGCGATGGTGATATTGATTATAACTAACAACAATATCTAAAAAGTGTTTTGGGGCAAAAGTGTTTATTGACTTATGGTGGTGACAATATGAGTTTTTAAAAATGTGTATAGAACAACTTTTGTGAGGGCAAAAAGCTTTATAATTATAAATGACTAAAAAGGGTATGGAAAGAAAGGAGAGAAGAAAAAAAAAAAGAGTGAGAGAGTTCATTAAGGGTGCTATTGTCATTTTTAGTTTAAAAGGCCATAGGCACTTCAAAAAAATTGGGATCCTTAACTTTTGGAAACTCCATTTAAAAGCATGTCAAAAGGTCACTTTCAAAATCACTTATGCAATAGTCAAACACGTTTTTAGACTTATTGACTTTTTGAAAAACTAATAAGTCAATAAATTATTTTGAAAATCAATCCCAAACATCCTTAACAATGATTGATGAAAATTGGGATTGAAGATCTTAAATTGGATTGTTTCCAATGCAAGGAGACAAAATTACATAAATATTTTTTTGGCTTTTTGTCATTAAAATTCGTACATGAACAATTATTGTCAACTTATAATATTTTTTGAGCAATGAGACAAAATTACAGGTCATTGTGCTTTAAAAAAGTCATAAATTTAGTTCTTATTACATTTTTTTGACAAGAAAGACTTTTATGGTTTCAAAATCATGCATGGTTGGTTCCCGACCGACATAAAATGACGTTTTCGTCCTTTCTAATATCTTTTATCTTTTTCTTTTACATAATCCTAATATATAAATATTATTTATTTATTTTATCATTTCCACCAAATTTAAACAATTTTTAATTGATGAAATACATTTATATTTATATAATATATAGAGGGATAAAATTTAGGGGTGGCAATTGGGTCGGATTTGGGTTTGCAGGTTGCAAGTTAGCGGGTCAAGATATATCAATCGAACCCATATATGTATTCAGGTTGGTGGGTTGGAGGGTTTCGGGTTGGTGGGGTTGGTGGGTTGGAGGTTTGGAAACTTCAACCCATACATGACCTACATAACCGTTTAATTCTTTTTGTTTTTTTCTTCCAACTAGATAGTTATATACCAACTAGATGATTACTCTGAGTGTCCAAAAGGTTGTAGATAACATTTAAATTCATATCATTTGATATTAAGCTAGTTTTTGTTCTCTTTTATTATTATTTCCTAGAAACAATAATTCTCAATATGTTGGAAAATATTATTTTCATAAAATAATATTTTTCCAATAAAATACAAGTGTTGATTATATTTACTAATAATCAAATTATACTAATAAATAATCAATTAGTAGTAACTCGCTACAAAGTGCAACATTATAGGATCATCTGTCATTAGCAATATCATTCTATAATGACTCTTAGGCATATAAGATCTTCTAGTTTCCACATCCACCCTCTAGAAATCATGCTTCAAACCAAAATCGATTCCATACCATGACATATTTAATCACAGGTTATTAAAGTTGCATTCTATCGAAATAAAAGTATGGGTATATTGTGTTTTATCGGTGACTGATAGTTGCAACAGTATGGGAATCAAGAGTTTCATCCCAAAATATCATAACAATTTAGCAAAATCAAGAAAAACCCCATATCCACTTGTTCTCAAACAAATTTACCCTTTTATTGTTTCTATCATCAAAGAAAGTCGTAATTAAAATATGTAGTTGATGTGGCAGCAACCAAGGTCATTAAATCTTATTTTCATTGTAATCAATTACTGAAGCTAATCAACCCAAGGGGTTAATTCGATGATGAATGATACAAAGATCCTCAAAATCTTTCCCTAAGTTCAACGATAGTTGATCGGAAAGATTTAATCGATCTCACCGGTGATTTTGAAGGTTGGCAATAAAAGAAAATTTGTTAACGAGTAGTGTACTTTATAAAGAAGTAACTATGGAGTAGTATATTTTGTGGTTTAAAAAAATTGTTATTGCTTTATACTAATTAGTTGTCATCAACTTCGGAAGCATATATTTCAAATGACCTAAACTATGAACCATTTTCATTATGGATTTTGACATGAAATGCCTTTAATTTTGTCACTTTTGAACAAAATTACCCTAGCTACAATTGCTTGTTTGTTTATGCCTAATAAGCAAAAGGCGTTTGTCAAAAATATGTAACATTTGGTTTCAAGAAGTTTGTTTTTGGAATGGCGGACTTTAATTTAGTCAAGAGCAGGTCTAGGAATTTAAAGGATAAAGTTTGAACCTTATTAGATGTTGATAATGTTGGTTAAGTGATTTAAGTCCGTGGATTGTGTATTTGAGCCAAAAAGGGGTATAATGGGAAAAAGTGATATTGCGGAATTTTTGCATGTATTAATGAATTAAGTAAAAAGTAATTTTATATAATTATGGGCTTGTCAATACCTTCGCATGCATATAAAGGTCACTGAAAACGGGATTAGAAGAAAGAAGTTATGATTGTTCTAAGCTGAAAACTAAATCTAGAATTATCGGCAAAAGTGTGGAGCGCTTCCGACCCAGTGGTTGTCCATTTTTTTTTACGGTTTTAGGGGTATTTAAGGGCCATTAACCCTTAGAGTTTGTTCATTCTCAACCTCTAACACCCCTAGATCATTCCTTGAGCGAAACCCTAGCCTCCTTTGAGTGTTGTGAGCTTATCCTCTCTCTTTGAACCATTTTGGTGCTTATTTGGGTATTTTAGTGAAGCTTGAAAATCAAAAGGGTTTCTTTGGTTGCATGGATGGCAGTTTCAAGTGTAGATCCATAAATATCACACCTTTTCTAGACTTTTGTAAGTGAAAAGCTCCAAACTTTCCTTCTGGTTGGTTAGATCTTGCTAATGGTCCCTTTTATGCACTTTAGTCCTATTTTGGTGATGAGCATGGAGTTGAGAAAAACTCTAGCTCTTTCTAAGCACTTAAGGTTGTTATTGGAACCATTTAGATCCGAAAAGTTGGTATCTTGGGCATGCTCTTTAAGCCATGCAATTTTTTTGGTTGATTTAGGTCATTTTGAACTTTAAATTCTAGATCTTATGAGTTTAGGGAGGACTTAATGGATAAAGTTGGAAAACTTATCCATTTGAACACTATTGGAGTTCATATCTGAAAGATGGGGTTCTGACTTAATATATTAACTCGGTCTACTTTATGAATTCAGCTTGGGCGTGACGCGCCCTCTTAAGTGCGACACACTGTTAGGGTTTCCTCGGTCGCGTTTGTTTTAATCCATTAACTGTTTTATCCTTTTATAGGTGTGGGTCGCACAGAAGAAAGTGTGTCATGCTTTTTAACCCACCGTTCACTTTGTTGAATTTTTGACGAGGTTTGACTTTAGGTCAAACTTTACGGTCTTAGGTCATGGGCTAGATTGACCTTTTATTTCATGTTTAGGTGGTTGTTGTTCCAGCCTTCACATTCTATGAGTTGTGTTGATTGTCTGAATTTCTGTGAAGAAAGTATTCTCACTATATTATGATTGGACACAGGGTGTCATTGTATGCTTGTTGTCTTTGTGAATCTTGTTTGTATGTTTATATGTTTGTTGGGTGGGGCTCGTTGATATGCTTTGCTAGGTAGGGCCTATTATACTAGACAGAGTCCATTACTCAAAGTGGGGCCATTACTTGTGATGTATGTGGTACCTTGAGGAACTCACTAAGTTTTGTGCTTACGATTTTAAGTTTAAATGGTGTAGGTTGTTTTGGTTGCAAATGGGAGAGCACAATGTGATTGTATTGCATCTAATAAAGATTTTTGCACTTTATAATTTTTATGTTCATGACTCTGATATTTTATGTTGAAATTTCAAACTCGTATATCTGTTATCTGATTATTCGAGAAGGAATTGGAATGTTTTATTATTATTAAAATGAAAAATTTTACTCTATATTTGTGGGACGTTACAAAACTTCTTTTATCATGTTACCAACCCATTTGTCGGTAACCACACCTTGTTAGAAGCCATTGTGTCTAAGACATGTCATAAAACAACCCCATACCCTAAATAAATGTTCTATCCCTTACTAAATCGAGTTTCACCTTTTCTTTTTTTATGATGACAACTTCTTCAACCAACACAATTTTTGATGGAGCTTTGCACAACAAATACAGGCCCGTAATTAGATGCAAATATGGGGATGTAAGCCCAATTTGTGTTTCAAGAACACATGACAACCCAATTAGAAGGTTTTGGGGATGTTCTTATTTTTAGGTAAAATCAAGTAAAATGTTGTTTTTACTTTTCTGGGTTTGCCCTGATTTTGTAGTTCCCCTTCTTTTGTAGAATCCTGATCTTGCATGTAAGAACCTAAAATTTAGAGAAAGTTGAGTTTTAGTCAAATATTGACTAAAAGGGGCAAAATGGTCAACAATGAGAATTAGATGAGATTATGAAGTTACGACTTCATGAAAATGGCCAAGATCAGTTTAAGTCACTTATAAGAGGTTAGAGGAGTAAGTTTAAGAGAAAGAAAGCATGAGAAGATGCATTTTGACCAAAAGGGTAAAATGAGAGTTTTATGCTTTTTGGGCCAAGTTTGCGACTTAATAGATTGAGGCCCGTATTAAGTCAATGAGAAATGACTTAACAGAATTGTAGAGTATTCTCACTTTCGTGTGGTTATAAAGAACATCGAAAACGGGTTAAAAACAAGGAAGTTATGTGCGTTAAAAGTTGGGGGAAAAGTTGTCCCCAAAGTTGGAATGGAATCAGCAATATACTTGCTGATCTCCAGGTGACCGCGGCGCAGCAAGATGTTCGCCACGACACGGTGGTGTAAAGTAGGCTGCCATTGATCACGAGTCAACTGGTCATTGCGGCACGGTGAATAGACCACCATGAAACGTTGTCATATCAGATTAAAGGTTGTTAAGCCTTTCATTCTCGTTATAAGCAACCTCAAACCCTCCTATGCCAAGCTCTAGCGATTTGGAGAAGGAAGAAGGATCAAGTAGTGGTGTTGGGTGCTTGTGGCTTAGATTAGCCATCAAAATCTTATTAGGTAATCATATCCTTCATCTTTAAGCTCTTAGGGCTTTAATGGTGATCAATGTAATTGAATTAGATATGAATGATCACTCTTAAGAAGCTTGTTAATTGATGTCATTAGTAGTGTTTAAAATCTTTGAACAAGCTTTATGTGTGATTTTAGTGGTGAAATCTATTTATGTGAAGTTAAGGTTTGAAACCTTAAACTAATGGTAATGTGAATTGATGCATTAGATTAAATTATAATGAACTAGTTTTAAGCATGTGGAAACTACGGTTGAGAAAGAAAAAGACTATATAATTCGAAATCGTATTAACTAATCAAATATTTGCAATAAAATATTAAATTACAAAGATAAAAATTTTGTTAGTAGTTTTATAATTTTCTTTTAAAATAAATATATCGTTTAATATAACATTTTTTTAAAATAAAAGAAATAGTGTTTAATGTAAAAAGAACATTATCAGCGATTAGTTTAAAATCTCTTTCATTTTCTTTCACTGCAATTGTCTTCACTGAATGTCCTTTTTTTGTAAAAGTTAAGGTTTAATATCTAACTAGCGAAAACCCCCTGCTCCATTGACGCGGGTTCGAATACGATTAGCGAAATATATAACAAACCAATCAAGTTCAAGTATTCAACTAATAAAACAACCTCAACAAATGAATTAACCCAAATTTGCATCAACTCAACTTTCTATCAAATATTTTGTCCCATGTATTAACTTTAAGTGCCAAAAGTCCAATATCCCAATTGCCAACTCTCAAGTGTAGACTGCAACTATGTAAACAACAAATCTTGTGAATCAACTACATCAAAAAAAAAGACCGATTTTAATATATTATCTAAAATCATCTTTGAAAACTCATAAAAGAACACAAATTAAGCTTTCTAATTGTCTATGTCAAGAAGATCAATATCATCTACGTCATTAAAGCATTTCTTCAAAACCAAAGAATTAGTAGTGATGTCACTAAAAAAAGTGTGTAACGTTACATAATACGTGTTCTAGAAACATTTATAGTAAGGTCATGATAATGTTTAAGGATGTCATTTCCTAACAATTGCATGATATGTATGCACCCCATTTTTTTTAAGTAGTCCCTAAGTGGCATACCTCGCAATCATACCAATAAATTGTTCGGTTATAAGGTTAGGTTGAGTCGTTTCTAACATAAAATAGGTAGAATTCCATCTCGCAGAGATATCTAAAACCAAACTTTTGGTACTTTCACAATTTTTTTTAATCTTGACATAATGCTTAAATCTAATTAGAGATTGACAAGTACATTAAAACACAATCAACATGCATCTTAAAACACACTCTAACAGATGTTTCGAAGCGACTCAAACCATCTTGGACATTTAAATTCATAATTTGTGAAACACATCCAACATGATTCCATTATACTTTTAAATCCTCATCCCCTAATTTCCAAACTTAGGATTTCAAGTATTCAACTTCCACATCATTATCACTAGCAATTTCCACCATAACAGTAAAAGCATCGATTATTCCCCATCCATGGAAACATATTTTAATGGCTTTACCGATATATTTCCCCTTATAACTTGAAATGGGACAGAAAGTTTTCAGTTTTTTCTTTAAGTTCCAATCATTGTCTATGACATGAGCCATAAGGCACATGTAGTTTATTCTTTGAACAGAAGTTCAAGTGTCGATTGTTTGACAAATCCTTCCAATATTTCCATCAAACAAAGCACAAACTTTTTTCTATTCATGAATAGAAGTCCAGATAAATGTGTACTATTACGAAAAACATGGTCAAAGCCACATTAATGTGTCTTCTTAGGTGAGGGATAAACGATGTATGCACTGTTATGAAAAAATAATGTTTGAGCTAATGATGTGGCGATTTAATACCTCAAATCCAAGTGTGGAAATTAAGGAAAATGTGCTCTACTTGTAAAATTGACTTATGTTCAATGTGTTGCTCAATTTGGTGCACCCACCAATTCAATTCATGTATAGGAAGAGAAAATAACAAAATGGACATGTTAAGGAGGGGACCACAACCAACCATCAGGTAGCAGCAATCGTGGAGACAAAACAAGGGCAAAATGGTAATTAGTGAAAAAGCCATCATCGCTGAGTATAAACGATAACAAAAGGACCTCGAGAGTATCATTGGAGAATATTAGAAGTTTCTTTTATTTGGGAGATCATTAGCTTCACGAGTGATAATACCATCTTATTTTCCTTATTATTTCAATCACTCCTCTATTTTCATTCGGTAATTATTCCAAAAGGGCAATACAAACTATCTTGAATCTGTACGAATGTATTCTATCTTAGTTCAATACAAAGTGGTATCAAAGCACGTCCTTCCTTGGAGAGAAAAATGGTTCCGCCATACAGTGGGGGTTAGAGTGGAGGTTCTAGAAGGAGAAATTGAATCCAAGAAGGAAACAATGGCAAGCTTACAAGATAATCTGAAAGCTCAACTCTAAACTCAGATCTTAAATGGAAGAACTTACCAAAAAGTTGACACAAATAGCAACATAAACCATTACAACCACTATATTTGAGTCTGGAAGCTTCATCAGAAGAAAAGACGATACTCCAAAAGGAACCCCGAAGAGCGATGGTGGCTCTAGTAGGGGTTGTGGCTCTGGAGGAGATGACTATGGCAATGGAGCCAATTGGTGATTTTTAAGAGCAGAACGGTTCTTCAACTTTTATAAATTATTATAAACATACAAGGTGGAGGCGGCAATGGTGTCCCTGGAAGGAGAGGAGCGAGATGCGCTCCCTGCGCTCCTCTAGAGCAGTGGAAACACAAACGACGACCTATGTGTTATTACATGGTGGAGAGAGATGAAATTGCTCTTGCTTCAGCAGTGTCATGCAGTGAACGCATGTACGCTTAACGAACAATGGCTATCCCTAACTCAAGTCGGGTCAGTTCATGAGTATCAACGATCATTTATTGAGTTGTTAGCCCCATTAAACAACCTACCCAACGATATCACCATGGGCCAATTTATTAATGGGCTCCAAACGGATATAAGGTATGAAGTCCGTTTATTGAATCCTAGATCTGTAGACCATAGCGACCACCATGCTATGTATCTCGTGATTAAGGTAGAAGAGAAATTATGCTCCCATCATCGGAAGACATCAACATACGTACAACATGAGAAACACCCATCAATTGGCTTCAACTAGAACCTTAATCGGACCTCCTTTAATCACTATGGTTAGAAATACAATATTTCCCATAAAAACTCACCGATTCAAAGTCTGACTTCACACAAACACAGGCAACGAACCAAAAGGGTGACAAACAGGTGAAGTTTGAAGGTTATCTGATATTTGATATCACTACAATAAAAATTCGATTTTGCTAGGGAAGGAATCTGTTGCAAAAGCTGAAATTCCGTTGCAAAAGACGAATAACGATGGAATTTGAGACAACACATTTTCGTTCCTAAAAACCCCGCAGCTAGGGTTTGCAACGAAAACAATAATTTCGTCGCAAATGTGACAACAAAATAAAATCAGTTGTAGATGATATTCCGTAGTAGTATTCCATTATGAAATCTGTAGTACTTCCATCACAAATTCCATTATAGTGGAGATCCGTAGCAAATTTTATCGTGATGAATGCCTAGCAAAATCCATGGTGATTAATCCGTAGCAAAATTTGTGATGAATAATCCCTAGCTAAATCTGTTGTGATAAATCCCTAGCAAAATTTGTGGTGATGAATCCCTAATTAAATCCGGGGTGATAAATCCCTAACAAAATCTATGGTCTATATTTTATATGAGATTCCATAGCAAATTAAGTAGGAATATTTTCGTTGCAAAGCTAGATATCAATGGATGGAAAATTAATTTACAAATTAAATCCAAATTATTTTGTACTAATATATAAAAACAAAAATAAAAAAAATATATTACTTATATCATAAAATAAAACAATAAATATTTTTTACATTGAAAATGAAAAGTGACTAATCTAAAATAAATATTTTGCAATAAACAAATTAACACTTTATGATCTACTAGTTTTGTAGTTGTTGAAAAGCACTAATATTCTTATGTTGTGTTGGTCATATTTGGCCTTTATTATCTCCTTAAGTTCCTCATTTTGCTGATTAACAAGCTCCCTTGATTCTTCCAATTCAACATTTTTTTTCTGAAATGTAATTAGATACTACCGTTGTACCGTTAATCATAGGAACCGCCTTTGCATATGAGCCAAATTCATAAAATCTTCTTTTGTTGTCATGACTACCAACAACGTTATAAAATATTAGGCCATCCTCAACTTCTTCACCTATAGCTTCCAACTCTTCCCTTTCTTCCATAAAGGCCGCTTACAAAATAATAATAATTTTAAAAAATATCAAAATTATGAATAACATGAAGTCTACAATATAAAACTTTTCACTGAAATGAATGTTACATGAATTTTTCTATCTTTTTCATTTGTAAATGTGACTCCATTGTGATTCCTCGTATGTGTATACAAGAACAATTCACTGTGGTGAATCACGTCCTAATTTTCTCTTCTGCATAAACATACAAATTCTGATGAACCATTAAAAAAAACTTACCAACCAATAATTTAAAACATATAATTAACTACCTTGAACTCCTCCCAATATAATTCATGTATTTTGTTGCTTATTTTTCTCTAAGTGTACCCTTTGCATCCACTCTTTGAAGAAAGCATTTACTAATATAGCTAGCAAAAAGTTCTGGTGGCCGTAGCCTACAAATAATATGATAGTTTTAGTTTTGAATTCATATGTAGGTGTAGACCAAACGGTTACATATTGAAAAAAAAAACTTGTGTAAGGTATGACTGGTAACTCGCGATTTTTTCCAAACATCAATATTTAAACGCTCATCTAATATTTAAACGCTCATCTGCTCCATGAGAAGAGTAATTGTTTGACAGCTTATAGTTTCTACAACAAATCCATTAGCAATTATAGTGGATGTAGTTGCGGTTGTTGGTTTGGTGATGGGGTATATTTGGGTATGTGTTAGGATAGATGTATCTGTTGCGGATGTGGTGGTTGGTTTAGGTAAGGAGGATGTGGAAGTTACTGTAAGTGTTGATGATACCGGTGTCGATGAAGGTGTTGAGGTTGTGGTAGTCGATAAAGGTGTTGATGATGTGGTAGTCAATGTCGGTGCTGTGTCGATGATGTAGGTACTAAAGTTTTGGTTGTAGATTTAGGTGTTAGGGATGGTGTCGATGATATAGGTGCTGAATTTTTTGTTATAGATGTAGGTGTTGAGGATGGTGTCGATGATGTAGGTGCTGAATTTTTTGTTGTAGATGGAGTTGTTAAGGATATGGTAGTGATCAATGTAGGTGTTGAGGATGGTGTCGATGATTTATGTTTAGAGATTTTGGTAGTATACGTAAGTTTATTGGATGTGGTCAATGATTTTGAGAAGTCGACATCTTCATCAAGCAATTTTTTCTTAAAAATCTTGCAGTTGAAGTCCTGTTGTGGTTCAAAACCTGTGGTGCAATGAATTCTCTTGACTTAACAACGGATGCTCCTTTTGATTTCAAGTTCGACATCTTTCCTGATTCCATGTAAAAAAAGGTAGTCAATACCAATATATTGAAGATGATAAAATCATGATGATCATTCATCTAAAATATATATTTTTATTTACTATTGTTGTGATCATCGTTTCTTGTTCTGTTATCATCATGATTTTATCATCTTCAATAAATTGGTATTGACTACTTTTTTTTCATATAATCAGGAAAGACGACGAACTTGAAATTAAAAGGAGCATCTGATGTTAAGTCAAAAAGATTCATCGCACCTCAAGTTTTGAACCGCAACAGGACTTCAACTGCAAGATTTTTAAGCAAACATTTACTTGATGAAGATGTCGATTTCTCAAAATCATCGACCACAACCAATACACCATCATCAACACCTACATCGATCACTACCACATCCTTAACAAATTCATCTACAACAAAAATTCAGCACCTACATCATAGACACCATCCTTAGCACCTACATCTACAACCAAAAATTCAGCACCTACATCATCAACACCATCCTCAACACCGACATCGACTACCACATCATCGACACCTTCATCGACTACCATAACCTCAACACCTTCATCGACACCGGTATCATCAGCACCTATAGTAATTACCACATCCTCCTTACCTAAACCAACTACCATATCCTCAATAGATACATCTATCCCAACACATACCCCAAAATCTACCATATCACTAACACTAACAACCGTGACTACATCCACAACAAATGTTAATGGATCTGTTGTGGAAACCATAGGCGGTCAAAACAATTCCTCTGCTTATAGACCAGATGGACCCTTAAATATTGATGTTTGGAAAAAACTGTGAGTCACCAATCATACCTTAAACAAGTTTTTCAATATATAACATTTTTTAACACATACATATGAATTCAAAACTAAAACTATCATATTATTTGCAGGCTACTACCACCAGGACTTTATGCTAACTATATTAGTAAATCATTTCTTCAAAGAGGAGATGCAAAAGGGTACACTTAGGGAAAAATAAGCAACGAAATGCATGAATTATATTATTGAGGAGTTCAAGGTAGTTAATTATATGTTTTAAATTATTATTTGGTAAACATTTACATTTAAAATTATGTATATATTCTTATGTGTAGAAAAATTGTTATTGGAATGAACCAAAAAACACACAAGTGAGGAAAGCTTAGGAAAGTAAAGTAGTACAAAGTTATAGCTAATATCTCTACAACATCCGGAACATAAAAAGAAACCAAACTAGCAGGAAAACACCTCATATCACAGTAAAAGTATGGAACTCATAGCAATCAAAATGGAATGCAGATGAATACACGCATAAATCTGATCAGAACAAAATCAATAAGCGTAATGGGGTGGCTGATGAATACAAGCAGAAATCTGATCAGAACAAGATCAATAAACGTAATGGGATGGCTGATGGAATACTACAGCCTACACATAACATTGGATTCACTTCTCATTTGAATGTTGTTTCTGATTTGTTATGTTTTTTTTAATGGTTCATCAGAATTTGTATGTTTATGTTTATGTGTATATATATTTTACATTTTATGGTATTTATACAGAAGAGGAAATTAGGACGTGATATACCACATAGTGAATTGTTTTTGTGCACACATACGAGGAACCACGATGGAGTCACATTTACAAATGAAAAAAGATATAAAAATTCATATAACAATCATGTCAGTGCAAAGTTTTATATTGTAGACTTCATGTTATTCATAACTTTGATATCTTTTTAAATTATTATTATTTTGTAAATGGCCTTTCAAGAAAAAAAGAGTTAGAAGCTGTAGGTGAAGAATTTGAGGATGACCTAATATTTTATGACGTTCTTGCCTTCTTGGTGGTCATGACAACAAAAGAAGGCTATATGGATTTCACTATATGCAAAGGTGGTTCCTATGATTAACAGTACAACGAAAGTATCTAACTACATTCCGGAAAAAAAAATGTTGAATCGGAAGAATTTGGGGAACTTATTATTCAGCAAAAAGAGAAAAATGAAGAACTTAAGGAGATCATGAAGGCCAAAGATGACCAACACAACATAAGAATTGATCAGCTTAATAAACAACTACAATCAACATTGGTTGTTACTAGTGCTTTTCAACAACTACAAAACTAGTAGATCATAAAGTGTTAATTTGTTTATTACAAAGTATGTATTTTAGATTAGACACTTTTCATTTTTGATGTAATAAATATTTATTGTTTTATTTTGATATAAATAATATTTGATTTTTTGTTATTTTTGTTTTTATATGTTAGTACAAAATAATTTGGATTTAGTTTGTAAATTAATTATCCATATGTAGATATCTAGCTTTGCAACGAAAATATTCCTACGTAATTTGCTATAGAATCTGCTATAGAATATAGACCATAGATTTTTCTAGGGATATATCACCACAAATTTAGCTACGGATTCATCACCACGAATTTTGCTAGGGATTCATCACAACGAATTTAGCTAGGATTCATCACCACGGATTTTGCTAGGGATTAGTCACCACAGATTTTGCTAGGGATTCATCACCACAAATTTTGCTAGGGATTCATGACCATAGAACTTGCTACATATCCACTACAACGGAATTTGTGATGGAAGAACTACGGATTTCGCAACGGAATACTACTACGAAATACACGACAGAATACCATCTACAGCGAATTATATTCGGTTGTCACAATTGCGACGAAATTATAGTTTCCATTGCAAACCCTCGCTATGGGTTTTTTTGGGTCGGAAATTGGTAGTTGCAAATTTCATTGCTATTCGTATTTTGCAACGGAATTTCAGCTTTTTGCAACGGATTTCTTTTAGCAAAATCAACTTTTTCTTGTAGTGCTTAATCTATAATGATAATGAGAAGAAACATCTAGCACATTTGGAAGTTCTAGAAACGTTGATCAAACAAAAGCTTTATGCCAGTCCGAGTATGAATTGGGAAAGTCAAAAATTGCATATCCGGGACATGTGATATTTGAACAAGGAGTGACAGTTAACAATGAAAGAGTCAAGGCGGTGGAAGCATGGCCTATCCTCACTAGGGGTGGAAACTCTCGACCCAACCCGTAACCCGACACTGACCCAACCTGAAAATAAATGGGTTTGGGTTGAGACTTTTGACCTGCCAACCCACCAACTTGCCAACCCGTTTATATATATATATATATATATATATATATATATATATATATATATATATATATATAGAGAGAGAGAGAGAGGGGGGGGGGGGGGAGAGAGAGGTAGGTTCAAATGTGGATGAACAAATATTGTGTGGATGTAGCGATTAATATGAGTCAAGTATTATTTAATTTTAATAATTAATTAACTAAATCATCTACCCTTTAATTTAGGCAAATTACTTTATTTAAAACCTTATTTCCTTTTCAATCGACACCCACACAATCGTATCCCTCCCGTTTTCATTGACCTTGGGCCCCTATTAGTCGACCTTCACGCCGTCGTCGGTCGCCGTAAGCCCTTGAGTTCGTCGTCGATCCTCACTACAGTGTCCGTCGTCGACTCTTTAGTCGTCGACCCTTTCTACCCCTTCATCTGTTCATCAGCAACGCAAAGATTCTAAGTAGAGTTGGGAAAACCCAAAATTTGTTTCATTTTCTTCCGTGTTGGAATCAAGAATCCCGCCCCTTTCCTTGTACTTAATTTCTCCTTTAAAGAAGTCTTACAAAGTTGGATTATACCAATCATTCTCTCTGTTCTTTTCTTAATTTTGACAGGTAAACCCATCAATTTTAATTTCTTGTAGTTACATTCTTCATTGGGTTTAAAGAAGCAACTCTGTCACGTTTCATCTATTTTTTTTCTGCGATAGCCTTGTTTTCTTCTTTAATCGTGTTTTAAGCGTTCAATTTAGTTGTTGTGGGTTTTGTTGTAATGTTTTTCAATTGTTTGAAATCTGTAGAAAGTAATCAGAGTGCAGGTCTGGCTAAATGCTCGTTCAAGCTTGAACACCCATTAGGTATTGTGCCTTCAATCACAATTTCCTTTTCTTTTGTGGTTTTCCTGTTTCATTCTTGATCATTAGATAAGAATATTTGTTTAATTGGGTGTTTCGATGTCTGTTTTCTAAACGATTATTGCATCAAGATGTGCAATTAGATAATAAGATCAATTGCTAAACCTAAATTTCTCCTTTTTGTTTATGTAGAGAAGAGGAAATCGGAATTCTCTTGCATCAGAGAGAAGTATCCAGATAGAGTTTCAGTAAGACATTTTGTTTATTTATCAATCAAACTTTATGCTATTCTATTTGTCTCTTAGCTCTAAAGTAAAATTTTGGTTTTAGGTGATTGTTGAGAAAGCTGAAAAATCTGACATTCCTAATATAGACAAAAAGAAGTAGGGAAAATGACGTATAGGCCCTATAATGTCTCTAGGGTTGACCCATTTAGCCAGTTAACTTATTTTGTGGCTTAATAAGGGAACGAATTAGTCTTTGTCAGGTCGATTAAGTCCTTATTTCAATTTTAAAGGGGTTAGTCGGTCATTTTAAGTCCACCTCCTTCTACTAACACCACATCGGATGCTGACTGTGACTTTCGTCTAATGCCATGTCATTAATTAGTCGCCTCCTTCGTAATGTCGGTATATGCTTTATAAAAGAGCCCTTTTACATCCATTGTTCAACACTTCATCGGTAAACCCTTTTTTGTAAGCTGCTTCTGAATCCTCAAGCATGAAACCCGTATTCTTACAAGTAGATGTCCACTTCCAAGGAATGTTCGCCAGAAACCCCATACGCTACACCGGTGGAATTACTCAGAGGTTTTCGGACATCGATTTCACAGGAATCTACAAGGATGGGTGTGTTGCGTTCATCGAAAGGTTCACTGGGGAAAAGTGTGAGAAGCTCTATTACTGCCAACCTGATATTGATTTTCCAAAAGGTTTGACTATAATTTGCAATGACCCCGATTATTACGACTTCATTGAAATTGCATATGAATGTGGTGTTATACTCCCTATGTATGTAGACCATTTTGGGGATAGTAACATACAGGAATGGTTGGATGAACACACAGACGAGTTTGTTGGTAATGTTGAGGAAGAAGTACTTGATGGTGCAGGACTGGTTAAGGAAGTTGCACCAGGGTATCGGGATGTGGGTGACAGTGACACGAACGATGAGGTAGAGAATGGCGATGATGATGACAACGAGGATGAGGATGTCGATGGCGATGAGGATGACCATCAGAAGCCTCATTTTTTTATAAAGGGTAATGAGATTCAGGTAGAGATGGGTGAGAAAGCAGGTGCAGGTGAGTTTTTCGAAGAAGACATGGGTGACAATGAAGATGTTTATCCCGAATTGCCAAACATTTTCAATGATAAGCTCAATTGGAAGGAGCAGGAACCTGTTTTAGGTATGAGGTTTGAGAGTCCTAAGCAATTGAAACACATGCTTTGTAACTATGCTGTCACGAATGGTTATCAATTATGTTTTGTTAAGAATGATACTAGACTATTACTTGTCAAATGTTGTGATGGCAAATGTACTTTTAGGCTTTGGGGTTCTTGGATGAGTGAAGATAAGTCTTTCCAGATAAAATCTCTTATCAGTGAGCATAATTGTGCAAAGAATTTCAAATTCGGATCAATTGTCATGTCATTTCTTGTGGGGGGATGAAGTTTGTACATTTATCCAATTACATTAGTACTTTACTCTTCACATCTCATGATATTTGCGGTTTTCATCTATATATGTAGGCATTGGCATGTCATTTCTTGTGGGGGGATGAAGTTTGAGGCAAGGAAGATGGACGAGGCGTTTACTGTGGATGTTGAAAAAAAGGAATGCAGCTGCAGGCTATGGCAACTTAATGGATATGGCTGCGTACACTCAGTTGCCACCTTAGCCTACTTAAATTTGACCCCTGACGGTCCATATGTAGATCCAATGTACTTGGCTGCATTATACCATAATACTTACAAACAGCCAATCCATGGGATGAATGGACAAAATATGTTGCCTTCTACTGACTTGATACCCCCTTTGCCTCCATTGAAAAGACGTATGCCAGGAAGGCCAACCATAAAGAGAAGAAGAGATGCTTCTGAACGGATGGGAAAACATACCGTCTGCAAGGCAGGGAAGAAAGTTTCTTGCAACATATGCAAGGAGAAAGGACACAACAAGGCTACTTGTAGTAAAGGTGTAGGAACATCCAAACAAAATGGAACAAAGAAACAAAAAAATGATACCTACGCAGGAGTCTGTAAACGTTGCCACAAGAGTAGGGGATGATGAGGTAATCGTAGATGCTACTGATGCTTTGGATAGGCCTACAGATGAAGAGCGAATGGTGGGAGTCAATGGACGGGATGAAGGGGTGAATGTCAATACTCGAGTTAAGCATGTTAAACCACCTAAAATGCGAAAGAAGTCAGAACGAATCATTAAAGTGAAGCTTGCAAAAAATGTGGGAGGTGAAGGTAGCAGTGTTGCAACGGCCATGGACTTGGATTAAGTAGTTGTTTGTTATTTGTATTGAATGTGTGTTGCAGCAAATGATCTTTGTATGTTCTTTTATGGTGTACTACGAATATTTAGGGGTATTATGGGCATTTTAGCCAAAACAAAGTAAACTGACCATTTATGATGTGGGGGTATTTGAGTTATTATTATTTAAATTGGCCATTTTGGTTGTGGGGGCATTTTAGTCATTAGAAATTAAATTTAACATTTTGGATGTGAGGGCATTTTAGTCATTAGAAATTAAAACCATTTTTGGATGTGGGGGTAATTAAGTCATTACAAAGTAAATTGGCCATTTTGGATGCAGGGGTAATTAAGTCATTACAAAGTAAATTGACCATTTTTCATGCAGGGGTAATTAAGTCATTGTAAAAAACAGGGGACTTGTGACTTAATCCATTCAACATGAAAAGGCTATCTTTAGAAAACTTTATTCCTTTTTTTTTTCCAAAAAAGGTTTGCAGACAAGCAAATATGGTTCAATCGTGTGCAAAGGTATTTTTTGTCCCTTTTCCCAAACTGCACCATTTGTGGTCCCTGTCTATGCGCATAAAGAAGGTAAATTCATTTTGATTTGTCTTGTGGTGCCGTCCCGGTCGATGAAACATATATAATACCCAAATGTTTCTTTCTTTCATGCATACATACAGATACAGGTGAAAGACAAATTTTTTTTTAATAATAACATTTTAAAACACAATTCACCCTTGGGTTTGTTTACATCGCTTTCTGCTATTCAATAACCTATTACAGAGATCATCGACAAAAAACTTCATCAAAAAACGATGACAATCAGCAGCCCAGCAACACCACCATCAAATCTACAGACCAACATCACAAACTAATACCAGCAACCCACACAAAATCTACTACTAATATTGACACTAAACAACATAGGCAACACACCAAAACACAAACCCAGGAGTGAAATGCTTCAACCTAGACAAATTTTTTTACTTAAACACCAAATACGTCACCACAGACGCACAAACAACACCAAAAATCCCAACACAAGACATCAGCTTCTTACGTTTGTTGTCCTTGAAGACCATCTTCACATATGCTCCTTGCAGAGAAACGAAATGATTTTTAAGATCAGCAACCATATGTGAGATATCCATCTGACCAGCGTGAACGTCATCGACCTCAAGGTTCATGGCATCTAAGTGTCGATTAACTGCGGAGCTCACGCAACTGGTCTTAGAAGTCCTCCCGTATAAGAGACAGTTTCGTCTGGGTTTGCAGTAAACTGATGGCCATGGCTTCGTTGGTTACACCATTCGAATGATTGTCATCCATGTGACGGACGTAATTTGGAGACCAGCTGTGTTCTGCACGTTCGCTCGAAGCCATTTTGGAGTAAACTTAGAGACGAGATTGGGGTAATGAAGTTTGCAGATGTGCCCTTTTAGGTCAAGGAAGTCTTCATTTTATATGGAGGCGCTAGAACTGTCGATCCTTGCTCCTTACGATTCGCCTTCAATACGGTGTCGTTGCGGTTGTTGGACGATTTAACTTCTTGCCATGTCATCGCTTACGTGTTAAGCTAGGTTTATGTGGCAACGTTAACCGGCTACAATAGGTAAAAGGGACTATATTGTTAGGTAACAAATAATTCGATCCCTTATTAAGCCACAAAATAAATTAAGTGGCTAAATGGGTCAACCCTAGAAACATTATAGGGCCTATACGTCATTTTCCCAAAAGAAGTATGAATGTTAACCTTTCCCATTTGTTGTATCTATGTTAGTTTATATAGGATTATATGAAAGAAATAACAAACTACTTTCATCGATTTGATTAGATCACTACAGTTTTTACATTTTCTTTTTATGGTGTCATTTATATAAAAAGATATGAATGTGATAGGACCCACAAAATGGTAACAAGTTAATGTTTTTATTTCAGATATCTAGTTCCAGCTGATTTGACCATTGGTCAATTTATGTATGTTGTTCCAGCTGATTTGACCAATGGTGGATGGAATATAACAACATGAAACAAGAATGAGAATGAAGATTCTTTCATGAACGACATTGTACTCTTATAGAATGAAGATTTTTTCAAGAATGACTCACTATGAAGCTTGTATTCTAATAGAATGTGGCAAAAATTCAAAAAATAACATTGTATTTTTATAGAATGTGACGGTAAAAATTATTTTTTTGTTTATTTTTTGACCTTAGATTCTTCAATAATGTTAATAATATATGATTATTCTTTAAGAATGTTGTTGTTCTACAACTCATGGTTCAAAAATTTGTTATTCTTCAAAATGTTCATTTAATCAGAATTTGTATTCAATCAGAATACATATTCTATTAGAATATATATTTTAAACTCTTGGTCCATATTCAACCCTACATCCATACAATACTTACCATCCACATTATAACCTAGCCCTATATATATATATATATATATATATATATATATATATATATATATATATAGAGAGAGAGAGAGAGAGAGAGAGTCAGGTTCTTTTGAGAACCAAAAGATGTGTAAGCTTACGAACTCATAATCAGCTCATCGTTTTTCAACACCAAAAACATCAATCTTCTCTAAATGGTGTGTCTAAGCCATATTTAGGCTTTAAAAAAGATTTGACGGTTTTTTTATATGAGTTGTGATGAGCATAATCAACAGTTGTACGAATTGCTAATGAGCACAATCAGCAATCATATGGACTGCTGATCAGCACAATCAGCAGTCATATGGACTGCTTATTATGCTCATCAACAGTCCATATGACTATTGATTGTGCATACATGCAAATTTCGAAAGTAAAAAAAATGTCAAATCTTTTTTTAGCCTAGATTTGGCTTAGATGCATCATTTGGAGAAGATTGGTGTTTTTGGTGTTGAAAAATGATGAGTTTATTATGAGTTTGCAAGTTCTCACAAATCTTTTGGTTCGTACAATAACTCAATATATATATATATATATATATATATATATATACACACACACACACACTTAAAAACAATAGATATATTTAATTATTAATGAAATCTTATTTCCTTCCGTAATATTTCGTATCATTGTATTCATTCGCCTTCCATATTTGTATAATCGTGTGTTTAGTTTTTTTGCGATGCCCTAATCAAAAAAGAAAACACACATACTCACAAGTCACGAACGAAGAACGCATTCATCAGTGTTATATGTTCAGACTACCACTTGGCTGACGGCCGCTCATCGCCGATTTGTCGATCGCCTACTATCCTACATGTCATCACCAACCGACACAAATCGACCACTCTCGCTCACTTGCTCCTATGTCTGCTCCGACCCTAAATCGACAATTATATGACTTTATGTTTAAAACATTTTTTATGTTAATAACTTTAATCACTTTATGACTTTACGTTGAAAAAACCTCGGTTTTTTAAAATGTGTCGCTTAGTTATTAAACGGGTTTTGCATGTTGGGTTCAACCCACTAACTTGTAAACCCGCAAACACATATACTTAAATGGGTTAGGTTGGGTTGTGGTTTCCAACCTGTCAACCCAACCCATATATTATATTAGGTTGGGTTGAGTTTATGTTTTCTGACCCACCAACCCATTACTTGAACCCAACCCGATTGTAAGGCCTAATCCTCACTACCATTAAAGAGCTCTGCGGATTTTTGGGACTTACAAGATATTGTAGAAAATTCATATCCTGTTTCACAAGCATTATAACCCCTATTACAAATCAGCTTAGGAAGGATTGTTTCGGGTGGAATTCCTAAGTGTCTAAGGCTTTTAACACCCTTAACTCTCAAATACTAACAATGCCAACTTTTTCAAAACCTTTTATAATTGAAACGGATGCATCGGAGACGGGCTTAGTAGTTGTGTTAATTCAAGATGGCACACCCTATAGCTTATTACAACCATGTGTTGGGGGTTAGAAATCGAATGAAGTCGATTTATGAAAAAGAGTTGACGGAGATTGTCCTCGCAGTCAAGAGATGGTGTCATTATCTCATGAACCGACTTTGTGTGATCCAAACTGACCAATATAACCTAAGTATCTAATGGAACAATGTGAAGTAGGCCCAGAGTATCAAAAAAAATGGATGTACAAGTTATTATTAGTTTGATTTTGAAATTCACTATAAACTGACAAGGCAGCGGATCCCCCTTCCCAAGATTTACTACGAGCCCATAATTGGGTGTTATCACAACAACTTGGTCCATTCCCATGGATGACTTTGAAAAAAATCGCGGCTGACCTTTTCATACAACAGGTGAAAGATGAGATAACCAATGGGGAAAAAGTACATCCGGATACACCATAGAAAATGGAAGGCTATTGTACAAGGGCAGAATGGTCATACCATAAATTTTGACCTTTTGACCTTGAGGACAAAGTCAATCTTTAGGAAAGGAGTCATGTGGTGCACCCACCAATTCAATTCATGTATAAGAGGAGAAAACAACAAAAAGGACACGTTAAAAAGGGACCACGGCCAACCATCAGGTAGCAACAATCGTGAGGACAAAACAAGGGCAAAATGGTAAGTAGTGCAAACGTTTTCATCACTGAGTATATATGATAGCAAAAGGACCTAGAGAGCATCATTAGAGAATATTAGAAGTTTCTTTCATTTTAGAGATCATTAGCTTCTCAAAGTGCCAATCCTATCTTATTTTCCTTGTTATTTCAATATTATTCCTCTGTTTTCATTCTATAATTATTTCAAAAAGCAATACAAACTATCTTGAATCTGTTAGATTTTCTTCTATCTTAGTTCACTACAGTAACATTATGAATTTGATTGTCCAAGATGGTTTAAGTCACATAAGAACATGTTGAATTTGATAGAGGTGTCGAATTTGTTACAGGTGCAGTGAAATATATTCGTCAATTTCCGTCTAGATTTGGTCGATTGAAACAGTATGTGAAGATTAAAAAGTATAAAACTAACAAAGTTTGGCTTTGTCCTTACAAGATAGTATTATACCTATTTGATGTAAGAAACAGCTTAACTTTATGAAAGATCATTTTATAGGTACGATTGAGAACGCCATTTTAGGGATGATTTTCAGAAAAAAAATGGCGTCAACATCATTGGTTCGTACAAATGTTAGAAAAACAGTGGCTTCCTTAAACTTTTACATGACCTTACTTTGAAAGTTTTCGGTACACATTATGTAACGCCAAACTTTTTTGGATCACATTAATTCTATTTTTTGCGGTTTTGAAGAAATTCTTAAATGGGGCTAACGATATCAATCTTCTTCATATGGCCAAGTTAATGAAAAGTAAATTTGATAAACACTATAGAAATATTGAGAAGTTCCATATGTTGTTGTATGTTGTTTTCGGTTATTATCCAAAAAAAAGTATTTGGAGGTTTTGCTTTTAGAGGTTTATGGAAAAGTTGATGAAGTATCAATTCTTAACATTGTTATAAATGCTATCGAGGAACTGTTTAAAATCTAATAAAATTATTCTTTTATTCCACATTCTATTTCTAGAGCTTCCTAAACTTGATCATTAACACCAGCCAATATCGAGCCTGAAATGTTCGTAAAAGAATTTTCTTAATGAAGATGACGATGAAAATAGGTAGTTGTAGAGTGAGTGAAGATGATAAAACCAATTCTCCAAAGTCTGACATCTTGAATTGGTGGGTAGGGGGGTATAGCCCAAGGTTTCCAATTTATTAAATAGGTCTTGGCGATTCATGTGGCTTCGGAGTCGGGTTTTAACACAAGCGGAAGAGTTTTAAACCCATTTAATAATTCTTTGACTCCTAAAATGATTACATGTTTGGTTTATTCACAAGATTGGGTCCGTGAAAGTTCGATCCCTATGGATATTTAGGAAAGTTGGGAAAATCCTAAAGCTATTGAAGAAGGTAATCCTGTTGCTTTTAACACTAAATGTTTCAATAAATATTTGACATAACTGTTTTATATTGTCAAATTGTAGACCTTGACAAAGATGATGTGGCAAAAAATTTAAGTCATAGCAAAGGTCGACCAAGACAACCCGAGATTCTTTTACTTGAATATTTGGACTTTGGTTACATGGTTAGTATGTTGAACTTGATCACTTGATAATTTGATTTAAGTTTGGTTTGATTCATATATTGTCCTGGATTTATGTTAGTTATATTGATTTTACTTCAACTATCAAACTACTTAAATTTTAGAAAGATTTAGAGTGCGTTTGGTTGCGGGAAATTTTTTAGTTTTCCATGAAAATTTTCAAATAAAAATGAAAATTTTGGAAACGCGTTTGGTTGATTTAGTTTTCAAAATCCAAGAAAATGAAAAAATTTGTTTTCCAAATTGTATGTAAATTAGGAAAATGATTTTTACAGATTTTCAAAGTTTTCTAAATTTCTAAGATGGAAAATGAAAAGTTCACCGGTCCAACCAAACGCTTTTTCTAAAATTTTCATTGAAAACTGAAAATGAAAACTCAACTTTATTTTCTGAAAATGAAAACAGTTATCCACAACCAAACGGACTCTTAGTTTCATTGGTGTTTTCACACAACAAGTGTTGTTTCTTACTTCTACTATTGTTATATTCATGTTTCTATAAACCAACTTTTATTGACCAAAATAAGGGAATACTCGATTTCAGTCACTGGTTTCTAAGCTTATGACAAATTTTAAATTTGTATATGTAGTTTTACAACTATTCACCAAAGAGATCATAAGAGAAATAGTCAACAAGTGTTACACTGACCTTTGATCTTTTTGAGATGAGATCCCAAGATGTTAATCTTCGGAATAAATGCATGTGTTTCTTTTTACTTATGTGAAATTCATACTAAATAAACAGGATGCATATCTAAAAAATAATAAAAACTTGAAAAGAAAAGAAAGCATACCTACACAACAAGCAGGCTTGCAAAAATAGATAAATCTCCGTCTCTAGTCTAGCTTTTGATCCAGAAGCAGGTATTATCATGTTCCTTTTCATCCCCAAACATGCTTTACACTAATGCAAAAGCACAAGAAAATTGAAGCACGTTCACAAAATATTGAAAAAAAAAAAAAAAAAAAAAGGCAAGCAATAGAGCGGCATTTATAGCCATGATGTAAATACATAATCAAATGAAATTGTTTTTAGATATTAAAAAGAAGTGCACTTGGAAAAGAAGTGTACATTCATAGTTGTGATAGTCTTCAAGGACCATTTGTCAGAACGATAGAATAAGACAGAACAAATTGTATTGTATTTGGCATGCATTGAACTCTGGGATCGATGTAAATGGGACAAAAATTACATGTTTTTTGTCCCAGTCTGCACCCATGCCAGATAAGCATGGGAGGTCATTGCTCTGGCAGGGTGAGGCATGGCCCAAACCCCTCATCGGGGGCGCCCTAATCCAAAACCCTCATCAAATTGTTGTTGTTGAGTCTGCAAACACATGTCATTCAAGGAACAAACTTAGCAATTAACATATTGAAAATATATGCAAAATCTAGCTAAATTCGGCCACATGTCATCCCAAAGTACTAGAAATATGTTACCTGTGCCAATTGTTGGTGTATGTGTTCATGAGGATGGATGAATGTCATCCCAGGCTGCTGAGAAGGGTACTGCATGTATACACCATGATCATGATTAAATGGAGTCACCGTTGACTCTGAAGGTCTGTAACCACGTAAGGATGGTGCAACCCATTGAGGTTGGTGTTCAGATGGAGCCCTATGAGTTGACCCAAGTTGTGGAAACTCGGTGTTGTAGTTCAAGACAGGTGTGTACATTGGTTGTACAAGATACGAGCCTACATTAAACCCAAAGCCCGGATCAAATCTTTGTATGTATCTGTCATAGATTCTATCATAATCGGGATCCTTTCTTTCAACTTCATGATCACGAAAGATAGCCACTCTACTATTACTTGTACACCTTACATTATCCATGTCTTCTTCTAATGAACTGCTTGCATTGAAGCAGAATATTCTTGCTCGTGCACGATTATATTCTTCTTTTCTCTCCTCCACACTTTTTAAGCTATTGCTCTTTGGTGAATTTGAATTTGGTCCACAAGAAATCTGTGATGTTTTATTTGGCCTTTGTTTGATTGCAACCTTGACAACTTTGGTGGTGGAGTTATGGGTGGATTGTTTTATAGGGATATCAGCCAAACGTATTAGAGGAAGATGGGATTCAGAAGTCTTTTGGATGATAATTTTGGAACCAGAATCATCAGGAAGGTTTTTGTCTGGTGATACCATGGAGTGAAGAGAATAGTGATGAGCCAGACGATGTGCAGCTAACCTCAGATAAGAAGTTTGCAGCTGTTGGAACTCCATTTGTTGTTGTGAAGGATCTCTAATGAACTTCTCTACCTCCTGCTCCAATCTTAGCACTGAAATTCACATAAACATTAATGTTGATGGAACTTAGTAGTAACAGATTCATAAGAGTTCCTGGAAAAGCATTATGATGATTGAAAAGAACTAGTCACAGGATACACACCTACTAGACGTTCCCTGGGATTTTGTACAGCTTCACGGCGAACTGATCAACAGAATTCACCATGTCCTCCAGTACACCACCATACGATGACCTTGCCGGAGTGAATTCTGAACGAGACGAAGTAGAAGGCAAAGTGGGGGATGAGTTGTTGGATTCCCGCTTAGAGGAGAGCATTAACCTGCTCATGGTAGCGTCTATGTCGGCAACTTCCCATGAATCCGGCGGATCTCCTTCAAATCCTCCTCCGAGATTGTCTACTAAGTCCGTCATGGCGCTGGTGGTGATTGTAATAAGCGATTGACAGCTCAGGGTTGAGTGTTGGAGGCGAAATCATTAATAGATTGGTGATTATGATGACGGTGGTCTCAGGTGATCTGAGATCGAAGAAGAAACCCTACGTAAGAAGATTTTGAAGGATTTCATGAGAGAAGCAACGATGATCGACAGTTTGATCGAAGAGGACGAAAGGTTTCACGGAAGAAGAAGTGCGGGGCAGGATTAACAATTTAGCCCAGCATAATTTAAATTTGGGATAATGATTTATACCCTTTGTACATATTTGTAGTGACGAGGATGGAGTTTGGGTTGTTTTTTTTTTTTTTTTTTTCTAAAACCAAACCAAACCGTAGAAAGTCGGTTTTTAGGTTTTTAAATTCATATAGGTTTGATTTTTGCATGGTTTAGTTTTTACGGGTTATGTTTATGGGTTTTCGGTTTTAAACCATGAGTTTATGAGCTCTTGTTTTTTTTTTTCTAGTTTTTAGGTTCAAATCCAGTGAAAGTGATAAATAGTTTTGTATTTACTTTAAATATACTAAAATCAATAGTATGGATTCTAGTATTCTAAAAACATAAAAGTGTTCAAAAGATCAAAGTTTAACAACATTAACAGTTCGTTGAAAATAAACATAAAATACTAAATAGATAAAGTCTAAAGTCTAAAACTAAAAGTTTAAAACATAATAAATAATATATACGTGGGTCGGTTCAGTTTTACCGTCGGTTATTGCTTTGGTTTCGGTTTTTCGGTTTCGGTTATGTCGGTTTTCTCCAGTTTTTTGGTTTTCGGTTCAGTTTTTTCTCATCCCTACATATTTGGTCACTTAACATTTTTTCATACATTGTTAACCATTAAACTTGTTTCTTAGTTTAAAATATACCATTACGACAGGTAATAGATGGGTTTTTCGGTTTCCGACATATTTTCCGACCAAGTATGATTTTTTCGAATTTGAAAAATGGTTTTCTTGAGCAAGAAAAACCTTTGAACTGCAAGTCTGAAAACATAGTGTTCTTGAGTAGTTCTTAAAACAATTTTTCAAAAATCGTAAACATTAGAACTCGATCTTGCAATAGAGCAACCTAGAAATCATAAACCCACTAAAATGTTGGTGTTCCTAAAATCGTAAACCCCTACTGAAATCATAAACCCATAACATAATCTTGAAGTTCTTGAAATCATGAGTTCAATGGGTTTTCGAGTTATAAAATTGTTCGGTGGGTTTTTTGAGTTATAAAATTGTTTCAAATAATCAAGGGTTTCATGTTCAAAATATGAAATGAAGCTTCAAAATCTGAAAGTAAGCTTGAAATACGAAGCTCGAAATGTTTATGTGTTTATGTTTCAGATCTTAGAACCCAAATAAGTCTAGAAAAAAAAAGTGTCCTTCAAGAACTTCATTCATTGGAAAAATCATGTTTGGCCACAGAAAATGACTGGAAAATTCATAGTTTGTCGGAAACCGAAAAAAACTTATTATTATCGGTCATAATGGTACGTTTTAAACAAAAGAACAAGTTTAAGGGTTAATAGAGCACACAAAAAAAAGTTATGTGACCAAATATGTACAAATGGTATAGTTGGTTACCCTCTCAAGTCATTATCCCTTTAAATTTTAAAGACCCGAACAATTTAGAAAATACTTTGGTTCCCGGGTAATGTTTTAAGAATTTGGTTTTTACATTGGTTTTTGGTAGGGCTGTCAAATCGGGTAGTCGTGTCGTGTTTTTGTCTGACATGACACAACACGACAAGGTTTTATATAACACGAACACGACACGATGTCGTGTTTTTTTTTCATTAACACGAAAACGAACAAATTGAAACACGACAAAGATAATATTACATAACTATTAGTGTATTTCATTCATACTTAAAAATATATAACACGGCAAAAAACGACAAACACGAAAAACACGACAACCATATGTTTAATCGTGTCAATTTCGTGTCGATTTATGAACACGAACACGACACGACATCGTGTTTTTTAATTTTGGCATGAACACGATACGAACACGAATTCGAATTTTGATTTCGTCCCGATTTCGTTTTGTTTCGTGTATTTTTGTCGTGTCACGTCATAAATTGACACCCCTAGTTTTTGATTGAACCCATTCGGTCAATTGAATTGTAAAATATTTATGGTTTTTTTTTCCTGTATATATAGCTCTGAAAAAGATCATGAATTTTATTAAACAAAATATATACACAATGAAGAAGTCTACATAGATGTAAAAAACTATCAAAGTTTGTTATGCAAAATGCCTCATTTCTATATGTTTTAATTCAATTTAAATGGTTAAATCAGGTTTTAAGTTTTAACGGTTCAATTTAACCAGTTCAACCAAGTTTTTATAAAAATAAGTCATTTCGTTCGGGCGTAAAACCGATGTGCCAATGTGGGACTAGCCCACTTGGTAGAGGTTTTGCCTCTTAGATTGGAGGTTCGGGTCTAATCTGGGCGTTGATGATTTTACTAACTTCTAACTAGTAACCATCCGTTCAAAAAAAAACATAAAATTGGTGTTAAGTGAATTGCTCCCCTCCCTAGTTCCCAATCCAACCGATTGGACCTGTCGAAGTTAACATGACTTCATGATAGAGTTGAACGAGAAGAGAGGAAGAGTATGTTGGAGGTGGTTCATCACAAGGAAGCAAAAAAGGAAAGAGAGGAAAACGGGGCCAAGGTGGTTGTTACTGCCTCCCCGGTCAATGTCACTACTCCATTCAAGCATGCATGTGAACACCGTAGAAAACAAGGTTTACTACTTCGATAATGTTTCTACATTGGGTTCGTGTATACTAATAAGCAAGTTATTGGTTAAAGTGGAATAGCATCGGCTCATGGGGCACAGTTTCGTTTTGTTGTTTTCTGGTACGTTAATATTACAGTTTATGATTGTTTAATCACCTGATTGGTATTTAGAATAAGTATTACTCATCCCTTTAATTTTTTTCTTTACCCATAATGTACCCATCATAACACTCTTGTATATAGTTCTGAAGTATTAATGAATACAGTAAGCTTTCAGTTATATGGTATCAGAGCGAAGAATTCAAAGATTCCGTTCAATTCTTTGATTGATTTCTTCAATCAATTTCATTCTTCCAATTAGTTCTTCGTACTGATTGTGCACCTTTGTTCAGTTCTTGTTAATTTCTCAGATTAAGTTCTTGTTCTTCTGATCTAATTCGTCATACCGACTGTTACCGATTCGAGCTCTTCTACATCTTCTATTGCTCCGATTGATGACAGAACACATCCATACTACTTACATCACTTCGATAGTCTTGATTTGTTCTCATTTCTCAAATTTTGATCGGAGACAACTACAATTCACGGAGTCAACCAATGCAGATCGCTTTATTTGTGAAAAACAAACTCGGATTCATCGATGGATCTCTTCCAAAACCTATCTCTTCAGATTCAACTTTCAGTGCCTGGATGAGAACTAACAAGCTTGTTATTTCATTGATCTTGAATTCTGTTTCTAAGGAGATTTCCACCAGTGTGATGTTCACTAAGAATGTGTTGATATTTGGAAGGATTTAATTGCAAGATCGTTTCCAGCAAAGTAGTGGCCCCCGCATCCATCAAATTCAGAGAGAACTTGTCAACATGTCTTAGAATCAAGACTCTATAGGAGTCTACTTCACAAAATTAAAGTCATTATCCGAAGAAATCGTCAATTTTCGCCCTCATTGCACCTGCAACAAATGTACCTGCAATGGAATCCAAGAGATAGAGAAGTACTTTCAAGCTGAGCATATAATGAATCTTTTGATGGATTAAATGAGTCATTCTCTCAAACTAGAGGTCAAATTCTCCTCATGGATCCTTTACCTTCTATTAATCGTGTTTTCTCTTTGCTTGCTCAAGAGGAAAAACAAAATCAATTTCTAATGATTCACAGCAAATTGTTGCCTTTCTTGCCAAGGCCAATCAATCTCGTAAATTTGCTAATAACAACAGAAATGGAAATAGAGAAAATCCATTTTGTTCTTATTGCAAATTTCATGGACATACCATTGACAAATGTTACAAACTACATCGTTACCCACATGGATATAAACCTAAACCAAAGACAGCTTTTCATGCTGCTGTTGTTATGAATGAAGATGTCAATCGGAAAGGTGATCCTAATGATACTCTTAGCAACATGTTCAGAGGATTCTTTTAACGACGATTTCAACAAGTTCTATATGCTCTTTCTTCTCATATGATTTTTGTTAATCCAAGTGACGATACTTCAACACGTAAATGTTATTATATTTCTATTAAGCATGGCTCAAAGTCCTCCTTATGGATTTTAAATTCAGGTGCATCTCATCATATTTGTCATGATATATATCTTTTCCATAATATATGTACGGTTCATAGATATACAGTTACTCTTCCCAACAAGATTAAATTACATGTCAAGTTAATTGGAGATGTTAGATTGGATCCTATTCTCATACTCAAGAATGTTCTCTATGTTCCTGAATTTGATATGAACCTTATATCAATCAGTGCTTTAACAAGAAGAAAAAGATTTGCTGTCCATTTCAAATGCAATCATGCTTTGATTTAGGATATCAAGCTCATGAAGATGATTGGCAGGGTTGAGATCGATGCAGGTCTATATATATATATATATATATATATATATATATATATATATATATATATATATATATATATATATATATATATATATATATATATATGTGATGGGAAATGGTACTATAAGTAAAAAATCACATCAAAGTAGCTCAAGAGTTAATGTTGTTTCTCCAGATGTTTGGCATAAGAGGCTTGGTCATCCCTCAAATAAAAGGATGTTTCATATTAAAGATTTGCTTAATATTTATGTACCTTTGAATACAAACAATCCACATTTTCATGTTTGTCCCTTAGCTAAACAGAAGCAACTCCCTTTTCAATCTTTTAATCATATTCGTGATGAATTGTTTGATATGATTCACTGTGATATTTAGGGTCCATACACCTTTCCACCTCATAATGGATACAAGTACTTTGCTACTTTGGTTTATGATCATAGTAGGTATACATGGTATACTGTAATATTTAGGGTCCATACACCTTTCCACCTCAACGTTTATTTAGTATGTTCCCTGATTATCTACATTTTCGTTCCTTTAGATGTTTAGCTTAGGCTTATACTCTTACCAATAATCGTTTGAAATTTGATCCCAGAGCTAGAGTGTGTGTTTTTATTTGATATCCCCCAAGTATGAAAGCCTACAAGATTCTTGATTTCCATACTAATCAGGTTTTTTCTATTCTAGAGATGTGGTGTTTCATGAACAAATATTCCCTTTTTTGTCCCCAAAAACCATTCATACTCAATCTGATCCTTTTCAACATATTGTTTTGCCTCACCTTTCTAATAACAATAATTCCATTCCTGAGTATGACTCCATTCCGTCACCCATTTCATCTTATGATTCAGTTGTTCCTGAATTTGAACAACTTAATACATTAAGAAGAACCACTCGTGTGTCTAATCCTCCTTATCTAAGAGATTTTCATTGTAATTACATGTCTCATTCAGTTGATTTGGATAATACTTCTATTTCATATACTCATTACCCTCTATAAGATGTCTTATCTTATGATAAACTTTATCATATACATAGAGTTTTTGCTATGTCTATTTCAATTAATTTTGTGCCCAAACATTATAATCAAGCATTCTAATATCCCGAATGGTGTAATGCCATGGATTGTGAATTGAGTGTTATGAAGACAAACAACACATGGGATGTCATTCCTTTACCAAATGACAAGAATTTAGTAGGATGCAGATGGATTTACAAGATAAAATATGGTAGTGATGAAAAGATTGAAAGATATAAAGCCAGACTTATGGCAAAGGGTTTCAGTCAGAAGGAAGGAATCGACTATTTTGAGACATACTCACTGGTGGCTAAATTGGTTATAGTCAAGATGTTTCTTGCAATTACAACAATAAAGAAATGGAACTTGGTGCAACTAGATGTTAATAATGTGTTTCTCAGTGGAGAATTACATGAAGAGGTATTCATGGACATACCAGCTGGTCTTGATGTTTCTCATTGTCCTAAAATGTAACATCCAAAATTTCAAAACAATTAAAACTTTTCAAAATCACCCATTTTATTAACATTGTTACAAAAAGGTTTTCAATACATTATTTAACAGAGTAATTTCCCAGGTTCATATCATAAAACACCAACGCGAGGAACGGTATGATCACGCCCTTGCCTTGCCACAGACTCTTGAGAACCTGAAACATAAAACCACAACTGTAAGCCCGAAAGCTTAGTGAGATACCCCCAGAATACCAACCACATATACGCCTTTCCAGGCCCTGACCTTCCGGTCCATGTGTCTCAGGGGACTTCCGTCCCTGCTGGGTAAACCTTCCGGTCCTACCCACGCCGACCTTCCGGTCCATCACACAACATATTGCCTTCCGGCCCATAACATATCGCCTTCCGGCCCATAAGCATAAAATGCATATATAACATAACAAATAATCATATAGCAGTTCATAGACAACAATCGATCAACAGATCACATATCATAGCATTACTCTAAACAAGATACCGGTCTGGCCGGTCACTAGCATAACATTACCCTATGAATCAGTCAACATACTAAATGCATACATACGCCTTTCCAGGCCATGACCTTCCGGTCCACATAGTAATGCCTTCCGGCCCATAACATGTATTGCCTTCCGGCCCATAACATATAACAACTGGCAACTACCCGGATTTCCATCCGATAAAAGGGTTGGCATTGGTGCCATAAACCCTAGCGATATAGTGAGGATAACTCACCTCGAAACTGCCGACTGAACAGATAGCTCAAGCTGCTCCGATCACTGATATGATCTCCACCCTTGGACAGTCACCAATGCACTGAACTCAAACAATAACAACAATTACCAAAATACCCCTGGAACCACTGGTAAATCCTTGGTCAAAGACAAGGTCAAAGTCAACCCCTGACTGACCCTACTCGCCGAGTCAACCCTATGACTCGCCGAGTCCCCATACTCAGAACTTCACTCAATCCGCGATCTAACTCGCCGAGTCACCCCAAGACTCGCCGAGTTCAACGACTCTGAGTCCACTCGCCCTTAACTCACCGATTCCTTAAGACACCCTTTCTACACGTCGAGTATCCCCTTTTTTACTCGACGAATTCCTCCTGGAAGAATCGCGGGGCCACCCCGACTCAACTCGCCGAGTCTGAAGAACAACTCGACGAGTCCCAGTAAATCTTCAAGCTACTCGCCGAGTCTGTTCATCGGACTCGGCGAGTCCATGCCATGCAACCGCTCAAACTGCTTTCTAATGGCAGAACTGCTCCGACCATTCATAGGCCTGGCCTTCCTAGACTGGTCCATCACGTAAGGTCCTCATTTTGGTGCTCATGATACACCCCATGATTCATAACATACATATTGACCTAAGGCATAAGGATTCCAATCCAAAACCTTCATCAATTCCCGAAATGTACAGGCATGGGACATTCTGGACCTCCAAAGGTCCCAATACAGAGTCACAATCGTTTGGGGGACTAGGGTAGCATTCAATCTAATCACAAAAGGGTTCCACAAACCCTAATTCCATAAACACATCAACATAGCAGAGTATACTCGAATTCTTACCTGGATGATGTATTCTCTGTGTCCCTAATCCTCAGAATGTGACTCCCTTGCTGCTCCTTTAGCCAATCCCTTCTCTTCCTTGCACAACCACTCTTCTATAATCAACAGTGGCCTATAATCCTTGCTCCAGATGCACACAATCGATTTAGGGTTCTTCTCAGAAGGCTAAAATGAACAATGACGGCCAATGAGTCCTTTTTATACGTCCCAAACCTGAACGGTTAGGGTTTTCGCTAAACAGCGTAGACTCGTCGAGTCCAGTCGCGAACCCGCGACCAAGTCTGCGATCCTACTCGGCGAGTCTAGGCTCCAACTCGCCGAGTCCCCTCTTAAAACACCCCAGAAACATAGTTATTACAATACTTGAAATTTCGGGCTGTTACATAAAAGCTCTTTAAGACTTGTTTGCAAATTGAATAAGTCTATATATGGTCTTAAATAGGCTTCAAGGCTTCCACAATTCATGTTTAAATCTGGTTTCGTTCAGTCAAGATCTTATTATTCTTTGATTTATAAAGGATCTGGTGATACTTATGTTGCACTCTTTGTTTATATTGATGACATAATCATCACTGGTTCAAATGAACAAGGCATTATAAATTTGAAGCAACTGCTAAATAATGAATTCAAATTGAAGGACTTAGGCAGTTTGGGTTATTTTCTGGGATTGGAAATTGCCAAGGCCACTGAAGGTATGTTTGTCTATCAACGCAATTACACATTGAAACTCATTGAAGATGTTGGTATGTTAGGTGCCAAGCCTAAGACTACTCCTATGGAACCCATGGTCAATTTATGTGTAAATGGAGATGATTATTATGACCCATCTCAATACAGGAGGTTAGTTGGCCGTTTATTGTATCTCAACATAACAAGACCAGATATAACCTTTGATGTTCAACAATTGTCCCAATTCATGTCCACACCCAAGGTTTTTGTGACTCCGATTGGGCTAAATGTCCGGATTCAAGGCGTTCCATCACTGGTTTTTGTGTATTTTTGGGAGATTCTCTTATTTCTTGGAAATCAAAGAAACAATCCACCATTTCTCATTCATCTGCCGAGGTAGAATATAGAGTTATGGCAATTGCCACTTTTGAGCTAGTATGGTTGAAACAACTTCTAAAAGATTTCAATGTTGCTATCAATTATGCCCTTCTCTTCTGTGACAACGATGCAGCTCTGCAGATTGCTACCAACCCAACATTCCGTGAACGTACGTAACATATTGAAGTTGATTTCCATTTCATGAGAGATAAGGTCGTTGATCAAAAAATCAAATTGATGTCGATTCGGTCTTTTAATCTATTAGCCTACATGTTCACTAAACTGTTACCAGCTACAAAATTAACACCTTTTATGTTCAAGATGGGATTAAAGAATATATATTCTTGAATCTCCATCTTGAGGGGTGCTTATTACAGTTTATAATTGTTTAATCACCTAATTGGTATTTTGAATAAGTATTACCCATCCCTGTATCTTGTCCATCACTGTCCCTTTAATTTATTCTTTACCCATAATGTACCCATCATAACACTCTTGTATATAGATCTGAAGTATTAATGAATACAACAAGCTTCCAGTTTGTTTTCCTTATTTTCTATAAACCGTTATATGGTATCAGTATCATCAGTATCAGATCGAAGAATTCAAAGCTTCCGTTACTTTGTTATTCTTCCTCTAAATGCAAGTTCTGACGGAGAAAGGGGGACTAGTAATGGTTTACGCATGTAATTGGCACATGCAACATGTCCATACTCTGTTAGGAAGAGGTACCATTTTATACACATTGGTTATTAATTATTTAAGTTGTTATATCCATATAAATACATAGAGCCACACGATGTGTTTAGTTAGACTATCAATTATATTTAGGTTAAGTTTAGGGTACTTAAGTGTAATATCAAACTCTATATATATTGTACCCTATATTGTTCTATATGGTATCATAGCCCGGTCACCACTAACCCTAGCAGCCGTCAACTTTGCTACCCTAAATCTATCTGCCAGTTACTCCAATCAACCATGGACATTGTTACAACCTTAGCCTCTACAAAAAAGATAGCCCATAATTCTCAAAAATTTGCCTTCACTTTATCACCCACAAATTACGGGTACTGTAAGGAAATGATCCAACCGTTCTTGATAGCCAACAACCTTTCTGGCTATGTAGATGGCACAGTTCAGTGTGCAACCCAAAAGATTCAAGCAACTGTTGAAGTCGCTCCTATTGATAACCTTATTTATCTCAATTGGATCTTCAACAATGCACATGTCAGAATGGTAATCATCTCAACAATTTCTGAAGCATCCTTTCAAAACGTTCAAGGTACAACATCTAGAGAACTTTGGCTTGCATTAGAACGAACATATGCACCCAACTTCTTAATATTGAGATGAAAGGCGATGAATCTTCAATCACCTATCTTACCCGTGCACAGGAATACGCCACTGCCCTGGCCAACATTGGAGAATAGGTAAAAGACAAAGATCTTATCATGCTAGTCATCTCAGGACTTAGAGATAAATATAATGGTTTGAAATCCAACCTTCTTGCTCATTCTCCTCCTATTTTTTTTAATGAACTCTTCTCCTCAGTGATCATGATTTCATGATCAACAAACACAACCCTACTTAAATCGTAGCTCACCGGGCCTTCATAGCTTCAACCAACACATCCTCTCACCAGCCAAACACCATTTAATTACAAATAACCTCTTTTCAACAACTTTCTTCACAACTTGGCCTTCAGTTAAACATTTCTCCTCATCAACAGCAACCCAATCCTTCTATTCATCTTACTCCTCAAACAACTTTCGAGGCAATCAACACAACAATAATCGGGGAAACTTTCGCGGGCACTCCAATCGTGGTCGTGATGACAGTCAAGGATCCAATAACCATTCACAATTTGCATGGGCTTCCACTCAAAATACAATGTATGGATATTGTAATCGATGTGGCATCGGGCATATTCCTTCACAACGTCCAAATTAACAACCAATCGTTCTACCTCCTCACAAGTAAACTTCACATCCTTCTCGGACATTGGCTCGACCTCAGTTGCATCTTGGTTTCCTGATACAGGAGCAAACAACCATGTCACACCTAATTTGTCAAACCTTGATAACCCCGAAGCATACTATGGTTCGGATTCTATTCATGTCGGTGATGGTAAGGCTCTTATAATCTTTCACATTGGCTTGTCCAAGGTCTCCTCACCACACAAAACCTTTACTCTATCAAATATTCTTCATTTTCCCACAATAAAAAAGAGAATTTACTTTTTGTTCCAAAATTTTGTCTTGAAAATAACGTCTTCTTTGAATTTCATTCTTCTTTTTTTTGTTGTGAAGGATGAAATTACCAAAAACAGTCTCCTCACGAGCCCAAGTAAGCATGGTCTCTACTCCCTTTGTTTGTCACAACTCAAAGTCATTCCCAAGATTGCTTTTTTTAGCCATTCAGTATCTTCCAGTGTGTGGCATTAGAGACTTGGACACCCTCATCAACGAGTCTTTAATTCCATTGTTCATTCTTGTTCTTTATTAGTTTCCACAAAACAATCTTTTTGTAGTTCGTGTCAACTGGGAAAATCTTCCAAACTACCTTTTCATGATTCAAATTTCCATAGTAATAATATTTCGGATTTAGTTTATTGTGATGTTTGGGGGACCCACACCACAACTATCTTTTGATGGATTTTGTTTCGTCTTGCTTTGTGTTGATCATTATTCCCGCTACATGTGGATTTTTCCATTAGCTCAAAAATCTTATGTGTATTCCACATTCAAAACTTTTGTCATAATGGTTGAACGATAGTTTGACACTAAACTCAAAGTTGTTCAAACTGATTGGGGGGAGAGAATTCTGCAATCTTTCCCTCTTCTTTTCATCTCTTAGTATCATACATCGGCGTTCTTGCCCACATACAAGTGAATAAAACGGTATTATTGAACGTCAATGTCAACATGTTGTTGAAACGGGCCTTACCCTCCTTGATCACTCTCATGTTCCATAAAGATTTTGGCAATTCACATTTGAAATATTAGTGTATCTTATCAATCGCATGCCATCTCATATCTCCCCCAACAAATCTCCATTTAAGATCATCTTCAAGAAACAACCATATTACAATTTTCTACGTGCCTTTGGATTTCAGTGTTTCCCATATCTACGACCCTACAATCAACACAAAATGGATTTTAGGTCCACACCGTGTGTATTTTTGGGCTACAATCCAACTCACCATGGATATCGGTGCTTGGATCTCGCTACCGAACGAGTCTACATCGCTCATCATGTACAGTAGTTCAATGAAGATGTTTTTCCCTTTCAACCTACCCATAACACACTCACTACTACCAACACCAATCCATATACCTCCACTTACCCAACACCAATCAACTACCCACCTTCACCTGACCATCCTATACCACCCAATTCCCCACCAGCCAACTTCGCCCCTTCTCCCTCACTCCAAAACAGTCCTCCAACCTCACCCAACGCCCCTTCCGACCCAAGACCACCACCCTCACCTCCACCGCCACCTCCTTGCTCTCAGCCACCTAATCTTTGGCCAAACCCCAAGCCCAACCAATGTTACACTTCAATCGCCTTTCACACAATCTCATCCTCGACACCAATCCTTGAACCCACTTCCATTACGGCTGCCAATCAATCCTCTGAATGGCGTCTTGCCATGGCTGAAGAGGTCAACACACTTGTCAAAAATGGTACAAGTTCATTGATACCACTTGTCAAAAATTCTAATATCATCAATTGCAAGTGGGTATACCGAGTAAACGAGACCAAGATGGAAAATCACTCGCTACAAGGCCTGTCTCGTTGCCAAGCATTTTAAACAACAACATGGTATTGATTTTCATGATACCTTTAGTCCGATTGTCAAGAACACCACCATTCGTGTGATTCTCTCACTTGCCATCACCAATGGGTGGTCTCTCACGCAATTGGATATTCAAAACGCCTTTCTACATGGTAACCTAAATGAAATTGTGTTTATCTGTCAACCATAGGGTTTTGTTGATCCAAATAAACTCACTCATGTATGCAAGCTCTATACGTCTCTTTATGGTCTCAAACGGGTGCCAAGAGCCTGGTTCCATCAGTTGTCTACAACCCTACAACAACTTGGCTTCAAGGGGTCTAAAACTGGTCCCTCACTCTTTATTCTTCATGAAGGGGCACTCTTCTTTATGTTCCGGTTTATGTTGACAATATTATAGTCACTGGAAACAATGCTACAACTATTCGTCAATTAATCCACGAGCTCAGTACATTAGTTTCAATCAAAAATCTTGGCAATCTCACTTACTTTTGTAACACTCGGTTTCGAATTGCTTCATTATTTAGGGTCGTGGCCCGATCATCAATTATCATAAGGCTTAGGTCTTTTGGGAAAAAAGGTTTAGTCCCATTTGGATGCGGGTAATGTTGGTTATGTGATGAAACGGCTCGGTTGGTGCTTTATAGCCCAAGGGTATCGGTAAAGGCGTTGGTTTGGGCCTTTAATGATTTTTGGATTTGAGTTCGATTGGTTTTCAGGAAAAAGTAAGTTGATAAGAGTGTATGGCTTCCTATTACCTTTCTGTGGATAAAAAGAATGTCAAAAAGGGACGGAAAGAGTGAGCGGACGATTGTTCAGATCGGGATGTGCGTTTCACTTCCAGGTTCTGGAAGAAGTTCCATGAGGAGTTAGGTACTAGGTTGCATTTCAGTACCGCTTACCACCCACAGACGGATGGACAGAGTGAGCGGACGATTCAGATGCTCGAGGACATGCTTCGGGCATGTGTGTTGGACTTCGGAGGGAGTTGGGACACATATCTGCCTTTGGCTGAGTTTTCCTATAACAACAACCACCATTCGAGCATTGGTATGCCTCCCTTCGAGTTATTGTATGGGAGGAAGTGTCAGGCTCCCATTTGTTGGGGAGAGGTAGGGCAGTGAGTGATGGGCAGCACTGAGATAGTGCTTCAGATGAAAGAGAAGATACAACCGGTTAGGCAGAGATTGCTAACTACCCAGAGTCGCCAGAAGAGTTACACGGATAGGCATCCGAGCTCGAGTTTCAGGTTGGATATTTTGTACTCCTAAAGGTGTCTCCTTGGAAAGGAGTGATCCAATTCAGGAAAAGGGGCAAGTTGGGGCCCCGGTACATTAGACCGTTCAGGGTGATCGCGAGGGTGGGCAGGGTAGCAAATCGATTGGAGCTACCTGCGGAGTTGAGCCAGATTCATGATACCTTCCACGTGTCTCAGCTGAGGAAGTGTATAGCCGACGAGTCGGCGGTGGTGCCATTGGAGGATATCCAGGTGGACGCGGGTCTGAATTATGTTGAGAGACTGATCGCGATCTTAGACCGGAAGGTCAAGGTTCGGAGGAACAAGGAGTTGCCTCTGGTTCAGGTCCAGTGGCAGCATCAGAGGGGGTCCGAGCTGACATGGGAGCCGGAGTCAAAGATGCGGGAGCAGCATCCAGAGTTGTTTTCGACATGAGACTTCGAGGGCGAAGTCTGGTTCTAGTGGGGGAGAATTGTAACATCCTAAAATTCAGGTAAGCTATTTGGCCCTTCCATTTTGTCATGTTGTCAAGATTGGCCCCTTGTGAGAGTTCTTGTAGCAAATGAGTACGTTGGGCATACTGAGGAGTACGATGCGTGTACTCATGCGCTTAATTTGGACGCAGACTCGCCTGGGTACGCTGGGCGTAACGGGTCCAGATGCAAACCCTAAATGTTTGGCTTGTGCATTATTTAAAGGGTGCTAAGGCTCATTTCTCAGCATCCATATTAGAGAGTGAAACCCTAAGAGAGAGCCTTATATCGTCCTTAGCTTGAGTGTGTGTGTTTTGGAGCTAAAAGTGTCTTGGTGTGTTAGTGAAGAAGAAGGAGAAGAGCTTGTGGAGGCTAGGGCTTGAAGTGCAAGTTTGGATTTGAGATCTACAGTGAAAGGAGCTTCATCTAGAGGTATAAAGTTCAAAACTTTCCTTTTTATTTGGTTAGATGATTGCATGGACCATTTCTAGGGTTAAAAGTACCAAAGGTGGAGACTTTATGAGTGTAATGTACTCCATGGACCTAGATCTGTCCCATTTCAGTGATATTTGTGTTATAGATCCATAAAGTTTCCATTTTGGTCATTGTTATGAGGTCATGCTTGAGTTATGAGCTTTCTAGAGTTGGGAAATGAAATGTTATGGGAGTTAGTGACTTATCCAGCCATGCAAAGGCTTAAAGTCACCAACTTTATGGATTAAGAGGGTTAGAAATGGTCAGAGCTAGAAGTTGGACGTGGGTCTTAACTGTTTAAGACCTCAAGATCTTAGATTCTAAAATTGGGATTTACACGGTGTAGCACTTGGTTCATGGTATGTGAAATTTATCTAAGTGTTTTGCATTTTTAGCCTTGGACTCAGCGAGTTGTAGGCCCGACTCGCCGAGTAGAGACGGGATATGGAACACGTTTAAGTTGGTGACTCGGCGAGTCCATATTCTGGACTCGTCGAGTCCCCGCTGTCTGATGAAACCCTAAATTCCAAGGGTTTGCACCCTATTTAAACCAACCTTATGCGCCCCAACCTCGCCCCCTTCACCCTCAGAGCCCCCTATACCGTCCAACCCTTGTTCCTTGTGAGATTGAAGTGCTTTGGTGTGTTTTCTTGAAGATTTTGAGAGAGAAGAAGAGTAGATCAAGAAGAGAAGAAGGAGGCCATACATCTTGGTGTTATTTCAGGGATTTACTTAAGGTATAACTCAGTTTCCCTCTGTTTTCATGCTTATAGTCCCTTATAGCTCCATTAAGTCCTTCTTGAGCCATTTCCAAGCTTCATTATGTATTAGGGTTGGTAATAAGTTGATTAACCCTTAGATCTAGGCATGATTGAGCTCCAGAAGCTCGGATCTACTGCCTTTATGAAGCCATATTGCATGAAAGCCCTAGATTTACTCTTTTAGTGCATTTTGAGCCCTAAAACCTTCATTGGTGTTTATTTACACGTAAAGTTGGAAAATTTACGTGTTAATCAAGCCCTAGAAACCTAGATCTATGTATGGCATGAGTTGGATTCGAGCAAAATCGAGTATATAGTATTTGCATGTGAAAGACTCGGCGAGTCGTTCATCGGACTCGGCGAGTCGAGTCGTGAGTCCCCAAGTTTCCCCCTTTTCGTGTTTGCGGAGTGGAGTAGTGAGTCATGTGGTGTGACTCAGTGAGTCGGAATCCATACTCACCCATGAAGAAACTCGGCGAGTTCAAGGCAATCTTCTTGCCTCAAGAACAGACTCGGCGAGTTGTTCATACAACTCGGCGAGTCTCAGCATGGAGTGTTCTTCGGATGAAGATGAACTCGACGAGTTGTTCATACAACTCGGCGAGTGGGATGAAGGACTATTGGACTTTGGTTTAGAAGGAAAACTCGTCGAGTCAATGCCTAACTCGACGAGTAGAGATGGGATTATGGTCAGACAAAAGGATAGGGACTCGGCGAGTTGGCAGGCCAACTCGGCGAGTCTGGTCAACTGGAAGTTGACTTTGACTTTGACTCTTGGCTTGGTTAGGGTAAATGGTCATTTTACCCTGAGGTCGATTAGCAATATTTTGACTAAGTGTTTTGTGGGGATTATAGCCGGAGGATTTCCGGGGCAGCAGCAACAGAAGACAATCAGTTCCCACGCAGATCAGCAACTACTTTGAGGTGAGTTACCTTCAAGTAGCGGTGGGTCTACGGCCACAATGCCGGCCCACCAGTAGGAATTGTATTATAGATGTTTGTCTCTGTGATATTCATCTAGGGTTGATACTACCTGTGATATGTTATTGTGCTAGTATGATATGATGTTATGTGCTAGTGACAATAGGAGGGAGATAGTTCCCCAGAATACCGGTCGATAGGGCCGAAGGGGCGGTCATGCCCAGCCATGCTAGATAAGTTATGTGATATATGTGTTATGTTGTAGTAGTAGGGGGTGAAATAGTCCCCAGTATCCGGTCGAGAGGACCGAAGGGGAGGCCAGCTCCCAGATATGCTAGTCAGTATCCGGTCGAGAGGACCGAAGGGGAGGCAAGCTCCCATATATACTGGTCAGTATCCGGTCGAGAGGACCGAAGGGGAGGCAAGCTCCCAGATATACTAGACAATATCCGGTCGAGAGGACCGAAGGGGTAGGTCGGGCACCCAGATATGCCTGACAAAATATGGATGTTATGCGATTGTATGGTATGTGGTATGTTGGGGGAACTCACAAAGCTTCATGCTTACAGTTTTCAGTTTTGGTTTCAGGTACCTCTTCTTCGAAGGGGAAGGAGCTAGCGTGGTAGTGGCCCATCACACACATTCCTTGTATTCCGCACTATGAGATCCTCCTAGGAATTTGTACTCTGACATTATTATGTTTTATAAAATGTTTCTCAAGACATGCGATAACTTTTATGAAATGATATGATCGGTGAACGTTTTATTTCTAATATTTGCTAAGTATATGTTTCAAGAAAATGAAATTTTTGGCTCGTATTTTTGGGATGTTACACACAGGGCGTAATCCCAGTACGCGCGGCGTAAGGGGTTGCGCACCCCGTTTCTGTGAGGACACCGGGTACGCCCAGCGTACATGTTTGGTAAGCGCAGCGTAACCTGGAGAGTTGACTTTTGTTGACTTATAGGGTTTGGTCAACTTTAGGGTCTTTAAGCCATGAGAGGGGTAAAATGGTCTTTTACCCTTATGAGAGTACTAAGAGAAGGAATAGTCTAGCCTTGAGAGATGTATTGATTTAGAGTGTTTATTTCATATGATTATGCGGAGGCTAGACCCGATTTTACAGAGTTTGAGATTTACCGAGTTACCCGAGGTGAGTCTTCTCACTATACTTTACCTAGAGTGGTAATTAGAGTTATGTGACAGAGTATTTTGCATGCTTTTGCATGATGTTATTTCTATGTGATTTATGCTATGTATGTTACAAAGTTTTCAGAGTTAGGACCGGAAGGTCCAACAGAGTTAGGGCCAGAGGGCCCACAGAGTTATGGGACTGGAGGGTCCCACTGAGACATATTGACCAGATGGTCAAACAGAGTTATAGCCTCGAGTGGCTAATATGTGTTGTGTGTGGTATTTTGGGGAACTCACTAAGCATTTATGCTTACAGTGTTGTGTTATGTGTTTCAGGTACCAGTGAGGATTGCGGGAAGGCGCCGGCTTGATCAGTACACACATGAGGAGCTTTTACATTTTATGATCTTGGGATGTGACTTTATGAACTGATTATGTGATACAATGATATTTTATAATAATTATTAATGAAAGTGTGTTTTTAAAACGTGAAAATTTATTTGGAAATTTGGGTGTTACAAGTTGGTATCAGAGCCTTGGTTTGAGGGATTCGGGTGCACCTCCGGGCGTATCTGAACTCAAACTGAGGATTTGAGAGATTTTCAAAATAAAATTCACAAAATTTTTCTCAAGAGTAAAAAGTTTTGAAAGAGCAGAGCAGAGCAGTGTGTACGATCAGCTAGCGCCCGAACGGTGATTTCCCAAAATACCCTTACATTATGAGTTATGAGATATGTTATGATATGATATGCATGCTAGAGTAGGCTAGGTATTCTTATTAGGACTAGAGTGGCCTGATTTGTGATGCCTTAGCCTAGGGATTTTGCTTCTAGGAGATGCTTAAGAGTGAATAGATAGCAGCGAGGAGCTTATGAGAGATCTGCTAGAGAGTAGACTATGTATAGAGAGAGCATAGAGTACTTGGGATTTGGGATCCTAGGAGGAGGACTTGGGGTGAATATTGATGCGGTGTGGACGGTAGTATTGGGCCCGTACTACCAAAAGCACCGGATTAGTGCCCAGCCCAAGTAAGAATCCTTAGGGTACCAGGGATCAAGTAGGGTTGGGATATCGAGTGTGTGTACACTCGAGCGAGTCTCTGATATCTTGTGTTGTATTTTAGAGAGACATCATGGTGGGAACATGCCACAGGTCGGGGACTAGCGAGGGGGGTGTGAGCGATAAGGAGCTCCGCCAGATGATTCATGATGAAGTGGCTGCTGCCATCCGCGCGGAGATTCCAGAGATGTTCGGGTCTATCAAGACCACACTGATTGAGACTTTTGATGAGCGGTATGCTGCTCTTACTGATGTTGTTGTTGCTGCAGCCACTGTGGCCGTTGTTGTTGCCAGGCCATAGGGGGGTAACGCGTTGCTGTACCGGGAGTTCAGCAACACGAAGCCACCAGAGTTTGATGGGACTCAAGATCCGATAGCCGCAATGAGGTGGATCTCTGACATTGAGGGGGTGCTTTTACACATGTTCATGTTCGGAGCATCTGAGAGTACGGTTCGTGCTGAACCAGCTTCGCTTGGGGGCGAAGGACTGGTGGGAGTTTGTGACAGCGCACTATTCTTCAACAGAGCTTGTTGCGGTGACCTGGGAGAGGTTCACCGCTATGTTTCGTGATGAGTACGTTCCCCCGGTGGAAAGGGAGCGTTTGGCCGGGGAGTTTTTGACCCTCAAGCAGGGTACTGAGTCTGTTACTGTGATCACCAGGATGTTCCATGAGAAGGCAATGTTCTGCCCTGAGCATGTGTCTACCGAGCAGGCACGTATGAGTCGGTATCTGAGTATTCTGAGGAGGGATATACGAGAGTTCATGGCGAACTCGACGTACCGGATGTTCGCTGAGCTTCAGGTAAATGCCCGGAAGAGGGAGATTGAGCTCGAGACTCAGGCCAGGGAGGAGACAGAGTCTCAGGGGAGAGATCGGCGACCGAAACAGTCCCAGCCGGCTGCCAACCGGGCTAAGCCCACCGATTCGAGATCAGGGAACCAGAAGGGCCACACTTGTGGCAAGTGCAGCAAGAGTCACAAGGGGGTGTGCAAAGCAGGGTCTTGCTACAAGTGTGGCAAGGATGGGCACATGGCCATTTGGATTGCCCCAAGGGGTTTGCAGTTTGTTTTCACTGCAACCAGACCGGACACCGGAAGGCCGAGTGTCCGCAGTTACGAGGGTCAGCTCAGGGAGCTTCTCAGGGATCTGTCCCTGCTGCTGTTCGAGCTACAGAGAGTCGGTCGGTGAAGGCCGAGACTCCGAAGGCTCGTGGGAGAGCCTTCCGGTTGACAGCAAAGGAGGTCCGCGCAGCACCCGATGTTGTGGCTGGTATGTATTCTTTCCTCTGTTTATTTTGAGTTTATGGTGTTATGCTTATGTTGTGATATGCGTAGGTACATTTCTTGTGTGTTCTGTACCTGCTTTGGTGTTATTTGACCCGGGTGCGAGTCGGTCTTTTGTGTCGTTAGCATTTAGTCAGCACATCAGTATTCGTTGTGAGGCGTTGAGTCGACCTTTGTGAGTTTCCATAGCTTACGAGAGAGCAGTGTATGCCACTGATGTGATTCGAGGATGTGTACTCGAGATCCTCAGCGTTGAGTTTCCGATTGATTTGGTCCCGATTGCTATGGGAGATGTCTGTGTCATCGTGGGCATGGACTGTTTGAGCAAATTTGGAGCGGTTATCGACTACGAGCGACAACTAGTGACCATACGATACCCTAGTAGGGGAGTTCTTACGGTTTATGGCGAGGGTACCCGTTCTGGGTCGGCATTTTGTTCAGCCGCGAGAGCGAGGCAGAGTCTACAGCAGGGCTGTAGTGGGTATGTGGCTTATGTGATGGATACGAGGGTAGGTGCAGAGAGACCGAGGTCGGTCGATGAGGTCCTGATAGTGCATGAGTTCCCAGATGTTTTCCCCGAGGAGTTACCGGGTGTGCCTCCCAAGAGGCAGGTGGAGTGCCGTATCGATTTGATTCCGGGGGCAGCACCTATCACCAAGGCGCCCTATCGCCTTGCACCTCCAGAGATGCATGGAGTTATCCTCGCAGCTTCAAGAGCTGCTGGGAAAGGGGTTTATACGGCCGAGTAGCTCGCCGTGGGGAGCGCCGATCCTTTTTGTCAAGAAAAAGGATGGTTCACACCGGATGTGCATTGATTACCGGGAGTTGAACAAGCTGACGGTCAAAAACCGTTACCCCTTACCGAGGATCGACGATTTGTTCGATCAGTTGCAGGGAGCGTCTTGGTTCTCCAAGATTGATTTGAGGTCTAGATATCATCAGATGAGGGTGCGTGATGAGGATATCCAGAAGACATCGTTCATGACTCGTTACGGGCATTACGAGTTCGTGGTGATGCTTTTTGGGCTTACCAATGCACCGGCGGCGTTCATGGATCTCATGAACAGGGTGTGCAGGCCGATGTTGGATCGTTCGGTGATCGTGTTCATTGATGATATATTGGTGTATTCGAGGTCCAAAGAGCAGCATGAGGAGCATTTGAGGGAGATCCTCGGAGTTCTAAGATCAGAGAGGCTTTATGCCAAATTCTCCAAGTGCGATTTTTGGTTACGGGAGGTCCAGTTTCTAGGACACCTCGTCAACCATAATGGGATATTGGTCGATCCGGCCAAGATTGAGGCGGTGATGAGTTGGGAGGTGACGAGATCCCCTTCGAAGATCAGGAGTTTCCTGGGGTTGGCTGGTTATTATCGGAGATTCATCCATGATTGTTGTTCCTCTCACCAGACTGACCCGGAAGGGCGTGGCTTTCAGTTGGGGCCCGGAGCAGCAGGCCTCATTCGAGACACTTCGTCAGGTGCAAAGCCCCAGTGTTGGCCCTTCCGGAGGGAATGGAGGACTTTTTGGTATATTGTGACACATCGATATCGGGATTGGGTGCGGTGCTGATGCAGAGAGGGCATGTGATAGCATACGCATCGAGGCAGCTGAAGCCTCATGAGACAAGGTATCCTACTCACGATCTGGAGTTGGGGGCTGTGGTGTTCGCCCTCAAGATCTGGCATCACTACTTGTATGGGGTTCGGTGTACTATATACACGGACCACAAGAGCTTGAAGTATCTGATGGATCAACCCATGTTGAACATGCGTCAGAGGAGATGGTTGGACGTGGTAAAGGATTATGAGTGTGAGATCCTGTACCACCCGAGCAAGGCTAACGTGGTAGCCGATGCCTTGAGTCGCAGGGCAGAGAGTGCCCCTTTGCGAGATGTTTGTATGAGGTTGACAGTGATGACTACGGTGTTGGACACCATTCGGGAGGCCCAGCTGGAGGCCATGAGATCGGAGAACCGCAAGCGAGAGCGGGTGATCGGACAGATATCTGAGTTCGTTGTCGATAGTCGGAGGCTTATGACCTTCAGGGCCGGATTTGGGTGCCATTTGAGGGCGGGGCATGTGCCATTTTGTTGGAGGAGGTACACAGGTCGAGGTTTTCGATCCATCCCAATTTGGACCTGAAAAAAGACTATTGGTGGCCCTATATGAAGAGGGATGTGGCGTGGTTTGTAGAGAGGTGCTTGACCTGTCGCAGGGTTAAGGCCGAGCACCAGTGTCCACATGGCAAGTTGCAGCCGCTTGAGGTTCCCCAGTGGAAGTGGGAACAAATTTCCATGGATTTTATCACCAAATTGTCAAGGACCGCGAGAGGCATCGATGCAATTTGGGTGATTGTCGACCGGCTGACAAAGAGCGCTCATTTTCTTGCTATCAGTGAGAGCTCTTCCGCAGAGAGGCTGGCAGAGGTGTATGTGAGGGAGGTGGTATTGCTACATGGTGTGCCGATCTCGTTTTTGTGCAGATCAGGATGTGCGTTTCACTTCCAGGTTCTGGAATAATTTCCATGAGGAGTTGGGTACTAGGCTGCATTTCAGTACCGCTTAGCACCCACAGACGGACGGACAGAGTGAGCGGACGATTCAGACGCTCGAGGACATGCTTCGGGCATGTGTGTTGGACTTCGGAGGGAGTTGGGACACGTATCTGCCTTTGGCTGAGTTTTCCTATAACAACAGCCACCATTCGAGCATTGGTATGCCTCCCTTCGAGTTATTGTATGGGAGGAGGTATCGGACTCCCATTTGTTGGGGAGACGTAGGGCAGCGAGTGATGGGCAACACGGAGATAGTGCTTCAGACGACAGAGCGGATACAACAGGTTAGGCAGAGATTGCTGACGGCCCAGAGTCGCCAGAAAAGTTACACGGATAAGCGTCGATCCGAGCTCGAGTTTCAGGTTGGAGATTTTGTACTCCTGAAGGTGTCTCCTTGGAAAGGAGTGATCCGATTTAGGAAAAGGGGCAAGTTGGGGCCCCGGTACATTGGACCGTTCAGGGTGATCGCGAGGGTGGGCAGGGTAGCATATCGATTGGAGCTACCTATGGAGTTGAGCCAGATTCATGATACCTTCCACGTGTCTCAGCTGAGGAAGTGTATAGCCGACGAGTCGGCGGTGGTGCCATTGGAGGATATCCAGGTGGACGCGGATCTGAATTATGTTGAGAGACCGATCACGATCTTGGACCGGAAGGTCAAGGTTCGGAGGAACAAGGAGCTGCCTCTAGTTCAGGTCCAGTGGCAGCATCAGAGGGGGTCCGAGCTGACTTGGGAGCCGGAGTCAAAGATGCGGGAGCAACATCTGGAGTTGTTTTCGGCATGAGACTTCGAGGGCAAAGTCTGGTTCTAATAGGGGAGAATTTTAACATCCCAAAATTCAGGTAAGCTATTTGACCCTTCCATTTTGTCATGTTGTCAAGATTGGTCCCTTGTGAGTGTTCTTGTATCAAATGAGTACGCTGGGTGTACTGAGGAGTACGTTGCGCGTACTCATGCGCTTAATTTGGACGCAGACTCGCCTGGGTACGCTGGGCGTAAGGGGTCTAGATGCAAACCCTAAATGTTTGGTTTGTGCACGATTTAAAGGATGCTAAGGCTCATTTCTCAGCCTCCATACCAGAGAGTGAAACCTTAAGAGAGAGCCTTCCATCGTCCTTAGCTTGAGTGTGTGTGTTTTGGAGCTAAAAGTGTCTTGGTGTGTTAGTGAAGAAGAAGGACAAGAGCTTATGAAGGCTAGGGCTTGAAGTGCAAGTTTGGATTTGAGATCTATAGTGAAAGGAGCTTCATCTAGAGGTATAAAGTTCAAAACTTTCCTCTTTATTTGGTTAGATGATTGCATGGACCATTTCTAGGGTTAAAAGTCCTAAAGGTGGAGACTTTATGAGTGTAATGTACTCCATGGACCTAGATCTGTCCCATTTCAGTGATATTTGTGTTATAGATCCATACAGTTTCCATCTTGGTCGGTGTTATGAGGTCATGCTTGAGTTATGAGCTTTCTAGAGTTGGGAAATGAAATGTTATGGGAGTTAGTGACTTGTCCAGCCATGCAAAGCTTAAAGTCACCAACTTTATGGATTAAGAGGCTTAGAAATGGTCAGATCTAGAAGTTGGACGTGGGTCTTAACTGTTTAAGACCTCAAGAGCTTAGAGTCTAAAACTGGGATTTACGCAGGGTGTAATCCCAGTACGTGCGGCATAAGGGGTCGCGCACCCCGTTTCTATGAGGACGTCGGGTACGCCAAGCGTACATGTTTGGTACGCGCAGTGTAACCCGGAGAGTTAACTTTTATTGACGTTTAGGGTTTGGTCAACTTTAGGGTCTTTGAGCCATGAGAGGGGTAAAATGATCTTTTACCCTTCTGAGAGTAGTAAGAGAAGGAATAGTCTATGTAACGCCCGTAGATCCGGGCTAGTCAACTTAGAAATAATAGGGGTCGAAAACGAATTTTGAAAAAAGATTATTTAGAATAAATAATCTTAACCAGGTCTTATAATATGTCTCAAGGGTTCCGTACATATAAAGAACGCCGAAATCCGAGTTATAATGAAGAAGTTATGGCCCATCGAAGTTTTATGGCAAAACCGGCACGGCACCGGGAGACGTAAATAGTGAATTTTTGATAAAGGACTTTTTAGCCTTATCGATCCAAATAAAAGTTGTAGTATATATTAAACCGAGAACATACAAAAAAAGAACGCCCAAATCTGACTTCGTATGAGGAAGTTATAATTTTCTAAGATTTGGCATAGTAGTGCACGACCCAAAACTCGAATTTTAGTTCGATCAGTTTTTCGCCTACGCGACCTAAATGAGAATTGAAGATCTCATTAATAGGCACTCAACGGTAAAAATACAGACGAAAATAGAGTCTGTATGTAGAAGTTATGAATTTTACGCGGATATTTAACAGTATAATCTCCTCGTACTGTTAAATTTAAGATCGGTCAAGAATTAGCCGACGGAGTCAAAATGAAAGTTGTAGATCTTATTTTTACCTACGCGTGGATATAAAGAACGTCAAAAACGGATGTCGTATGTGAAAATTACGGATTTTAGAAGTCGGAAGTGTGTTGTGCGAAAATGGGTGATGTGGCACAATCTTGGTCATTGCTTTCTCCCCAAGTCTTGCCACTAGATGGTGACATGTGGCACCAAGTTCAACCATTTTCACCCTATAAATAGAACCTCTCCCACCCTCATTTTCTTCACACATTTCTCATTCTTTCTTCTTTTTACTCTCTCTCCAGAACCTCTCTCTAGCCCCGAAACCCCCTGAAAAGCCTAGGGAACCTCCCTAGCATGAGGCGGAAGCCCTGGAGTGCTCGACGGCTCCGAGAGGAAGAGCTTTTCGGCTCGGGAATGCTGCTCCAAGAAAAGCCCGATTTTCTATAAAACTCGCTGTAAGTGAGCTACGCCTATTCTATTTTTAATATATCATTTATTTAATTATAGTAACGTTATTAGGAACTTATAATAAGTACTTGGGCTATTATTATGGGTTATATAAGTATTGTTTAACGCTTATATAATAGTAATAATAGCTAGACTATTAATTAGTCTCGACAAATAATAGACTAAACTCTAGTGGTAATAATACTAGGTTTCGTCGAAGGAAATTATTTTTAAGAAGCGAAGCTGTCTGAGTTCAGAATCACCACATTTTCAAGTGAGTGCATAGTCCCTTTCATGAACATTATTTTAATACAAGTATCGATTGAAGTATTAAATATATGTTTATGTGCGAATTATTTGATGTTGTCTGAGATACTTGTTAATAAACATACCTGATTATATATGCTGATTTAGGATAAAGAGTAAACCTAAATTAATTATGAGGAATATTGGGTAGTGTTTTCTTACGAGTACGAGTGAATTATACTCAAAGAATAAAACCTTAGTATATGTCATTAATCCAGGAGCATGGATTAGACATAATCATTGTCCCTAGTCCGAGAGTATGGATTAGGCATAATCATTCATCATTAATCCGAGAGTATGGATTAGTCATTCGTCCCTAGTCCGAGAGTATGGATTAGGTAAAGTCGTTCATTTCTGATCTGGGAGTATGGATTAGGTAAAACGGCTAATCTTAGGTCCGAGAGTATGAATAGTCTCGTTGTGAGGATCGACGGGGTGGGATAAGAGTTGTTTATATATATGGTGAAATTGTATATTTTGTGAGTTTTAAACTATATATATGGTATAACATTGTGGGATTGAAATCCCTATGTACTCACCAGGTTTCCCAACCTGACCCACTCAGTTTATTTATATCACAGGTGTTGATATGAAGTCACATTACACTGAGAGATTAAGGAGATATAAATCACTAGTGATAATGAATGTAAGTTATGTTTATGCTTATGTTTCTGTATTGACGATGACATCCCAAATGTTTAAAAATGAATAAAAATACTTTTCTTCGGAAGTGCTTTGATAACGTATTTATCATGTTTTAATGGGAACAAATTCCGCAACATTTTTATTAAAAGAGGTACTCTGATTTTTATAAAGCATAAACAAAATCGGTCTTTTCTGGCCATGAAAATGGGGATGTCACAGTCTAGCCTTGAGAGATGTATTGATTTAGAGTGTTTATTTCATATGATTAGGCGGAGGCTAGATCCGATTTTATAGAGTTCGAGATTTACCAAGTTACCTGAGGTGAGTCTTCTCACTATACTTTACCTAGAGTGGTAATTAGAGTTATGTGACAGAGTATTTTGCATGATGTGATTTCTATGTGATTTATGCTATGTATGTTACAAAGTTTTCAGAGTTAGGACCGGAAGGTCCACAGAGTTAGGGCCAGAGGGCCCAGAGAGTTATGAGACTGGAGGGTCCCACTGAGACATATTGACCAGAGGGTCAAACAAAGTTATAGCCTCGAGTGGCTAATATGTGTTGTGTGTGGTATTTTGGGGAACTCACTAAGCATTTATGCTTACAGTGTTGTATTATGTGTTTCAGGTACCAGTGAGGATCGCGGGAAGGCATCGGCTTGATCAGTACACACATGAGGAGCTTTTATATTTTATGATCTTGGGATGTGACGTTATGAACTGATTATGTGATACAATGATATTTTATAACAATTATTAATGAAAGTGTGTTTTTAAAACGTGAAAAATTATTTGAAATTTTGGGTGTTACACAAAACTAATGCTTTTAGTCTCAAGACTTATTATTTTAGCCCAAAAACTCATTCCTTTAGGCCCAAAACTTTATCCCTCAAAGCTCAAGACCTTATCTCGAAACTGGATGTTATAAATATGTTGGACATGACACGCTAGACATAATACAATGATCGAGGTAACGACAAAGAGCAAAACACATACATACATACACACACACTAAACACTCGATGACTAACCTACTTTGAGAAAATCAATAAACAACCATGAGATGTCTTATAACATTGTCATCAATTATCTTAATAACATCATTTATCACGAAAGGTTGGTAATATAAATTGATATCCATATCGTTAATGCATGTCGGTATCCACCAAACTAACAAAATCATAATAATTTATATTTGCAGTAAAATATATAATATACTCTCTTTACTTTTAGGATATATATTGCATAACATCATTGATTTTCAGTCATGTTCCCCAACTATGCTAGAGACCAATGTTTTAAAAACCGGTTTTTTAGTTGAACCGGTTTGGTGACAGGTTTCCGGTTCAACCGGTTCGATCGTCGGGTGAATCAGTTTATATATTTTCATGTTTTCTCTATTTTCCTACACATATGTACATATATAAATTATGAATTTGATATTTACAAGTTCAAATATTAAAAATACATATAAAATAAGTCGTAGTTGAATCTAAATATATTAAAATAACACATAGCCATAAGTATTAGTGTTTTATATCAATCCATATATGTCGAAAAGAAAATAAAATATAATACTGAAACGAAATATAGTTTTAGATGAATACAAAACACATCAAAAAACTTTATAACATTTATCATATGTTTTTATTTAGAGAAAACTAAATAAATTTGAAAAAAAATCACCAAAGTTTATTATGTAAATGATTCTTTTTCATGTCTTTTTATTCGATTTAACCGGTTTAACCAGGTTTTTCTAAAAAGCAGCCGGTTCAAAAATCAATATAAAACCAGTGATAGTTGAACTGCCACCTCCTTGGTTCTCGGTCACCAGTTTGACCGATCAGTTTAAACTGGTTTTTAAAACATTGATAGAGACCCCTAAATATATCACTTAATGAATTCATTTTGTTTTTTCTTAAGGTTTTTGAAGTTTTGTGGAAAATGTATTTCAAGATATTGAATGTATGTGGTAGACCATGGAGACAATGCTTATGAAATTTCAAACATATATGATATAAAAACCATCCGAAAAAGAAATTTTTGAAGTATGTGATATATTTTTCGTTGATAACAGAAACATCTTGTCAACATAAAAAAACTTCCAAAACGAAGGAACTTAGTTCGGTACATTTTGTACAAAAATGCTTGCCCGAAATACGTTTTGTAGTTCAAAACTATTAAAGTTTCAAACTTGATGGTTGTTTAGTCGATTTATGAAGAAAAAATGATTAGTTTCTTATAACTATTTAAGTGAAGGGGTCAATTTTTTTAGTGAATATTCCTTTTTTTAAAATTATTTTTAAAAAAACTTTTAAAAAGTATGGTATTAATCGTATCAGTTAGGTTAGGAGGCCCCGATCATGCCAAAATCTGTCCATCAACATTACTCATTTCCATACGCAAACAGACGAATACTACCGATCATTTCTACAAACACCTAACCTGCTACAAATATCAAAGCAAGAACTCGAATTAAGAAACACCGGAAGAAGAATGACGAGGTGGTGGGATAGTGCTCGGGACTTAAGACCACTGGTACACTTGCTGCTTCCACTCTGTTTTCACTGGGTTGCGGAGGAGATGACTGTTTCTGTGCTCGTTGATGTCACCACCGAAGCTCTTTGTCCCGGCGAAAACACCTGCTCTGAAGCTATTTACCTCAACGGCCTTCAACAAACTGTACGTACACACCCTCTCCTTTGATCATCAATTCATCATATTATAATATGCTCACTTGGGGTTTTTGCCTTCTTTTCTCTGTTTTTATTGCTGTTTTTATCAAATAATTAGTCTTTAACTGATAATACTAGTGTTCATATATTCATAATTTTATCCTTCTTTTTTCTGAGTGCTTTAACTTTTAATTGCGTTAATGTCAACGTATGTTGATTATGCTTAGCGTAGTAGGTGACTTCTGAATAGAAAAAGAAGCATGACTTGTTTAGGATAAAGATGATATAAAGAATTTGTATCACTTCTAAAGCTGAAAGTGACTGTGTTTGATCTCAAAAGTAATTTCCATTCTTTATATTTGAGTAAAATTATATAATAATCTAGTGGGCCATGAAGGGTAAATGACACATGGAATCTGACACTACTTGGTCTTGTTCTTTTTGTCTATTTGCAATTTTGTTCCTTTCTTTCATTTTCCTTTTCAAATGACAGAAAAATTATAATCTTGATATTTTTAAACTTACCCTTTTCTTCAAGATTGGATAAAAAGTAGAAAATTTGTGAAATAACAAAAAAGGAGGGCAATCACCAAGAATTAGGATTTTTCGAAAAATGACCACGACTTCCGCAGAGAGGGCCTCTGCGGAAGTCCTTTAGCTCTGAGGAACAAGAAAACTTTCTAAGAAAATGACGTGACGAAAAAAAAAAAACTATAAAATCTTAATTTCGTAGAGGGTGCATCGTTCCACAAAGGTGACCTCTATGGATCTGTTCTTCAGAGAGTACCACCTCAGAGGAATTGTTATTCGTTAAAACATTGCTTAATAACGATCTTGTATTTATTTTCTTCTAAATCTAATGAGGTATCAACATTTAGCACATATCATGGATTCAAAATACAAACCATAAAACTACGTTTCTAAGTCTATTTATTCGATGATTTATAAGAAAACAAAAACCAGAATTGTTATTAGGCCATGTTTTAGCAAAAACAATTCCTCTGATAAGTACGTTTGAAGAACAGATCTGCAGCAAGCATCTTGTGGAACGATGCACCCTCTGCGGAATTAAAATTTTATATTTTTTTTTTGTCTTTTTCTTTGTCATGTCATTTCTTCAAAGAGTTTTCTTGTTCCTCATAGCTAAAGGACTTACGACTTTCGCAGAGGCCCTCCCTATGAAAGCCGTGGTCATTTTTCAAAAACTCATAATTCTTGGTCATTTTCTTCAAACAACTCTTCCTTTTTGATCATTTCACAAATTTTCTCTAAAAGGTAAGGGTTTGTTTATGTGCCTCTTACTGGGATCCGGTAAAATGGTGGGTTGATTCAATCAAACTTTGACTCAATCAACAACTATCAAAGTATTAAACGTCCCTTAACTTTTTTTTCTTCTTCCAATTTTATACTTTTAGATTGTAGGAATATTCAAGATGGTCATGCTTCCAATTCTTGGTCAACTTTCAGACGAACATGGACGCAAACCATTACTCCTCATTACAGTATCTACAACTATAGTTCCCTTTAGTAAGTCTTCTTTAATCATTTCTCATTTATATAGCCTTGAACTCTAATTAGCACTCACAATTGTCATTTTACTTAATTATCCGTCAGCCCTACTTGCCATCAATGAGTCAAGATCATTTGTGTATGCTTATTATGTTCTTCGAACAATTTCATACATTATTAGTCAAGGAAGTATTTTCTGCATTGCCGTTGCTTATGTGGTAAGACATCTCATTCATATATTACTACTTATTAAGTATGTGCAAGAAAATTAAAAGAATTAATATTATTTGTCAATTTTTATAGGCAGATATTGTTGATAATAGAAAGAGGGTAGCTGTTTTTAGTTGGATTACCGGTCTATTTTCTACATCGCATGTTGTAGGAAACCTCCTCGCACGCTTTCTTCCTGAGGAGTACATTTTTCAGGTAGGATCGTAACATTGTATGGAAAAAACAGATGCTAGCAGTAAAGCTGAAAGTGAAGAAATGATAAAAGTCCGATGTAAATATTGTATGAAAAGCAAAACAGAAACAAAAAAAGCTAAAAGTTAAAAAAGGACAAAAGTTTATTATATAAAACTAGGACCTTGTACTACTCGACTACCCTGATTTTATTGTAGTGGAATACACGATTGAATCATAAACTCGTTAAAGTTTTTGTGATTAGATTTGTTTTTATTCAGGTTTCGATAGCGCTTTTGATCTTTTGTCCGGTTTATATGGCAATCTTTTTGGTAGAGACGGTTAAGTCAACTCCAAAGGTTGACCAACATTCGTCTTATTTGAGTAAAGCACTCACAGTTGTTCAAGAACGTTATAAAACAATGAAATACGCTGTAAATATTGTATTCAACACGTATGATTTCAAAATTTATCATTTATTTTCCTTCTTTTTTGTCCTTTCCATTATGGTGAAAAATCACTCACTTGAGCACTTTCGGTTTCAGTCCAACATTGAGGGGTATTTCCGTCGTTTCCTTCTTCTATGAACTGGGAATGTCTGGCATCAGCACTGTGTTACTGGTATATTCTATATCTGTGAATTCACATTTCTTTTCTTTGTAACAAGAATCAATAAATTTCAATATATAATCATTTTTTAAAATTTTTTAATCTTGGCAGTATTATTTGAAAGCAGCATTTGGTTTTGACAAAAATCAACTTTCAGAAATCTTGAGCATGGTTGGTGTAGGTTCGATTGTTTCTCAGGTTTGTTCTTGTACCCTTTTATAAAATTAAAATTCTTGAAAGTTTCTATTGGTTTTATGTTGTAATCACTGAATTTTGATTAAATTACCATTTTGTCCTTTTCTTTTATCTAGTTGGTGGTGCTTCCTCTTGCTAATCCGTTGGTTGGAGAGAAAGTAATATTGTGCACAGGTTTACTAGCATCGATAGCTTATGTATGTTCGCTTTATTTTTAACATGATTTTGACAAAAAAATTGCAAAATCCAATATCTAATAATTATTACTTTATTAATTTTGTGTTATTTGCAGGCATTGCTTTATGGCTTCGCATGGGCTCCTTGGGTAATGACCATAACCCAAAATTAGTAAAGAAATACGTGATTTCTTTAGAGATCAAGATTTCTAATATTTTGTGAATTATGAACTTATATGACAGTTAAAAGCAAATGCTGACTTTTTTAAAATAGAATTAGTATTATTAATAAAATAAAGTAATTAATAGCAAGTTATTTTACAGGTGCCTTACCTTAGCGCGTCATTTGGAGTCATCTTTATCCTAGTCAAACCATCTGTAAGATGATAAAACATTGTACTGTATTTGACATGTCTGAGCTGGATCGAGACAAAAGGTGCAACATTTTGGATCACTTATAAAAGGTGGAACAAGATGGGACATGGACCTGATCTTTGTGAAAAGACATAAACGTCCTCCTTATCTCATCAATGAAAATCGGACCAAAAAGATGTTTTTTTTTTTCCAGTAGTGTCTAGTCCAGTCCAGTTTAGTTTAGTCATGTCAATGTCAAGTGACTAGTTAAATATGAAATGATGATTGATCTTTTTAACACAGACCTATGCGGTTATATCAAAAGGATCAAGATCAAGAGATCAGGTTTTGTAAAAGTTTAATTTTGCTTTTACTACATTATTATCTTTCATCTTGTGGGTCCCACTCCCAACTACATTTAATTCGATCTCAGGGAAAAGCCCAGACTTTTATTGCTGGAGTGCAATCGATCGCAAGTCTGTTGTCACCATTAGCAATGACTCCATTAACAAGTGAGCTCCGATCTCTGTATTATCGATTTCATATTAAAATAATTAAAAAAATCATTTTAACTAATTTTTTACTCTAATTTGAATGTCAACTTTAATTTTGGTGTTTAATTTGCAGCATGGTTCTTGTCCACCAATGCCCCTTTTGACTGTAAAGGCTTTAGCATAATTTGTGCCTCTTTATGCATGGTAAGCCTACTCAACCACCACCACCACCGCCACCTGCCGCCTACAACCACCATGAACTTCCCTTTTTTTCTGATGGGATTTGTTAAACTTTTTCAGGTGATCTCCTTGTGTTTTGCATGCTCGTTGAAACTGGAATCACCACCGGATGACGTTGATAATTTGGAAGCACCACTGGTGTCGTAACCTTGTATAGTAATAGACCACATGGAAATTATTGTACACGTCTCATAGAAAAAATAATGGCTTTTAAAAGTTTTTATATCTGGTTATTATTGGATTCTTGATAATTAAGAAATAATGGCCACGTTAGTTTCTCGAATGATGTTTGTTATATTAAATAATAAATTTTACTTTAAAGATTGGTTATAATCAATTATGTCACAGGAATATTTAGAATGATTAAAATGTTTCTAACCAATTATATAAATAAATCATAAAAAAGTATCTTTAAAGAAGAAAAAGTAAGAGACTTCTTCGGCCGCCGTTAGTTGACGCTTAACGTGTAGGAGACCGCCGTTTGATTTTGTAGTCTACGGACCACCGGCCGACACAGAGGACAAATGTTGGTATTCTTATATTATAATAATAATAATAACAATAATAATAATAATAATAATGTTTTTCAATTAAGGGAAAAGAACATTGATTTGACGAAACGTATACGTTGTTCCAAACAGAAAACGTAATATAGTGATAAAAATTAAAACTATTTATAAAAATATATATACAATAATATATTTGATAAAACGAGTGACGTTGGATTTTCTTTAATAAAATTTTAATTTAATAGGGAGTGTTTTAATGTATGAAATTTAAATGATAACCACGTAATCCCAAACATCACCACCACCGTTTATTCCAATTTTCATTTGTCCTCTCATTTTAGACATTTTCACAAACACTTGGCCCTCATCTCCCTTTCCCCTGCTGCTATATTTCTTCCCCCACCCTTTCTCCTCCCCACCTCCTCTGTGTGGTCCTCTTCCTCCCTCATACCCATCTGGGTTTTCAAAGTTTCTCTGATTGCATCTTCTCGTAAGTCTCCAAATCTTGTTTGTTTGTTTTTTTTTTATCCTTCTGTATCGTTGCGGATCTGTTTGATTGGTTTTGTTTCCCACAGCTTTTGCAATTTCGTGTATTTGAGCGATTGATTTGGGTGTCAATCGATCGCTCACGACACCTTTTGGCTGAAGACGAATCTGTCGAGAAAGTTTGAAGAAGAACGAAAATGGCTGAGGAACAGGAATGGCACGAAGCAAGCAATCACGTCCTCTGCGCGAATAACTGCGGCTTTTTTGGTAGCCCTACGACGCTCAACCTCTGTTCTAAGTGCTACAAAGATCATCGCCTGAAAGAACAACATATGTCGAATGCCAAACTCGCCGTCGAAAAAAGCCTCACCCCGCCGCAAGCCCCACAACAACCTCCACCACCACTGGAAACATCTTCTTCCTCTGGCACATCAGTATCTCTTTCCGTCACTACAGATCTAGAATCGGGTGCTGTGCCTCCGCCTCCGGTGGCGGTTGAGGTTGTTCCGATTCCGAAACCGCAGCAGCGGAACCGATGCGGGTCATGCAACCGGCGCGTGGGGCTAACGGGGTTCACGTGCAAGTGTGGGACTACTTTCTGCGGGACCCACCGATATCCGGAGCTCCACGCCTGCAGTTTTGATTTCAAGACAATTGGGAAAGAAGCCATCTCAAAGGCGAATCCAGTGATCAAGGCTGCAAAACTCAACAAGATTTGAAAAGATTTAAGCCGTTGGATGGTTGTGCTTGTTGATCTTACGGTTGATATTGGAGGTACAGGGTATGGGAGATGGTCAAGGTCCTGTGGGGGGTGTTTGGTTTGATTTATTGTTTCTTGTTTGGTTTATTGGGTCAATTTTAGTTTTTTTCTATGTTTGTAAAAAGATTAAAAACTTGGAAATGAAATTATGGTCCACTAATTTTTAGGTTAAATGTATTTTAGTTATTTACATCACAAATTTAATTAAAAATTTACCTTCTCAATAAAGTACATAAATAATTAAGAGAAAATGACAAAAATAGTCATTTACACTAATTGCATTACAAAAACAGCCAAAAAAAAATCGAAATTACAAAAATAGCCACTAATTTCGCAGATGAAAAGGTCCCATCTGCGAAATGGCTTTAGGTGCTTGTATTTTCGCAGATGAGAAGTTATTTTTTTTTTAATATTTTTTCTGTATATATAGGGGTAATTTCGCAGATGGAATAGGTCCATCTGCGAAATCCTCTCACTCTATCTGCGAAATGGTGTTTTTTTTTTGTATTATTATTATTATTTTTTTTTAAGTTTGACTATGAAATGAATTGGTTTGACTACGAAATCATGTTGCAATATAAAAAGTTTTGTAGAAAAAATATCATTTTGGTTGTTATTTGTTTAGGAACTCTCTCTACAATTTGCTCAAAAAATGATTGAATATTTGGTTTGTCTTGTAACCGGTGGGAGATGGCAAGTTAATGGAACTAATCTGGAATACATATGTCCACAGGGAGGTATTTCCGAACTTGCTTTGATATTTTCTGAGTATATTAGTTATAGTGATTTTGTATCTTTGGTAAGAAGCAAAATTGGTTTGTTAGACAAATATAGAATTAGTCTTCGTTTCCACCATCCAGAATTAAATTATTATATAGCTATAGTTGAAGACATGGATGTTAGAATGTTGATAAACGTAATCAAATGTAGTGGAGGAAGGGCTGTGAAAGTGTTTGTGGTGGTTGATGAAGTTGAGGAGGTTAATGGGGGTGGTGAAATTGGAAACTAGCTTGTTGGTAATTTATGCAGTTATAAAGGGAGCAACGATCCGAGGTACTTTCAATACTCCTAGTGTACCTCAGTTTCACAGTGTTGCTGAAAATGTTGATGTTAGTTATTCACTTATTTACTATGTGGATCCCGAGAATTACAAGTCTGTTGGTGATGATGATGTTGGTACATATCTTAATCATGTGGGTGGTCGTTGTGATGATGTTGCCGAACAAGAAGTTAAACTTATGAATAGGCGTGTGATAGATAAAACTAAAAAGAAAAAAAATTCAAGTCAAAAAAATGAAAAAAAATCATGTTTACGGGCATTATGTTGATGTTGGTGATGTATGTTTAGATATAACCGAGCTACAAAGCAATTCCGATAGAGATGAGTTGGGTGATGAAGTTAAAGCTAAGTTTCCCGATAACCTTTTTCACGGTTTGCCCCCTGTACCAGCATGACCATTTGATATTAATGAAGATATCCCAACACAGATGGTAGACATGAATCTTCAAAAGATTCAATGTGAGAGTATATTTAAGAACAAAGAACTTTTAAAGCGGTGTATTGGTAAAAAATGTCTTCGAGAAGGTTTCCAGACGAGGACAAGTAGATCCACCAAATCAAGGTATGAAGCTGTGTGTGTTTCGAAAAATTGTTCTTGGTTACTAAGAGCAAAAGCAATTAAAAATTCTGATGGACTTTTCCAAGTGAATAAATTTGTTGATGTACACACATGCTCTTCAAAATTGTTGCAACCTAATCATCGACAAGCAAACAAATATGTTTTGGGTGAATATGTTGCTGATGTTTTGGCTGAAGACTATAGTAGAGTTTATCAGGGAAAAGAAATTGTTAATGATATGAATGCTCAATTGAATATCAATATCTCATACCATCAGGCATGACGTGCGAAGCAATATGTATTGTTGTCGTTAAGGGGTACGAAAGAGGATTCTTTTACCAAACTTCCGGCGTATTGTCACAACTTGGCCAAACATAATCCGGGTACTGTCACACATATTAAAACAGATGCTGATGATCGCTTTGAGTTTTTGTACGTCGCACTCGGTTGCTCGGTTAGTATTATCATATCCTAATTTAATTTTTTAATATTTATTTTGGTGTATTTGAATAGATATACAATGTATTGTAGGTACGAGCTTTTGTCAATTTTTGTAAGTCGACCCTAGTAGTAGATGGAGCTCACCTAAAGGGCGAGTTCAAAGGTACCATGCTACTTGCAGTTACTAAGGACGGACAAAACCAAATATTACCGGTTGCATATGGTATATGCAAAAATGAGTGTACCGATTCTTGGACATGGTTTTTTCAAAAACTACATGATTGCATAGGAAATATGCAGGAGCTTACAATTATATCTGATAGGTCTCCATCTATAGCAACATCCGTTGCCAACATTTTTCCTCACGCTCATCATGGAATATGTGGTGTCCATTTGTATTTCAACATAGTATCTAGATTCGGCAAGAGTAAGACGGTTAAAGGAATTTTTTGGGAGGCGTGTAGGGCGTACACAGTTGATGCTTTTGATGCTGTCATGGATGTTATGAAAAAGACAAAAGAACTAGTATGGGAGTACTTAAAAAGTATAAATCCAGAAACCTGGTCAAGGGCACATTTTAAAGGGAACCGATACAATCTTATGTCGTCCAACAGTGCGGAGTCTATAAATGCATTATCTAGACACGCACGTAAGGTGCCAATACTTATGTTGATTGATTTTTTCCGTGCTACAATGCAACAATGGTGGTTTCAAAGACGTAACTTTGCAGGTATTAAGTAAATTTGTAATATTAATGTTTTATTAGTTTTGATGTTATTGATCTTAACTTCTTCATTTTGGCTGTTTTTTTAGCGGAAGCAACAACAACACTTACCCCTTGGGCGGATGAAGTTGTAAAAGAAAACAAGAAAACTTTTACCAAATGGGATGTTCGCATGATCTCAAATACAAAATGCGAGGTCAAAAAGGGGGCACAAAATGTGATTGTTGATTTTCAACATATGACATGTACATGTAGGCATTGGCAACTTGATGGGATACCTTGTGGTCATGTCATAAGATGTTTAACAGTGAACAATTACCAAGACTACTCGAGGTTTGCATTAAATGCTTACCTTACCGAAACACTGAGGAAAACATATGAGGAATCAATAAACCCTCTGTCGAAGCCATCCGAATGGGAGATCCCCGATTATTTGATGATTGTTAAGCCACCTATAATGGATAAACGTCAGCCAGGCAGGCCAAGAAACACAGACCGCATTCCATCCCAAGGCGAGGGTCCAATTATAAAAGAGTGTTCTACATGTGGTCAACTAGGACACACGAGAAATAATTGTACTGGAAGGGCGTCCGGTAGCAGAGCAGGTCACATAATTTCTACTGCAGAAATGGCATATAATATTGGTGGTTCAGCGAGTTGCTCACAAACCTATAATGCTGATTTTGATATAAAACAACCTTGAAATTAAGAGTAATGACGAGTTGTTAGCTTATTATGTATTGTAATATTTTTATTAACTCTTACAAGACATTGCTATGCTTTCATATTTTAGTTAAGTTTGTTGATTATAACAATGAATGAAGCCTTTATATTATAAAATATAGTTTGCAGATTTATTTTAACAGTTACAACATGTTATTTAAAAAAACAACAAACGATCCTTTGGCAACCTAATCTGTTTCATGATAATATTACAACAACTTTGTAACTAATTTTTAAACTCAGGGAACTGCAACGAGTACTTCTCTTTCTCCATTGTTATATAGTCATCCCTAATTCTCATTTTGTCTTCGAAACGATCCTTTTTTACCATAATGTGTATCAACTGCTCATCCTTCTCAGCAAGCCGTTTTTCAGTCGTTTTGATTGCCTTCTTACTCTTTTTTATCCAATCTTTATGCTCTTTGATTTTGTTTTTATTGAGGTCAATCTATTCTTGAGCTTGTTTGCATTCCGAATCTATATCATTAGCAAGTTGAGTGAGAAGTCGGGATGACTCTTTGTCCTCTTCTTGTTGTGCTTCAGCCTTCTTTAATTCTTCAAAATTTTCATGTGACATATATGGCCCAGCTAAAGAGGGTGTAAAAAAAGGGTCTACCGAATCACAGTAGTAACAATCTACTTCGTTGCATGAGCAAATTTCGAATTTGTGTGAGGAACTCATAATAAAGTCGATATTGTATTAAACTGGAGCAATAAGTGGTATTTATACATACTAGACAGTAATGAGAAGTCCAACTTTGAAATGACTAGACAGTAATGACAAGTCACTGTAGTAACCTGCACATCCCAGTGGGACCCTTAAGTGACAAGAGATAAATGACAGTTTGACATGACAAAACACTGCATAAAGCTGAAAATCGTAGTCCAAATATAACCATTTCATAGTCAAAGTATTAATTCATAGTCTATTTATTTATATAAATAGATGTTTAAGATCTATAAACCAAACACCCAAATCACCTAAACGAAACGAATTCCCATTATTAGAAATGTCGTCGAATGCAGCAAGTTCTTCGAATGAAGTACCTGGTTCCAATTCTGAAAGGCCATGGACGACAAACGAGGTGTTAGTTCTAACATGATGCTAGCTAAGTGTTAAGGATGGTGAATCGTTACTTGCTCCCCCGCATTGCCTAATTGGTGATGAATGGAGTCGCATCACATCTTTGTTTAACCATGAGATGGGAGAAGGACAAAAAAGAGAAAAATCATATGTTGTTACTAACTGGACGGATGTAAAGGAAGAAGTGACATGGTTCAATCGAGCATGTAGTTATGCGAAACGTAACAATGTTCGTTATCGTGACGAAGAAGAGTTCTTGGAAGTTGTTACAGAGTTTTACATCTGTGAGCATGACGACAGAGACTTCGAATATGAGGAAGTTTGGAAGGTTGTTAGAGATAAACAGTATTTCAAGTAGACCGCTCTAATTTGTGTTAAGAATAACCCATGGACTTGTGTTTTACGTTAATGCTTTGTTCGTATTATGTCGTTGTTTTTCATGTAATTGTTGTGATGTTTTTAATGGTTCATGGAATCCTTGTTACTAATGTATTCTAATATATTGTGATAACTAATGCAATGACCATTTATTAACTCAAGTTAATCATACGAGTTGCTCACATAATAAACTAAAATATATTTTAAACAAATGAAATACATATGAAATACATACGAAATACATGAAAATAACCTAGTACTCACATAATAAACTAAAATAGATTTTAAACAAACGAAATACATACGAAATACATAAGAAATACATGAAAATAACCTAGTACATGAAAATAACCTAGTACTCAAATAATAAACTAAAATAGATTTTAAACAAACGGGATATATTTCAAAATATTCCAAGGGGCTTCAAACTGGAATTCCAACCCGTTACTTAATAACTTGTATTCCTCCTTAGCAGCTTCCAAGATGACATCCTCAGTAGCATTTAAACGGGTGTCGTCAATTTTGATATAAAGATCGTTGAATAATAGAACTTCGGTTTTCATTTCATACCATCTTGCTAAGATGTCTAGTTCGTCATGATCGTTTCTTGTAGCCATTCGGTTTTCAGCATTGAAAATATTGGTTAAACGGCTCCAAAACATTGGATCGTTCAACTTGCTTGTCTCGTACACATGAATATAAGCATGTGTAAGAACCAAGAACTCTTCATTGCTCCATGATATAGAACTCATTTTGATTGAAACAAAGAGAGTAGAATCTAAAAAACAATATTTGAACAACTTTATTGGTTAATTTAATAAAGTATTGCATGTAACTTAAGGTCAATTTATAGTAGTTTCTACACAAAATCGCAGTCCAATCTTCTAATATGTCTGCAATTCATAGTCAAAATTAACTGACGATTGCAGTGTACTATACTTATAACACAACAGATCACTGTTCGAGTTGACAATTCATCCCCGGTTGAATGACAACACAATACATTGCTGCTTGAGTTGACAAGTCATTGCACCAGGAAAGTAAGGAGTCGTTATAAATAGATTTCAATATCCGTTGTAATTGTATTGTATTACTTCCCTCCTTGCAATTATGGACTCACCACATATATGGAGGAACGCAGAGGAGGTCGCTTTGATTCAAGCTTGGATTACAACTGTAGAGGTGGATTTTCCACCGGGTCCCCCACAAGTTCGTGCTGGATCATTTTGGTCTCGTGTCTGTAATTTGTTTCACCATTTAATGAACCGCACTCAATATCGAAGAAGAAGAGATGTCAAAGCGAAGTTTCTGGATATGAAAATGAAGGTGAAACAATTTCAACGTATTTATAACGAGTTGGATAACGAACATGCAAATACGGATGAAGACATTCTACGGCAGGTGGCTTTGGAACTATACCGTTTTGAATATGATGGTAGCGAGTTTACCCACTTAGATGCATGGAATCTTTTAAAGAATGTCCCTTATTTTTAATATGCATGTTGGTTAAGTTAATTGTTTTTCGTTATTTAAGTTACTTGTTGTTGTATGTGTCTAGTCGTTACTATTTAATAAACGTCCATTTCTTTTAATATATGTTGTTTCGTCAATAGCCAATATATAGAACGCAATAAAATATAAATGGGGTACATAAATAACTAATACATAATACGACATAAAATATAAACTGGGTACATGGATAACTAATACATAACACAACACTAAAATAAAAACGGGGTACATAAAAAACTAATACATAATACTACATAAAACATAAAGGTGCTACATGAATAACTACTGCATTGAAGGAGGTAACAGGACCACCGTTTCATTTGGTATTTCCCAATGCACATGTGATGGTATAGTATTCACCAACTCATATCCATATGCAAGTCGATACACATAATTAGTGAACTTGTAATCAACCATTCTCTGAATGGACTCAGATGTACGAGTTCTTAGATATGTTATAGCGTGGCCACATGGTATACCGCTTTTTTGCCATTTACCACAACTACATACCCTTCGTTCAACTTGTACGTTGCTGGTGGCATAAGTTGTTGGATTAGTGTCTAAGTCCATAACTATTTTGGTATGTACTTGACCCGATGGTGCATGGTCCTTTTGGGTTGCCTTCACCAAAGCAACTTGATTGGAGAAATAAATAGAGAGAGAGAGGTTATTATGATTTATTAATATGTTATAAGAATAATATATTAAAGGAGAAATCATATTTGTTTAATTAATATTGGTCAATAATTAATTAAGAATTAATTTTGTGATCAAGTGTAATTAATTAAACTAGAGGGGCTGAATTGTAATTATGTGATAGTTACAAAATAAGGTAAGGATTATCTTATATATATGGTGAACGAATTTGAGGTGTAAATCCCTTAGAATTTGACTAGGATAAGGATTTCTAGGACTTATCTTATGGTTGCTTGGTGGATAAGCAACTAGATAAGGATAAGGACTAAAACCCTAATCTTTACACCTATATAAACCCCCTAAGGCATAGGAATTCGTCCAACCCTTCCCAAGAGGTCCTAAGGACGAATTCTAACCTCACTCCTCTCTCTTTATACCTTCTCCACTTGCTTATGGTGTTTGTAAGCCATTAGAGGAGTGACACTTGTGACTCTCAGCCTTCCAAGGTCAATTCAAGGAGGAATTGGATTGTTATTGCTATATAACAATCAAGGTATGTTCTTAAACCTAATTACATGTGAATTCTGATTTCCATATGCTAGAATTAGGGTTTATAGTCTTGGATTCAAAGCATGTACAATAGAGAAACCTAGATCCAAGCATTAGGGTTTGTATGAGCACATAGGATGTCTTATGACCAAAACCCATCATAAGTGTCATCGACTTCAAATGTATCCCCATACAAACGTCTTGCATTACAATTATAAGACTTGTTGAGACTTTTTTGAACCTTACTCTCAACGTAAGGGGTCAACCCACCAGACAACCTCCCTGTAAAATTTGATATTTTAATAAAAATAGTAGCACAATAAAAAAACTAAATATAACAATCTCCCTTACCAGCCAGTTTGGCCCGTTCAACATATTTTGATTGTATCGACGTGGTGGTTAACTCAATTATCGTTGTTATAGGAAACTCACGTGAGGATATAATTTGCAAAATTTCAGGGACGTCAATCGATTTAACATTGTAACGTATTTTTGGGAAAAATGCTCTTGTCCATTTTGAAATCGGTATATCGTCAAGCCAGTAAATTGGACTCATAAGCAATGTGCAGAAAGGTGGTTTCCTACATGTACTTTGCAACCTTTCCAAACACAAGTAAAAATCATCAACGCTATATGCATTGCATGACTTCCAAAACAACGATTTGACTTCCGTATTGTTATGTCCGACAGACTCATGTATCTTTCGAGCTATATCTTTAGGACAATATCCATGATAGGAATCCGGGTAGGCACTCTGAACACCAAAGTCTATGTTATCACACAGGTTGCTTATGAAACCAACCTCTATGTCCTCACCTAAACAATCTCTTAACCTCATCATGAACCATCTCCATGATTCTTCACACTGTAAGGTTCCCAAACCAATTGCTAAGAGTAGTGGTTCATGATTTCCATCTAAAGCCACTGCGAAGTACATTGTTGTCAGAAAGCTCCCAAGAAGGGGTAAATAACCCACATATATCAGCGGTATCATGCACCTAAGGAAGGTACGAATCTACATAAAAACGAACACATATTAGTGATAAGTAAAAACTAATCGAGATACATTACCATGAAATATTATATAACTCAATAAAAGAAGTATGTTATACCACGCAACCTAAAGCCACAAAACAGAATTGAAAGCGGTTGGTATCGGTTTTCTTAATGGCTGTGAAGGTATTAGGATTTGTTCTTTGAAGGTTATGCAAGAAAATTGGTAGTTGAGAAAAGGTTCTTTCGCTGTAATTACTCATTTTCAATACCGATGATAGTGCTCTACAATCATCACACAAATGCAATTATAAATAGAAAATATTGTATCTCTACTGATCAAAATTCATAGTTTAACCTTTTAAATTCATAGTTCAACTTTTTGAATTCATAGTCAAACCAGTTCATTTCATAGTCAAATTTCACTGACCGACATGACAATACTACAGAATGTACTTGTCTGCATTTCATAGTTCAACTTTTTGAATTCATAGTCAAACCAGTTCATTTCATAGTCAAATTTCACTGACCGACATGACAATACTACAGAATGTACTTGTCTGCATTTCATAATTCAACTTTTTGAATTCATAGTCAAACCAGTTCATTTCATAGTCAAATTTCACTGACCGACATGACAATACTACAGAATGTACTTGTCTGCATTTCATAGTTCAACTTTTTGAATTCATAGTCAAACCAGTTCATTTCATAGTCAAATTTCACTGACCGACATGACAATACTACAGAATGTACTTGTCTGCATTTCATAGTTCAACTTTTTGAATTCATAGTCAAACCAGTTCATTTCATAGTCAAAAAGAATTGTCTGTAATATGATTTATTCTATAAATGGGTGTCACTCATTATGAAAAATTTAACTGAGAAAGTAACTCCGATTTAAAAGAAAAAGAAGGCTAATGGCATACTGCAATTGCGGAGGAGAACGTATCGTTAGGATTTCGGGTACAGCTAAAAACCCAGGAAGATTGTTTTACGCTTGCCCATATTTGGTATCATGTTGTTAACGACATTCAAATTTAAACCCTCGTGTTTACATCACAAAAATTTATTTTCTTACTGTGAATATTAAATTTAACAGGGACCAAAATGCGGGTTTATCAGTTGGGTTGATGAAGAGAAGGACCAATCTTCTATGGTAATAGCTAAAGTAGCTAACTCTAATAAGCTCTTTCAATCAGAAAATAAGAAGTTAAAGATAGCGTTGGTTTGTAGTTGGGTGTTGTTCTTGGCAGTTCTTGTTTACAAGTTGTAAGCTTTTCAATATTGTTTTTATGGTTTTGAAGTTGTTAGGTCAATAAATTGTTGTATTTGTAACGTTAAAACAAATGTTGTAGTCGTTCTTATGTTGTATGTATTGATAAGTAATTAGTAGGTCATTAATTTGTTGTAATTGTCGTAACGTTATATTTTTTGTCATCCGTTGAGTAAATTGTAAAAATAAACTAATAATGAAATCCAACATTAATTTATATATACATTTATATAATCCAATTACATAGGACCAAGACTAGACCCCCAAATAATTTTTGTCATCCGTAGACGGAACTCTAAAGCTGCGTTCTTTGGGTCAATAAGAACACATATTGGTTGACCTGAAACCAATTGCTCCATAAACATACAAAGAAAAACACCGCAATCTCCCAAATGACTACTTTGTTGGGGAACATTTTCTTCATAAATGAATTGCATATTCAATGGAATCCTTGGGATGTTCCTCCGGGCCCAATACTTAATCTTGTCCAAATAATTTGCCACCCGACGTACAAATTTGGAAAAGATTCCTTCATATTTGAATTTTTCATAAGCCCCTCTACCAAGACTGTCATAAATATGCACTTCCATTGACGCTAATCGTAGTTCCCCAAATAGCCAATGATTAGGGGATGAATGAATCGGCAATAAGACCTGTATAAGGATTAGAAAATAAAATTATGTTTATTTACATCACAATACAAAAACATAACAAAAAAACGATATTATTTTCAATATAAACTATTAAGTTTACCGTATCAACATTCCACCAAGCAACCATGAAGTTGGGGTACGTAGCAATACCAGCCATAAACGCCCTCCAGTCCTGTCCTTCTTCCAAAGCATGAGAAACAAAAAAATTTGGAGGCATTATTGTATGTTGGTCGCTCTCAAACCGTCTCTCCATCAATAGTCGGTACCAAATGGTTATATGCTGCACACATGATAGTTTTGTTATTGACTAAAAAACAATTAACTTTTAAAATAATTAATTAACAATTAATTTACCGCTGACTCCAACCATCCGTCGTGTGTATGCCCAAACAATGAGCTCCAAAAATCTCTATCTAACACGAAATTAAACAAACGATGTTGGACATCATATGAATGCAATACATAATTTTGGATGACATCCTCACCGCCTGCTACGTAAGGTTGCAGGCGCAACATGGAGAAGTCATGAGCAACACCAAAAACTGGAGGAGGAACGGGGTTTGTTGATTTGATATCAACCTTCTTTTTTGTTCTTCTTTTTTGCTTCGGTGTCGTGTGCAACTAAAAACAATATTCAAATGTTTAAATCTATAAACATAAAATCATCAGTTTATAAATAAAACGAATACCTCGGTGTAAGGAGGGAACAAATATTGTGATGGTTTTCGACTCCTCGGTTTATCGGGTGTAACTTCTTTGTCGTCATCATCATCAAAATAATATGCAATTCCCGTTATTATTAGTTCGTCTTCGTCCGGCACATCATCATCAAATTTGTTCCCCGCATTGTCATTCCTCTCCTCCCACTCCTACATTAAAAATAATACTTTATACTTAATAACGAAATACACATAATTTAATAAGCAATAATATCTAAATAAACAAAATATTTATATTAATGTAACTATAAGAACCTCTTTAACTTCACTATAATTATTTACATCAAACACATCATCATCAAATTTGTTCCCCGCATACTCATTCTTCTCCTCCAACACCTACATTAAAAATATAATTAATAACGAAAAACACTTTATTAAAAAGTAATTATTAAAATTGTAAAGGTAACATCTATAACAACCTTGTCGTCTTGAATATCACCAAAAACATTTTCAGTTGTATTTTTTTATTCATTACTTCATCTTGCACAACCTATATTTTCAAATATAAAATATGAACACATGTATTCATATATGTTAATAAAATTTAATAAATAATGTAGCGTGTAACTAACCTGTTCATCATAATTTCTTTGTGACACTGTCGGATCATCAAAAATAATGTCGTTCCAAAATTGTTCATTATTCACTTCTTCAACAAAAACCTCTGTAGGTTGTCGGTTCATAAACACATGCTGCTCCAGTGCATGTAGCCGTTTCAACACCTCGTCTAGCTTGTGTTTCCCACTGCCCCGACCTCTACCATGAGAGCGACTACTGGACGACATACTAGACGAAGATTCGTCTTGTCTCCTAAAATGGTCCCGTACTGGGGATGGAACTGCTTTCTCTTCACCATATACATACTCTTGAAATGACATATAATAAGAAGACGTCATCTCACCATCACCCGGTAACATGTTTTGTCTTGGTGGTAGCCCCTCCTAAAAAATTAAACATATTAAAAATGCATATAAAAGTATAATAATCAAGTTTATTAATAATAAACGAAATATTTTTAAACCTGCATCTTTGACCAAATCATGTTCACGTCAACCCATTTCAATTTTTTTTGTTCCACTCCATCGTTTCATCCGAGGCAAGTCTTTATTTTTTCTCGATGCAAATCCACATGCACGAACAGCCGGAATCATCTCATATATCCATATCTACAATTTTTTACAATTACAGTAATAAAAGTTAAAATTAAAATAAAAAACATAACAATAAAACAATTTAAATATAAGAAAATTTTTATACCCTTATTGGAGCCGTAAATCCTGAGACGGAGTACTTTAAAGTTTGACCACGCTCAGAAAGTGATAAATAATTATGTATTTTGTTCCATGTATCCTCAAGGTCAACATAAGTAAAATCCCAGAGATAGCTACCCCAAGCGAAGCTAACAAAACAAAAAAACAAAATTGATTATTATATAAATTATAACTTTAATAAAATAGAACTTTTAACGTAAACAAAATATACCTGTTCCAGAGATCCAAATTCTCAGCAAAAAAAAAAACCAATCTTGTGGCACCCGATCATTAACTTCTTTACTCAAAAAACCTTCACACAAAACGTATATCAAACATACTCTAACTGCATCAACGTCGTCAAGTGCTAGGAATGTTCGATTTAAAATTAAACGTTTCCGGTCGCCGATTTTCACCGAACTATTAGTATGGTCCGGAAATAGCCGTTCACACAATAAACATCTTTTTTTACTGCTTATTAATTTTTCCGACCCTTTTCTCCCAATGTTTTTTGGATACTCCCCAAAATTGAAGTCGGTAATCAAACAAAACTCTTCCGGTCCATAAACCATTTTCGTATTGCCTACTCGAAAATATAAACGTTTTATTCCATCTGGAGATAAAACAGGGTCCGGCCGGATCTGATGAAGGAACATTTTATGAAACAATAATGCGTCCCCTTGTAAACGAGGGACATCAATAAAATAACCAAAGATGGTATCTCTGAAAATAGCACGTCGGACATCATCTAAAACTTCAAATACTTTCCATATGTTACCGCCAGAGCCTTTTAAGTTCGCAAAGGCTTTCGTATTCATTAAACTAAAATCATGCTGCAAAAAAAACACAAAAACAAATTAGATAACTAAAAAATATATTTTTTTTTTAAATATATGATTACGAACTGCAAATACAATTTCTTAATTACTAATATATATATTTCCAATAAAAAACAATAACATACACATATATAAACAATTTTCCAAGTTATACAACAAATATATTTACGATAGAAAACAATATCATACATAATTATATAAACATTTTATTAAACAAATTTTCAACTTAAACGACAAATATATCAACGACAAATTTTCAACTTAAACAAATTTTCAACTTAAACGACAAATATATAAACAATTTTTATCTTTCTAATTAAAACTAACATTTTATAACCATATAAACAAAAAAAATTTAAAAATAAAACGACAACCAAATTAACAATTTTGCAAGTTATACGACAACTTTATACAAATTTTCAACTCACACGACAAATACAAACAATTTCTAACAATATATATATATATATATACGACAAATTTTCAACTTATACAAATGTTATACTTATACGACAAACACAAACAATTTCTAACAATATATATACGACAAATTTTCAACTTATACAAATGTTATACTTATACGACAAATATATATACAAACGACTATTTTGCACTTTATATAAACAATTATACGATAAGAATATACAAGATTTCAGGTTATACAACAACAAAAATAACAAATTGTAAACATTATCTACGCAGTCTCTACTTGTCTCTACTTGCATTTAAACTTCAAGTATACTAAAAAAATATTAAAACTATCAAACACAACAAAATTACCCTTTTTTAACACTAAATAATACAACAAATGATAAAATAAAGAGATTGTTGACATTAAAAGAGTTAAAATCTAACCATATTTGCGGGAATGTTGACATAATCCTCCATTTTTTTCAAAAACTAGCCAAAATTCCGAGAGAAGCCCAAAGTTAGAGAGAGTTTTTGTGTAGAGAAGGGTGAAAATGGAGAAAAAAAAAACGTTTTTATACTCAAAATCGAGGGCATTTCGCAGATGAGAGCCATTTCGCAGATGGACCTTCTCATCTGCGAAAGTACAAGCACACCCATTTCGCAGATGAGAAGGTCCCATCTGCGAAATGACCTTCTCATTTGCGAAAGTACAAGCACCTAAAGCACAGTTGTGCTTTAGGTGCTTGTACTTTCGCAGATGAGAAGGTCATTTCGCAGATGGGACCTTCTCATCTGCGAAATGGGTGGCTATTTTTGTAATTTCGATTTTTTTTGACTATTTTTGTAATGCAATTAGTGTAAATGGCTATTTTTGTCATTTTTTCAATAATTAATAATTAATTAACTAATGGGTTTATGGATAATGTTTTTTTCTTCTCGATTTGAACATCTATTGGTGTTTTCCAATGATGGTAAATTGGTAATTTGCTTTTTTCGGTGGTAGCATGGTGGTAATTTATTCACCGGTAATTTCTGAAGGGAAATAGAGTATCCAGTAGGATGGGACCTTAATATTATTTAATAATATAAATAGTTAAAGTTAATAATTAGTTAATTAATTAAAAAAAATATTAATAAAGGCAAAAACATAGTATAATGCTGTTCGAGTTATAAAAAAATTAGGATCAAATCTGTAGATAAAGTATCATTCATATATAATTTATTCTAAAAATAATTGTGCTTATAAAACAAACAAAAGTATTTATCTTAAATCTTAAATATAAAATAAACTAAAGGTACAAAAATAAGAAAAATATATTAAAATAAAACTTCATATATGGTAAAAGAATTATGCTATTTGATAGATTTTATTTTTATTTATGATTATACATATACTTGTTGATAAAAACTAAATAAACCATGTCGACAAAAACTAAATAAACCATGACATGAGTACAACATCCACAAGTCCAACCACTTCCGTTTCATCTTTCTTTTATATATTTCTGTTTTTATTATATTTATTAAGTGTAAGATCTATGTATAAATGAGTTTATTTAAAAAAAAAATGAAAATTCTAAACATTTGAAAAAGTTTGAATATATAAAAAATTAGAAAAATACTAAATTATTAAAATTAAAGTGATTTTTTATCTTTTAAATTTAAACAAATGCTAATTTAGATAAATAAACAAATGAATCTAATGAAGTTTTATTTTAGAAATGTTGAAATTAGAAGGAAAATCAATTATTCAAATTGATATGCATTTACTATTATATTTATTGCAATTATTAAAATTTAATAAAATAGAAAAAACCACAAAATACCATTTGGGAAAAATTTAATTGAAAATAATCACAAAATGACATGTGGCCAAATCAATGTGAGTGTGACATGTATCAAAAAAAATTTCATTTATCAGAGTAGATGACATGAATATATGACTAATTATCAATAAACATATTTCATTACAGTTCTTTATTTAGATACTATTGTTTTTTTGTTACAATTGAAACATATATATATATATATATATATATATATATATATATATATATATATATATATATATATATATATACTAGCTGTGAGACTCATGTATTACATGAGTTTATTTAACAAAAACATGAAATTTTAACAATTTAAAAGTTTGAATTTATAAGAAAAATGAGAAAAATTTTGAATTATTAAAATTAATGAGGCTTTAATGTATCGAATATATTACATATATAAACATTTTCTAATAAATATTTTACATATATATTACTATACATATTAAATGTGAAATTTTAATTTAATAAAATGAAAAATAAATAAAATAACAAATGGAAAATAGAAAACGAAAAAATTCTAAAAATGTCATGTGTCCAAATGAAAGAGAAGAATACATGTGGCAAAAAGTTCTTTATTTATTAGGGATGATATATATATATATATATATATATATATATATATATATATATATATATATATATATATATATATATATATATATATATATATATATATATATATATATATATATATATATATATCGGTTCGTGGCAAAATGAATAACCGGAAGGTTACCAGTAAAATGGTCAACTATAGAAAAAATTCAATAAAATATGTTAGTTTTGAAAAAAAAAAAATATATGCAAATCTAGTAAAAACAATATCATAATAGTGACTTTAATATATCATTTGTCTTTCAATAAGATTAAACTTTTTTTATTCAATGTATTTTAACAGTTATAAATACTAACCCAATAACAACTTAAATACCGATTTTGTGCACACCGGTTATGATGAGCACATCCACTATTTTAAAGTCTGATTTTTTTTTTCTTTACAAATTTATCAACTTTTATATTTCTTTTCGTTTCATCGAATATTCCCAATATTCCCGATGAAAGAATCAAGGCCTTGCAAAAATAAGGAAAAACGAACTTTTACAAAGGTTCCTTCCCTCTCTGGTACCCATCCAACTTCAAAATTAATAGGATTTATAAGCCAAAAAAATTGCAAATGACATTCAACTGCACAAAATATTCTTGATGCCACATTTGTAGAAAATCATCCATTAATAATTCAAATATAAACATTTCATTCAAAGAATCAATCAATCATCATCCTTCTTCTCCAAACTCTCTCGTAAATCTGTCATGCAATTCTAGATCCGATTTGCTTACAGTAGGTTTCTGTCTTGCTAAAACTTTGTCAAAATCTGTTCTCGATATTGGCGGTGGAAGGATCTAGAAGATATTCAAAACCAAAATTTAGTTTAAAAAATTCACAAGGTTCAAGGTTGTTTATATAAAAAGATTCATCCACAACAGTATTTGTTGTTCATTCCTCAATGAACAACAGAAACCGTTATGGTTTGGTTTGATTTTCAAACCTCCATACCTTTTCTGCTTGCCCTTGTGCAGCGAGATCCTGCATAGTGATCTCAATGGCACCTGGGTGTCTTGGTCCACAAGGCACCCAGGTGTCATCAGATGTTTTAATAAAAAACATAGCATCTTGCGTTTTACGCACAGGTTCAAACAGGACCTCATTAACCTATCACAAAAAGAAGCACACATACAATTATTTTCCAGCCATATCGATTACATTCAAAAAAATTATGAAAATGCCCACCAAAAAACAGTAAAAAGTTAAATACTTACACAAACAGCAATATCCGAACCAGAAAACCCTTCTGTCCTATACCCCAGTTGCTCAAAGTCACGATCAGTCAGGTTGTGAGGCGTATCTCCAAGGTGTACCTATACAGACATGACAAGACATGACATGACATAACATAAAATAACATAACATAATATAACATAACATAACATAACATAACATAACATAACATAACATAACATAACATAACAGGTCGTACTGTGTTGTGTTTGTTATACAAAAATTAAAAAATTTTGTCCAACCCAAAAAAAGGGTACGAAGGACTAGTTCTCGATCTCTGGTCTGTACAAAAGACGTAAATGCCCTCCTCAATGTTACCTTAAACATGTGCTGCCTTGCCTTTACATCGGGTAGAGGAATATAAATCCGCTTGTCGAATCTTCTCCTAATAGCCTGTAATTCACTTTGCGTTAATATTGCCAATGAAAAATCAATAATTTAAATCTCCAAAAAGTTACCTGATCTAATGAATACGGAGTATTTGTAGCTGCAAGAACCAGAACTTTGTCATCATTATTTCCAACACCCTGAAAGAAAACAAAAACAATAATTTTTGTCCTACTGACATCAGTCTGAGTCCAGTCCAATGCATGTTAAAGGCAGTAAAACCTGTTATGTGTAACAAAAGGGATTTGAGCATAAAATACCTGCATTTGAACAAGAAGTTCGGTTTTAATACGTCGAGATGCTTCACTTTCGTTTCCTTCACCACGTTGGCCCACCAACGAGTCTATTTCATCAATGAAAATAATTGAAGGGGCGCTTTCTCGAGCCATTTGGAATAGATTTGAAACCAACTTTTCACTTTCTCCCATCCATTTTGAAACCAAATCCGAAGAAGATATACTACACAAACACAAGAAAATATGATGATTGTCAATACATCACACTGTCACAGTCACAGTCAGAGTCAGAGTCACAGACTCACAACTTTACCTGAAGAAAGTTGAATCCGCTTCCGTTGCCACAGCTTTAGCCAAGTAGGATTTTCCTGTTCCTGGTGGTCCGTATAATAAAAAAGCTCTCCATGGCCGTCTCTTCCCTTTTTGTAAAAAAAATAATAATCAAAGAATTAAACATAAGTTTACAAAACATGTTTGCTTATTAGTAATCACCAAATATAAATATAACCAAACATTATGGACTTGAAAATTCAAATATCAAAAGGGAAAAAGTGAACAAACGAACCAACAAAGAATTGTGGGAACTTCACAGGTAGAATCACAGCTTCCTGCAAAGCTTGTTTAGCACTCTGAAGACCCGCAACATCATTCCATTTAACATTCGGTTTCTCTCTTATAATTGCAGAATTAAGCCCTGATCTAAGTTTAGATTGTTCAGAATCTTCACCACCATCTCCATCTCCGTTCTTTTTATTTGATTTAGGCCTTGTAGCGACCCCTGTATCTCCTCCATTTGATGAGGGTTTATTGCCTCCTCCATCCTCGAGAACAGCCCTAATTTCCTCAGCCCTCCTCAAATAATCGGTGAATTTTTGGGTGATTGCTTCTTTAAGCTTTGGATTCTTTTCATACTTCAAATGGGTCTTGAAGTATTCTAATGCATTCATGTAAAGCGTAAAGGCCTTTGCATAATTACCAGCTGTGTCTTCTTCAACTGCTTGCTTTACATACACGATTGCTTGTTCCTTAAAATTGCTATACATCTTCTATTTACGAATGAAGAATTGACAACATGAAAAAAAACCCCAAATCACAATCAAATAAACTTTGCAATAATTGAATAAAAATCAGATCGGATCAAGACTTAACGAGATAGAACACGGTAAAATCGATCACTGGATCAAACAGAGGATCATGAAAACTCGATTCTTGAATAGATCAAACGGAAACCCAACACTTACTTGAATTTTGTCCGACTGATATGAAAAAAGTGGGAAATCAAGAACGAGGATGGAAGATTTCGGGTCAACGAAGCTTTGGGATCAAGAGAGATGGAAGTTATCTTGAAGGGCGAGGTATAAACCGCGTAATCCTGTTTTGTTCGCGGGTCGTGTGATTTGGGGTGTTTCCAAGTAACTGCATCATTTGCCTCGAATAAAAAGGAAAATATCATTCAATGTGAGTAACTAGACTTATGGTAATTTTTTAAAAGGAAAAGTAAAAAATAATACTCGTAAAGTTTTTATTTTGTATATATTACAAAATAAACATTATAAGTACTACCCTTTAGGTCGTTTTTCCTTTTTAAACTTCAGGAAAATGTGGTCTTGTGATAATAGGATGGTTTCATGTATGGTTGTTTGAGTGAATAGCCTTTTCTAAATCCCAAAAGTTAATAAACTTGATTGATTAAGTTGTTATTTATTATTTATTTGAATCGTTACGTTTATTGCATTGTTAAAAAATGACAAACTATGATTGCGGTGTCTATGTTTTTATTTATTTATTTATAAAATTTATAATAGGTCCATCATATTTTTCATTTAAATATTATGACATGTGTCATTTTTTAATTTTCAATGCAATTGTATCCGAGCTAATGGAGATTTATTTGTGTGTTTTGTCGGATTGACTATTTTATATAGCACCATATATGTAATTTATAATGATATTTGTAACTTTGCAAATTATTACTTAGGTTATAGGGATGTAACTTTTGAAAAAAAAATTATGATGTAATATTATTTATAGTAACCCACAACTTGGCAAATGTTATTAAAGAATATAGAAAATAATTATTTAAAAAATTAACTCTACAAACACAAGTTCATGAAAAATAAAGCTGTGAAAAAAATATAAAAATGTTGTAAAAATAATTTTTACAGAAGTAAAAAATAAATTAGTATAAAAGTGTGTAAGAAAATTTATTAAAAAGACATCAGCCTCAAATTTTTTATAAAAAATCCTTAAACTATAAAAAAGAAAAAAAAAAGTTACAAAAAAAGCTCATGAAAAAAATAATGATTGAGGGATCCAACCCTCACATCTAGAAAAAAAAAAACGACAAAGAAGCATTCAAGACTTGTCCACTGTGAGCAGACTCATTTTGTGAATAAGTTGTCACATAAATCTTTTAAACATTTAAAATGTAATGCAACCTGATTTGACCTTAGCTACAGGAATTGTAAGTTGTAACAACAACTTGATCCCTGAATCTAACTATTTCATGCATAAGCATACACATCATAAAACATAACACAAGATTATTCAGCATAACACAATCTAATAATGATGTAATCGATGATTACATCCATATATTTAAAATTTTACGTGCTTGCACATGTTCTATATCACATAATCATACTCTAAAAGAGATGTAACTCACCTTGTGTTGTGGAATAGCAACCTACTTCCAACTTCTCCAAAGCTTCTCTTGAGAAGCTCCAAATCCTTCCTTTCTACCACCTAGGACATTTATACATATTAAGGTGTTGTTTCTTTTTAACTTAATAAACTTAAAGTATAACAAACTTAATGGGTTCAACTATATATGATTGTTTCTTTTTTACTTGATGCTAACAAAATCTCTTAATGGGCTAAGTTAAGATAAAGGTCTTCTAAACTTTAAGCCATGATTTTATATTTGGTATTCCAAAATTGTCCTTTACCTTTTCCTAAAGTAAATCAGGTTTCCACCGTATATCTATCTCTTTGTTTTTAAACTCTCTGTCATATATTTAACTTGTCATTTAAAAAAATCATTCTTTGTTGTATTTTGTAAGCCAAGAAACCTCAAAATTAATTCCAAAAAAGTTTTTGGTCTAAAATATAAGCTGAATAGTTTGACCAAAATTTCCAATTGAGAATGTGCGTACAAACTACAACCAATTGATTAAAAAATCCTAGAAACATAGGGTTTTCTCTTTGTTGGAAAATATAAATATTTTGATCTATTTTTTTAAAAAAATAAGATCTAATAATTTTAATTTATTTAATGTGGTTATTTCTAATTTGTTCTCTCTTATTAGTTATGTTTTTTGTTATTATTAAACAATAGGGTAAAACAATCATTTATTCAGATTCAGAAAATACGTTCAATGCAAAAAAGAAACAGTGTTTATATCAACAACTCTTTATCCATTCAGTACACTTTATCAGTTCAAAGTTCATGACTTAACAAAATAAAAAAAATTAGGCCTAAGTCCCTCAAACATGTCTTAATCCATTAAGACATCACTTGTGATTTTAGCCAAAAATTCACAATTTGGACAAAACCCCAAATTACTCAAATCAAGCTAATAAACAATTAACCTTATGAACACCCTCTTCGTTATTTACATTTCTAGGGTTCCAAACCCTAGGATCAAATCATGGATTTCAACCATTAAAACTTCATATAAACCATGGACTAAGCTCTATGAAACTTATTCAAGCATTAATAACAAGTTTACTTTGAGAAATCTAGCATCAAAACCTAAAACTTGAAATTCACCATTAAAACCATCAAAAGCTTGAAAATGGAGAAAACAACTACTATAAGGGTTTGATATGCTCTTACCTAGCCCAAAGCAAGCTAAATCGCCTCTTGATACCTTCTTAATCATAAAATCACCAGAGGGATCTCTAGAGGAGATGGGGATCGATTATGAACAAATGAGCCCTAAGTCTTGATTTATCACTAATCAAAATCGCGATGTGGCGAGGTACTTACTGCGCTATGTCATCTTAAATGAGCTCGTGGTCAACCTTATGCCACGACGTGATGACTATTCCTCATAACAACCTACTTTGCCCATCGCTTTATGGCACCTATACACCATGCCACTAAACCAAAGTACATTGCCTACTACTTACGACAGAGAAAACTCAAAATCACTACCTCGCTCACTGCACCGCAACAAGCACGTTACCGCGACATGGTGAGGCTGAAATCAGCTTTTCCATTCCCTTTTCAATGTCATTCCATTCCAAACCTGCATTCATCAATTCTATTCCATTATAAATCAAATATCACATTCTTATAACCTAAAAACACAAGATAAATGCATATAACATATCCAAAATATTTCACAAATCTAAATATCTTCAAAAGGATCAAAATACCCTTAACAACGAAAATAACATTCTACATCATAATTATCCCAAAAATATTGGTTCTTATAGTAACCCATCTTGTTGAAATGTTATATAGTTAATTTAGATTTTTTGGTTCATATGTGTTATATAGGTTTGGTCATAGTTTTGAGATTTATCATGTCACTGATCCTTATGGTTGGCAACTTCATCATCTTTGGTCCTTGTAGTTACCATCCATATGACTCCATTAAACACAAATGAAATGACAAAAATGCTCATGATTATGTCTACTTCTAATTTCTTTTCTTATTATATTTATTTAAATTATTAAATAAATGGAACACATCTTCCAACCCCACCCTTGAACTTGTAGATGGGTGCCACTGACGGACTTGTAGTTTGCGGTGACTGGAGTTGCCCTAAAAAAGATAACCGACACATCAGAGTTCACTAATATTCAATGGAAATCTTAAACATCATCACCTCTCTCTATGCATTTTTTTTATAACCCAATACTCCACCCATCTATGCCAATTGTAGCTGTCAATTGTCATACAAAAATTATACGAACCCAAAGCTCGCTAAAAGTGGTGATATGACTCCAAAATCGATGTACATACATTCAAATGGAACACCATTTGCAACTTAACCTAATACCATCTTCAACATGAATGATTTACATTACTACGTCCTTTAGCTTACTAAAACATCAAAACAACACTAATTTCTATTTTGGTTTTTATTTAATGCTTGGGCCGTTAGAAGGAATAACTATAAGTGGGGAGTATTGTAATATCGGGAGATGGTCGATGGTGGGAGACGACATCACTAATGGGATTTACTAATCCCAACAATAGAATAAACACATGACAACAGAAACAATTTAACAAATTATTCTAAGGCAAGTTAAGATCCAAACCCTACAAAGTTCTAGGGGAATACATGAAACACATTGTGTATACTACTAAGTTCTAGGGGAAATTCTAACTTGAAAACTTGAGATCCGGTTTCTCAAAAATATCTAACGGGCCAATATACCTGAGACTCAATTTTCCTTTCTTCCCAAAACGCATCACTCATTTCCAATGCGATATTTCCAACATAAATAAATCATCGGGATTCATCTTGAAATGTCTCTTCTTCAAATTTGCACAACTTCTTTGTCGGTCTTGGGCCGCTTTCATGTGAGTTTGGACAATCTTGATCTTTTCATTGGTAATCCTTACCAATTTTGGTCTCGTAAACTTCTTCTCACCCATTTCTAACCAACACATGTGTGTCCCACACTTTCTTCCATATAAAGCTTCATACGAGGGCATTCCAATACTCGAATGAAAACTGTTATTGTGAGCAAAATCTATCAATGTCAAGTGCTCATCTCATTTACCGTTGAAATCGATATCCATTATCCAGCCGAACCCAAAAAAAAATAAAAATAAAAAATAAAATCACCTTCATGAATGAATGGCCATTGGCCACTAAATGGGCTCTTTTTATATAGTGTAGTTATAGTTATATCTTGAATAAAAGAGAAAAAAGAAAAGAAAAGGTGCAACACTTTTAAAAGCGGCTGTCGTCACTGTCAACTCCCATAGGATCCATACGAGATTTATTGGGAGCCATCAGCGATTACTATCAACTCCCATAGGATCCATACGAGTTTTATTGACGACTAGCACCAATGCAACACTGGCCACATCCATCAGAAAACATCCTCCACAACAACACACCACCATCTCCCGATGAATTTCACTCATCTCCTACGATCGTTTACGAATACAAGCTCAGCTCCCAAAGGCAGAGCAGTTCACGCCATGCTTATCAAATCTGGGGTCTTCCCAGATGTTTATACGTACAACCATCTAATCACAATGTACTGTAAAACAAACCGTATTAATGATGCGCGCCTGGTGTTCGATAAAATGCCTCAAAGAAACCTTATTTCTTGGACGACTTTAATTTCGTCTTATTCTCATATGGGTTTCTCGGATGAAGCTTTGGATTGTTTTAGATCAATGGTAGCTGATGGTTTTACTCCGAATCACTACACCTACGTCAGTGCTTTATCTGCCTGTGCTAACTTAGGGGTTTTGATCACAGGTAAAGAAATTCACGCAATGATTATAAAGTTAGAGAACAAATTAAACAGTTTTGTAGAAAACTCTTTGGTTAATTTCTACGGAAAATGTGGGATGCTGAAGAATGCAATGTCTATTTTTAATGAAATTTTGGACCCAAACGAGGTTTCTTGGACTTCACTCGTTTCATGTGCTTGTCAATGTGGAGAATACTTAGAAGGATTAAAGATTTTCTCCAAATCCCACAAAGCAGCAGTAAAGATCAATGAATTTGCATGTGCAACTGTTCTTGGTGCTTCTGCTGCTGTAGAAAACATGAATCTTGGCATTCAACTCCATTCATACACAATAAAATGTGGAATCAGAATGGACCAATTTGTCATCACTGGATTAGTTAACATGTATGCTAAATGTGGTCAACTAGAAATGGCTCTACAAGCTTTTCATGAAGTCAACAACCCTCATTTAACCACATACACTGCACTCATCCAGGGTTTTGTCCAACAAGGCAAAGGTAAAGAAGCCACTAATCTTTTCCTTAAATTACATTCTTCAAATCACAAACCAAACGAAAGAACATTTGCAACTATTCTTGGAGCTTTCATTGACACAAAAGAAATCAAAATCGGGACACAACTCCACTCGTTAATTACAAAACTCGGTTACATTTCCTTCACCTTTGTCGGGAATTCACTTATCGACTTCTATTCCAAAAACGCCCTTCTCCAAGAATCTTTAAAGATTTTCCAAGAAATGACTCAACACGATGTTGTCACATGGAACACACTCATTTCTGGACATATGAATTTAAATTGTCACGAAGAAGCTTTACAGCTTCTTCGTGACATGTTGTTCAAAGGATTTGAACTCAATCTTTACTCTTATTCAAGCATTTTAAACATATGTGGCGATCTGCCAGCTGTCGAGTGGGGGAAACAGACACATGGATGCATCGTGAAGCACAGATTTGATTCAAATGTTGTGGTTGGAAGTGCCCTTATTGATATGTACGCGAAATGCGGACGATTATCGAATGCGCGTGTAATTTTCGATAAATTTAATTCGAAAAACATCGTTTCGTGGAATACAATGATAAATGGATACGCGCATCATGGTCATGGTAAAGAAAGTTTAGAAATTTATGATATGATGTTGAATTGTGGAGTGAAACCTAATAGTGTGACATTTATTGGTGTTTTATCTGCTTGTGGTCATTCCGGGCTTCTAGAAGAAGGGTTACACCATTTCCGTTGTATGAAAAATTACGATCTTACCCCTGGAACCGATCATTTAGCGTGTATGGTTAATTTGTTTTCGCGTAAAGGGCAAACGAAGTTGGCGTTGGATTTTATAAATAGTTTTGATATTAAACCGGATAAGGTGGTGTGGAGGTGTCTTTTATCGGGTTGTAGAATAAATAAAGATTTTGAATTGGGAAAATATGCTGCTGAGAAAATTCTTAGTATTGATCCGGATGATGTTTCAGCGCATATCATGTTGTCGAATATTTATGGTGAGTTAAATATGTGGCATGAAATTGCGAAAGTTAGGAAAGTTATGAAAGATAAGGTATTGAAAAAGGACACGGGGTATAGTTGGATTGAGGTGAAGAAGAAAACGTATTTGTTTTCTTCGGGGCAGGATGGTAATTTTGAAGCGGAGTGTGTATCGGAAGTTTTGAATGTATTAAATGAGCAATTGTTTGATGAAGGATATGTGCCTGGTGGCATGTTATAAGAGCTTTTATTTGTTATGTAGGACAATACAAGACATATCCAGTTGTACTGATTTTGACATGCATTGAATTCAAAATGAGGCCAATGTAAATTTTTTCCACATTTATGCAAGGTAATATTTTGTATGTGCCTATGCATAGGCACATCTCATTGTCATTTGTTCATCATAAGTGGTCTAACTTCATATATACTCAATAGAAAAGCTTTTAAACATATCTTCTGCTAAACTACTAAGATTATGTGTCAATGACATAACATTAGGGGTGAGCAAACCCAAACCAAAAAACCGAGAAACCGACTAAAACCGACAAAACCGAAACCGAAAAAACCAAAACCGAAGCAAAACCGACGGTTTGGGTTTGATATTTTTAGAAATCGAAAAATCGGGTTCGGGTTCGGTTTCTAACCATAAACCGACCCATCCAACCCAAGAAACCGACCCATACTTAAAACCGACAAACCGCCCCAAGAAACCGACCCATCCAACCCGAAAAACCACCCATACTTGATTGTGTTTTAGTTGTAATATGTAAGTTGTAATTGACTATTTGTTGTAAGACTCATATTTTTTGAAGTACTTAACTTCAATTTGTTATTTTTTGAAGTATCTAACTTGTTGCTTCATTTATGGAAAATTGGTTAAAACCTTAAACCCATGGGTTTAAACCTAAAACCCGTGAGTGTATGGGTTGAACCCAAGAAACCGAAAAACCGCCCAAACCGACCTCAGAACCCAAGAAACCGAACCGACCAGAAACTGATCCTATTGGGTTCTAAAAACCAGAAACCGACCATTTATGGGTTGGGTTGGGTTTGAGTCCAAAACCGACCCAAACCGACCCATGCACACCCCTACATAACATACTAATATCTAGGAGTGAGCACGATGCGGTTATAGGCTAACACCGCACCGCAAACCGTAAATGCGGTTATTCCATTTTTAAAACCGGTTTGGTGCAGTCAGTTGAAATAATATTTCAGTTTTTTCATGATTCATTTGGACAATTGAGACATTTTTTTTAATGTTTTTAAGAGTTCAAACATATTACTAGTAATAATAAAAACACATAAGGTATAAAACAATAGCTTAAATCACAAACAATTATTATCTTAAAAAGTCAAATAATTAATAATTAACAATCAGTATCTTAAAGTTGCCAAGTTTCACCACGACTATCGTCTATTGGTATCCCATTCAAAATTGATCCGGTGAGGAAGAGAATGAGAATGAGCGTGTAATCGTGTATTATGACTATTGGTATCCGCTCAAATGTGCGTTCTATTTTAACCTTTTAATATATATTATATAATATATAACTAATTAAAAAAATAAATAATTAGATATTGTATATAAATAGTTGCGGTGCGGTTAATACATCTAGTGCGGTTTGTTTTTTTTCTGGTTTTTGAAAAAGTAAAAGTTTTACAACACCGAAAATGTTTAGTTTTTGAAAAATTGAAAATCACACCATCGGTTTTGGTTCTGGTTTTGGGTTTATGCACTTTTTTGGTTGCAGTTCAATTTTTGCTCACGCCTAATATGCGATATGTTGTATTGTTTTACCTACTTAGAATAAATGCATGCTACACAAATGTGCATATGGCCTCGTGAATGATGTGAGCACCATTATTTACCACAACCACAACTACATGCCCACTAATGATGCTATTGAAATTAATATAGCCTTGCGAATTTTGCACATATAAGATGTTATGTATGTCTAGCAATTTGTTTATCAATTTCATATCTCTTTCTACATAAGAAGTTTAAGTTCGAGTGTTGATGTTCGATCCAACATGACCTCAAAAGGGAAAGGATATGCAAGAATTGTCTATACATACTCATATTATTGCGAAAATGGAGAATGTTATCGTTATGATCTTAACATATTCTCAGATATTGGCGACAAGGAGGTTGATGAACTTATTGTAGATGTTATTAGAATTGGACAAAATTTTATTGATCGGGAAAAAACAATGTATCCGTTATAATTTATGTACGTATAACCAAAAAAGCAGTTGTTAAATAATATGAAATACTTAAATGACTATTTTGTATAATAAAAAATGAAAATGTATATGCATTAGTGGTCATGACGTGTGGAGATAATCAATTAATCATAGTCATCCAATCACGATAATCCCAACATCTGGCATTAACATATCCTTGTTTATCTATTTCCATTATCACTGTTCTACCCCTACTTAATGCTTATAACCGCATCCAACTAAAGACACCATAATCATGACCGTTACCTTGTTGTGGTAAATGTTCGAGAAAATTAACCTTCAAGAGCACATCAGTGGACTCCCATCCACTCGTGTCGTAGTAACATGGACTTTAAGTGATCATTCGAATAAGCTATGAAAGGTTGTAAGTTTTTCAAGAGTTTCCAAGTATGACCTTACAAAAACATGTTATCATAAATATTCAAAGTTCATGTCTTCAAGTCGAATTGATTGGTTACCCAAAGACTATTGTCATAGTTAATAGGAAAATACTGATACAATGACATGAAAATAATTAAAAGTTCTAGATTACAACTAAATTAAGGTATACTAAAAAAACAAACATAAAAAATCAACATTTAGACCTTATATAGATATAAATACATGGACCAAAAACCAATTGGGTCTGCTATGCTATTGTGAAACAAAGTCATAGAGCTGACGATAGGTTGATCTGAGTTGGGTTCGGGTTTAACCCATTTATTGATTGAATTGAAATTTCAACCCAACCCAACTTTTCAGATAAATGTGTTGTCACCGGGTTGACTCGTTTATGTAATTCATAACTCAACCTATTAAATAAATGGGTTAAACTGGGTTAACTCATTTCAAATAAAAAATAAATAAATTAACTAAAAATTACACCACTTAAATTAGTTTCAAAGTTAAATAAACTTTCAAAATATAATAAAAGCACAGTCCCTATTCACAAATAAAAAGAAATTGTTCAAACAACATTAAACATATGTAATTTCGAAATGATTTTGAAGCGTGACTGGTGTTTTCGGTGTAAAGAAAAAAGATACGTATTAGAATTACATTTTTTAAAACATAAATAATAATATAACATTATAATTTATAAATTAATTCTTAGATCAATACATGATAATATTTAAATAATTATTAAATTATATATATATATATATATATATATATATATATATATATATATATATATATATATATATATATATATATATATATATATATATATATAAGTTAAATGGTTGGTGGATTGAAACGGGCCGATAATATTTACCCAACTCAACCTATTTAATTAAATGAGTTAGACGGGTTCACCCATTTAATCTAAATAGATTGAAAATCTTAACCCAATCTGCTAATTTTGAAGGATCGATTATTGTCAGCTCTATAAAATCATAATAGGCATCCTTTGATCTGAGCCTCGTATCAAATAATTAAAACTTTTTCTATTATGAGAAATATTTGACCGGTTTCTTTAGTCAAGATTGTAAATTTACAACTTTTGGTTGGAGTTTTTTTTTTATAATTACGGTGAGTAGTATCACAAATTTATAATAAATTGTTAATAATCAACATATATAAAATACAATTAAATAATTCATATTCAAATTAGTCACATGAATAAATCAAAAACTTTCTTAAAGCTTTAACATGTAACACTTTAATTTAATATTGGACTCCAATAATGGTTTTTACCATTTAAGTTTTAAGCTTTTTTTTTTTTTATGGTAAATATTATCAACTGTTTTTGTTACACTAATTACCATATGAATCTCATGTTTTGTACAATTAACTTTATTTGTCCAATAATGTTCCATTTTACTTCGTTTTATTATATATAACCTTTAAAAGTTTATTGTTTTGACTACCTTTTTCTTTTAATCTTGATCTTCAATATTAAATATTAAATTCGTAATAGTCATATTATATTTTCATCATTTTTAATATTTATATAGAAACGAAATATAGTATAGATTTAGTAGTAATTTTATTTGGAGTCAAAGACAAAATTTAACCTAATATTTTAAACTTTTTTCTCGAAACAACCAAAATATTAAGAAATAAACCAGATAGCTAGTGATTAATTATACTCCCAACGTTATTAGATCAACATCATCAATAATAAACAAAAATCCACTTCATATCATTCATTTTACATCGATTATCAAATAAAACTTGAAAATTGAGGTTAGAAAAATATCAAATCGTTTTTTTTTTTTTTTTTTTTGAAAAATTTCATATAATTCTCTATGAATCTACTCTTTTGTAAGATTTAAATGGTCAAAATATCATGTATTTAACATTTTTAAAAAAAGTTAAATTGTATGCACTCCAACTGTTTAATGAAATGCATGGACTAAATTATCACGTTATATTCATATATGAATATGTTTTCTCAATATATGATTATTAAAACAAAAAAACAAATATGCAAGTCTGTATGTTATTCATATGTGAATAACATATAAAAATTATATATACTTGTGAAAATACTGTGTAATATTCATAAGTGAATATATCATCTAATATTCACAAATGAATATACTATGTAATATTCACATGTGATTAGGCCTGACAATCGTGTCGTGTTCGGGTTGGCGTGTCGCGAGTTGGCGGGTCAAAATATGCCAACCCAAACACGACCCATTTAAATATACAGGTCACGGGTTGGCGGGTCACGTATTGGCGGGTTTGAAACATAAACCCATATATGACCCGCCAACCCATTTATTTATACGGGTTCACAAGTTGGCTGGTTTGTGGGTCAGATTTAGGTTCGTGAGTCCGAATTTTAGACATTAAAGTCTTAAACATCCAAATGAAAATTATAAACATTCATAGAAACATGTTACAGACTTAGCCTTATAGGTTACGACTTACGACCTTAGACCATTCACCACGAGTCAAAATGTCAAAACAGTCAAATAGTCTATGAATCAATGGTATATATTATAAAATACTAATTAAATATTCATACTTGATACATAAAAATACATTTAAAAATAAAATAATTTTTTTTATTAAGAATATAAACGGGTTGGCGGGTCAACCCGTTTATTTTTTGAGAAACCCATATATGACTCGTTTAATAAACAGGTTGACGGGTTGGCGGGTTGAAAACTCAACCCAAACTCATTTATTTCGTGTCGTGTCGCAGGTCGTGTCGCGTGTCGTGTCGAGAATTGCCAGGCCTACATGTGATATACCATGTAATACTATGTAATATTCAGATATGAAAATATCATCTAATATTCATAAGTGAATATACCATCTAATATTCACAAGTGAATATACTATGTAATATTCATAAGTGAATGCATCGTCTAATATTTAAATATGAATATAATATGTTTATTATATGCTATATTCATATATGAATGATACTTAAATTGTAAAAAAAAAAATTAATCATAGTTTTTATTCATAACTGAATAACGAATGTACTGTAGTAAAAACCTGCTTCATTTTTATTCACTTATGAATAACGATAGCTGAAAATATAAAAAAAAAATTATTTTATCTTAAAACTATATCAATATGGATGTCTATTTGTAGAGAATAAAAAATCATGAATTTTGGTATATTTAAAATCATTTTTTGATAAAAATAGCTTATAAAAATTAAAAAAAAAACTATGTTTTTGTATATATTAAGGTAATGATTAACATAGTTTAAGGAAATATGTTATGTTGGAAAACACATGTGCATTCGTTTCCCATTTCTGTCGGTACGTTGGAAGATTTTGCGGCAAAAATAAATGATTCGCTGAGAATGATTCCCCATTCTCAAACATTTTTTTTTCTCAATTGAAGTCTCCTATATATATATATATATATATATATATATATATATATATATATATATATATATATATATATATAGGGTTAGGTTATTTTGTTTTCACTATCTATTGTGTGCATGTATGACTGATTCTGGACCAATTATTTTAGTTATTTTAAGAAAGTAATTAATGCATATTACATGTTGAAGATATAATAGATATTAATTACATCTTCAGCATTTAATATGCATTAATTACTTTCTACAAATAACTAAAATGATTGGTCCAGAATCAATCATACAGGCACACAATAAATAGTGAAAACATTTGAACCTAACTCTCTCTCTCTCTCTCTCTCTCTTTATATATATATATATATATATATATATATATATATATATATATATATATATATATATATATATATATATATATATATATATATACACACACACACACATGAAAACAGCCTCTAAAACAGTTACGTTGCTTAAAATTTAATACATACATCATAGTCAAGTTTTTGACATTATTAACTCTGTGTCATAGTCATAGACATCATAACATCATAAGATGTGTTTTTTTTAGAACAAACTAACTCACACATATCTAATTTTATTTATAAATCTACACATTTAGTCCTCAAGATGTGATGCTTACGGCTCTTGGCATGAACAATATTAATAGAAATTAGAAAACATTTTCTGTTTATCGAAACCAACTTATATTAGTTTTCTTTTAACTTATGTTCAAGGAATCACATGAGAAAAATCGTTAGAAATATCATTCTTCTAATAAAACTTGGAGACAAATCCATTGAATCTAATTGTATGGAAGAACATGTGGTTGTAGTAAGTTGTAACATATCTCCATTGAATCTGATTGTTTGCTTCAAGTTATTTACTCTCATGGTATTAAATACATGATGGTGATAGTTAATATCTCCATTCAAGCGAAAGTGCAAAAATGAGTATAACGTTTTTTTTTTTTTTTTTTTTTTTTTTTTCAAATCTTATTAAGGTCATTTCTTAATATTTGGTTATTTTCTTGAAAAATAATTAAAGAATAAGGATAGATTTGACATTTCTGTTTTAGTTAATGTAATTATAAACTACTTTTTAAGCTTATAAATTATGTTTAGAAAATAATACATTAGACAAAAGCTTTATAAAAATTTGGTCAATTAGTTAATTTCAATTTTTTTTTTCTAAAATAGTTACTGGAACATATTTAAAGTAATAGCATCTTGTTCATTAAAATTTATAAAACATTATATTATAAATTATAAATAAATAAAAAACTACGAATGAGATAAATTAATACTATTATTGTTACGTTTTTTTTGAACTTTTAAAATGGACGAGTTGTCTACATGTAACGAAAAGCTTACCAAATAAGCTTTTCGCTCTCGATACTCTTGAAATAGAAAATCTGAATGCGGTTTAATGGCATTTTCTTGGTTCCAGGTAAAGAAACCTGTGATAGCTTTAATGCGAAATGTCCTTTTTGCCCTTGTTTGTTTTCCTTGCTGTGTACGCTTTGGCATGAATTGACTGATAGACTTCAGTAAAAATTTGCATTTAAACCCCCAATTTTATGCATATTTATCCTTTCTACCCTTCATTAATATTATCATAAAGTCTAGAAAACCCTTTACTCTTACTTTATTTTGAAACCATTTTGGTAACGTTTTCTATCACATAACCCATAACTATTATGTTAAAAGGTACGAAATCACAACCATAAAGCTATAAAAAAATAAAACAAATTCTGTCAAGAAAACATAATATAATTTATTTATAAATTTTATTTATGTGCATAGATTTTCTTGCTTCCCCTGTCAACACATGTTGGTTGGCACAACCTTTATTAATGGACTACATGTTGGCATAACTTTCTTATTTTAAGACCTCGACACTTCGTGATTATTTTTTCCTGAATTTGCACCAATTAAACATCTTGATTTATTTATATTTATTTATAGCAATAAAATAAAAGCTTAATTTAAAAACATCCAAAACTTTTGTATCTCTTCTTCTCTTTCTCTTTTATCACATATAACTTAGAGATTTTTTTTGTCTACATAAAAATTAGAATTTTATAAAAAAAATTAAATTTTATATTAGATTAGAACTTTGTAATAAATAATTAAATTTTATGTTCACATCCAACACATTTTCTTTTCTTATCTGACCGTATGCAACTTATGATATAAACACTCGTTAGCAAACCTCTTTATAAAATTATATTTTTTGGTATTTTCTTTTAAGTCACACATGGTTATAGAATAATAAATAGTTTTTATAAGGTATTTAGAGTGTAGTTGAATAAATGTTTGGTTTTATAAGTTTGATATGTTTCCATTTAGAATTCTAAGTTTGTGAAAATTGTCTCTGTATTAAAAGGACTGGAAGTGAAAATACTTCAAACATTTGGGGTGAAAGTTGAGATTGAGACAAAATATATGGATGTAAGAGAAAAATTCAATTTAATTTTGCCCTTTTTACTCCCTCTTTTTTAATTTTGATTGAATAATAATATGAGCGGAACAGTTACCCTAGGGTTCCAGATCCAACGGCCAGCACCGCTTCCGCCTCTTCACTTACCCCTCTCTGCCATAACGGCCGCCACATACATCATTTTCTTCCTCCCGCCCTCCGCCCCCCGCCCTTGCCGATTTCCCACTCATCACCACCACCCCCACCACCACATCTCTATCTCTAAACTCTATCAGCCGTTAACAGGTACGTTTATATCACAGACATGTATGTAGAACATAGTCAGGACTAGAACTTTTCAAACGATTAGTCGCTTCTTAGAAAAATCCGGATCTAATATGTCCGTGAAGTCTTCTTTTTTTACTTAGATTTTTGGTTTTTTTTTGTGAGTATAAGCATATGTATATGTATAATTTTTAGTTTGTCGTCGAGGATTTTACCTGAGGATACGAATTGACCTCATCGGTCATGAGAATTTTGAGAGTCTGAGGAGAATTAGGAAAGAAAGATCGTCGGAGGTTTTGATTGCTCATCGGGAGAGGGAGAGGGATAGGACGGTGCCCATGCCGTCGGTGGAGATGAGGAGGACGACTAGGGTTTTTGGTGCTAGGGTTTTGAGGTCAGGTAGACGATTGTTTCCTACTGACGAGAAGCTGAAACATATGAGGCGAACAAATCTCGCTGTTGAAAACGCCGAAGAAGATTGGATTGAGTTGCTCGATCACGACGATGGTGATGTTGAATTTAAAGATAACGGATGGCACAATTCACATGAAGCAAACAACGACGAGCTTATGGACATTGAAGGAGAAACACAAACTGAAATCAAATTAGGGGAATTGAGGTTAGACGATTCTTTCCATCAAATTCACCATAACAGTGGTTGCAGGAGGTGGGGATTGGTTTATTCAAGAAAACGGAAGAGAAATCTACCATCTACAGATCATGATACTCAAGTCTCTTCAGATAAAAGATATGGTAAGAAGTTTGTGAGAAAGCAAGCCAGGAAGACAATCATAGCAGATGAATTACTAACCGATTTTCAAACTTTGCCACCAAAAATCATTATCAAAAGAAATCAATCTCCAGTCAAGCGGCTACCTTTAAGATCCAAATCCAAAAGAAAGAAGGTTCCAACAGGTATGAATACTTCAAATTTGCCACCAAGAAACAACATCACAATCCACCGAGCTATTCAAAAGAGGCGAAGTTCTTTCAGATCAAGAAAACGAAGGAACCCCTCAAGCTGTCTGGTAAAAGATGGCGTTCCATTCTTCCCAATAAAGTCAAACCCCGAGATTTCTCAGTCAATCTGCAGACCTAATTTCAAAGAACTCAAATCTACACTTGTGGAACTAACCCAAAATATAGATTCAGCTACTTGCAGTGCAAATATATTAGTGATAGAATCAGATAGGTGCTATAGAGAAAGTGGAGCTGTAATCACCATGGAAATGGCTGCTCCTAAACAATGGTTTCTTGTAGTTAAAAGAAACGGGGTCGAAAGTTTCCGGGTCGAAACCCGAACCGCAATGCGATCCTGTTTTCACAACCGGGTCACCCATGCAATAATTTGGGCTGGAAATGATGAAAGCTGGAGACTTGAATTCCCAAATAGACAAGATTGGTTTGTTTTCAAAGAACTTTACAGGAAATGTTCTGAAAGAAGTGTCCAATTGCAAGCTACTTTAACTAGCATAATCCCTGTTCCTCGGGTAAATGAAGTAAAAGGGTATGCAGATGTTGAATCTTCACCTTTTATAATGCCTGATTCTTATATTACTTCAAGAGGTGATGAAGTTTCTAGGGTTTTGGAAAGGAGTGACACTGTGTATGACATGGATTCTGACGATGACGAGTGGTTGAAAAAGTTTAATTTTGACCGTGATGTGAAAGTCAATGAAGATGATTTTGAGAAAATAATTGATAGTTTTGAGAGAGGGATTTATGGTAGTCCTGAAGATTATGCTGACGTGGCATTGGTTGTTGATCGATGTCAAATGCTGGCATCGAAGGATGTTCTAGAAGGTGTTTATGATTATTGGATGGCTAAACGCAAGAAGAAGCATTCGGCTCTTATCCGTGTTTTTCAGGTAAATATAAAATGTTATTAACAATATCATAATGCCATCTCATAAGGGCATTAACGTCTTTTCATTTGCAGACCTTCTTATGTAATTTTGTTTTTTTTTTGGCAGTTTTACAAACCAAAGAAAACCGAACAGCTCAACACCAAATCCGTTCTTCGCAAGAAAAGGTCATTTAGAAAACGTGGAAATCAATCGGGAAGAGGAAAGCAACTAACTTTCTTGAAAGGTGTGTACATATTAATGCAATATATATTTTATTCTGTTTGTTTTTTTTTTTTTTTATTCTCATATAATGTGAAATTACGAAATTGACCTTGGTATGATGGTCATATTTACAGCAGCCCTGTATGATAAAAACGTGGAAGAGGCGGAAAACACGGCCCTGAAAGTCGAAGAAACAGAAGGAGCTGCAAAAAGGGCTGAAGAGGGAGCGATTGTGAAGCGTGAAAGAGCTCAGATGTTAATGGAGGTTGCAGATTTACTAACTTACAAGGCGACAATGGCACTTAGGGTTGCAGAAGCTCTTGCAACATATGGATCTGTGGAATTGGGGGATATGATTTGATTTGTGTTGGTGGAAAAGGAAAAGGAAAAGAAAGCTTTTTGCATGATGTTGTTTGGCCATGAAAGCTTGCTTGGTTTGGTGGTACTGTAATTGTTGTACAGATCTTTAATTGCATGTACATTCTGCATCATCATCATCATCATCATCATCATCGGTAGTAGTACTTTACGAACCAAATGTTGTACAATTGGAGATTTGGTTTAGTTTCTTCTAAAAATTATGATAAAAAAGATACATGGGTTTTAACTTATCAGGGGTTGAATTCAATTGAAAGCATGTTTGCTGCTTTTGTTTTTATTCATCATCCTTTGGTTCTGGGTTTGTTTGGTATGATTGAAACCAAGTTATATTTGGTGGGATTGTTTGGTATAAGTTATAATCGAATAAATTTTTTAAGAAATAAATTGAACAAAATTATGAATTGATTTTCAAGGTCGACTTGAATGATTTTCTACCACCTTGAAGTGTTGTTTGCACTAACAAAAAATAAAATAAGATAAAATAAATAGAAATCTCAAAATAGTATTGCTTTAAATGTGAATGAAATCCTAGAAAATCAAACGTATTATCTTTCAATTTTTCAAAAAGATATATGTTATTATTTTGTTTAATATATATGTTTTTATTTTGTGTAATTTAGGGGTATTTGGATTGTTTTTAAAACAATTTTTGTCTTTTAGAGCATTGGGTATGGGTCAAACCCATTTCCATCCACAACGCTGCCACATCACCTGCAACTCTTCATGACTTCTTGAGGGGATGGTATTCCCAGTCTTAACCTCGTTGAGGTGAAGAAAAAAAGAAGAAAAACAGAGAAAAGAAAGAGGAAGAAAGAAAGAAATTGGCGTTATGGGACGTTATGCCAGCAACGAGGAGCAACGAGCAACACCAAAACGAGAAGCAGGGGCGGTGTGCAATGAGATGCAATGTTGTTTTGGGCGTCCACCTCAGCCTCGTTGAGGCTCAACGAGACCCATACCGGGTGCTCTTAACTTTTCCAAAAAAATTAAAAGATAGCTAAAAGATGTTTGGGTAATACAAAGACGTTTTAAAATAATTCTTAGTGTAAGAGTAAAAGTTAGTGTTTCAAAAATCACAAAATCCTATCTTTTTGTGATTTTTGGGACTTTTTAACATGAAAATACGACTTTTATCCTAAAAGAAAATACAAACACATTTTAAAGACTATTTTTTGGAAAAAGTCATTAGCCAAAAAGTCCTTTTACAAAAAGGATAATGACTTAAAAGGGTAACATATTTTTAGGTTTGTAAACATTTAGTCATTGACTTTTATTTTTGTCCAAATTTTCCCAGTAAACTTGTTACACTGTTCAAAAAACATCCTTATAACCTACTATCGGAGGTTTAGCCGGTTTCCGGCGTTCTTGTGAGCTCCAGTGAGACTCCGGTCATCTTTTCCGGCGAGTCTCCGACCAAAAACACCAAAACAACACATACATAAACAAAAAATACCTAGATTCATGTGTTTTCCTCAAGAAAATTTTCAACCCCTTCAACCCAAATTGAACATCTTCAAGAACAACTAGATCTGAAAAATGAGTTCATCAAAAATGTTTTCAGATTTGTGTGAGTGTGTGTGTGTTTGGTAGATCTGAACAAAAATTCTCCAACTCTTCAATCAGTGTGTATGTGTGGGTTTTTTAGATCCGAAAACACATACACAATCATCTTCATCCCTTCAAACCCTTCGACCTAAAAATCATAAACCCATAAATCCTTCAACCACTTCAACCCAAATCTGACCATCTTCAAGAACAAATAGACCACAAAAAATAAGTTCATCGATGTGTGTGTGTGTTCATCTTCTTCCTAGAAATCAAAAGATCTTCAACTGAAGTTATGTTTTTGAGTTATAGTTTGAAATCAAGTTTCCATTTTTGTTCAAGAACACATTGTTCTGAACTTGAATCTAGAAGTGTTCATGTGAAAAGTTTGAAGCTCGAAAATCATGTTTCCATTTTTGTTCAAGAACACACTGAACTCGAATCTGAAATCAAGTTAATATAAGAAATCGAGAATCATGAGTGTTTGTATGTTCTTGAACATATGAAGATGACTTTTGGGTTTGTGTTCGTGTTCTTCATCATATTTGTGTTCTTGTTCTTCATCAGATCTAAAACCAGCATAAATCTTTTTTGTTTGTGTTCTTGAAGGTCTGATGAGCTTTAAGATGAACTCGAGTTAGGGTTTTCAAACCCAAAAATCGTCGGAGTGTTGTTCCAGATATTTTGTTCATCGTGTTCATCTTCTTTGTTCTTGGAAGTCAACAAAGTACAAACAATGCAGCACAATGTACAAGTTCGTCGATGCATTATGCTTTGAACCAACTCACATAAAATCGATTTCTTCTATGTGCTTGGAAATTGTTTCTAGAAAGAAGAAGATGATCGAACATCAGATTTAGGAAGAAGATGAAGACCTACAAACCTTGAAGATCATTGTGTATGTGTTCATGTGATACTTTTTCTATTCAAACTCAAGAACATTTATCATTATTTCTCTCTCAAAAAAATGATATATTTAAGTGTAAGGTGTTTGATCTTCAAGCTGAATCACGATATGAAGACACAGAAGTTCATGTTCTTGAGTTCGTGTTCTTCATTAACTTCGTTTTTCCATTTTTGTTCAAGAACACAACTTTGATTTATGGGTTTTTCTTCATGTTCTTCATCAGATTTTTCGATTTATGTTCTTGAGTTCATGTTTGGTTTAGATTTCTGGTCTGGAGATGAAATATTGTGTGTGTTGTTTATCAAAAAATAAAAAAATTAAATTATTTTAGATTTATGGTTGGAGACTCACCGAAGAAGATGACCGGAGTGTCGCCGGAGGTGGGAAATATGCCGGAAACCGGTTTAACCTCCGATAGCAAGTCATAAGGATGTTATTTGAACAGTTGAACAAGTTCAACGGGAAAATGTGGACAAAAAAAACATCAGTGACTAAATGTGTACAAACTGAAAAATATGTTACCCTTTTAAGTCATTATCCCTTTACAAAAAGGACTTTTAACATCAAAAAGTAATCCCAAACACTCCCTTAAACACATCTATAATAGAACTTTTTTACGGTTTTTTTGATGCTACGTCAACAGTCCAAAAGAGTTGATAAGTCTTCAGAACATTAAGAGTTTGTTCTTTAAAACTAAATGTGAACACATCAACTTGTAGAGGTGAGCATCCCGAACGATGGATCAGACGGTCTTCGGTTCCCGAAATCTCACTAAGTCGGTTATGGGTTTTTTTACTTGTCCGGTTATCAAAGTTGAAAGTTTTTCATGTAACGACCCAAACTTTTTTTTTTTATCTAAATATACTGATTTATCAGAGTTTTTCTATAAAATGCGAAATTCTAACTTCAAAAACATTTTACATCACAGGTTATAATCAAGTTTACAATAAATCATAACCATAATTTACAGCAACAAGGAAATACTAAAATACAATTCTACTTCTAGTCCAAGTTCTTAGTGCTCCTACCTCCTATCGTACAATGGCTACCATCTAAACCGACAACAACTAAACGAATCTACAACACTAGTCCACATGTCTAGTGAATTATACTTTAATTTTGTTCTTATGTATTCATACTTGTGACATCCACAATTTCACGGCCAGAAAAACCGATTTGTTTATGCTTATTTAAAAATCAGAGTATTATTTTTGAAGAATAATATTGCCGAATTTATTCCCAGAAAACATGATAATGATATTATCAAAGCATTTCCAAAGAAATGTGTTTTACTTATGTTAAAACATTGGGATGTCATAGTCAATACAGAAACATAAGCATAACAAAATATTACAAGCCTTACAGTAATAAAACTAGTGGCCTAATACTCATTGAATCTCCCAGCAGAATGTATCTTTCATATAGTCATCTGTGATACAATAAACTGAGTGGGTCAGGTTGGAAAACCTGGTGAGTACATAGGGTTTTCAACCCACAATAATATAATTATTATGTTTAATCATCAAACAATAACCAAACTTCTTATCCCCATTATCTTCTTTATTCTTAAGGATCTACCCTAAGAATCATCTATTCTTCATTCATTCATTCCTAAGGATTGTCCTAAGGAATATGCATGAAGTCTATCGCTGCCAGGGTATATCTAACATACACTAAGTCCATAGTTGCTGATGTTATCTATTAGACACTAAGTCCATAGCTGCCAATGTTCATCTATAGGGTACTAAATCCATAGTTGCCAACGTTCCTCTATAGGGAACTAAGTCCATAGTTGCCAAGGTTTTTAGAGTACATCTGGTGAACACGTAGTTCAAAAACACCTATAGGTTGTGAGCCTGCTAGCGTTCCACATGATTGTCTATAATAGTCTGTGGTTGTCATTTATACTCTGCTAGATGACTGGATCATCGTTTAAGTCAACGTTTCTCATCATCTTTCTCCAATCATCATCTATATCATCTTTTATTTCTCATCATTCATCTACCCATCTATACCCAATATATTTATAGGTATGAAAATACATATACAGTTTAAATCACGTAAAACATGTATATGTCATTCATCTAGCATAGATATCAGGAACACAGATAATAAACACATATAGCATGTATTAATATTGAATACTTCATATCTATGTGTAATATGAAAGTAACTATGCACTCACTTGTTAAAGTGACGACTCAAAATTCAGGCAGCACTCCGCTTATAACAATTGTCTTTTCCTTTGATGTAAACTAGTATTATCATCACTAAGTTTTAGTCTATTATTTATTGCGACTAATTGTTAGTCTAGATTCATCATTAAATCAAACTGTACTTCAAGAACTATCAAGTAAGGAACAACCAGGTAGGATCATATTGGAGGTAAGATCTACCCAATCATCACCCATCTTGATTGTGCCATCCCATTCTTTGAACGAGTTGAACCAGTCAAGATTATACATCATGTGATAGGATGCTCTAGAATCCAAGACTCAAAACATCAGTAGAACTTGATGTATATACAGTCAGTACATCACCATCGTCCCCTTCATCAAAACTTTCTTGAACCACAACAGTTGTGTTATTGCTGCTTGATTCACTCTTGGACTTCCCATTCTTCAGATGTGGACAATTTCGCTTGAAGTGCCCATTCTCCTTACAGTTATAACACTTGGCATTCGATGAACCTTTAGACTTCGATTTTGAATGTGATCTCCCTCTGTTTCCCTATTTCCTCTCTTATGTCCTCCCTCTCCCTGCAAACAAAACAGAACTGGACACCTCCTCTCCAAATGAAAATTTTCTTTTCAGTTCCTTGGACATCAGAGAGTCCTTCACATATGAGTTAGGAAGAGAAAATAAAATAATGAGCGCCTAATATTCATCTTCAATCTTCACGTCAATACCTTGTAGATCCAAGATGAAACGATTGAAATTATCAAGATGATCTTTCACTTGGGTACTTTCAGATATTTTGATAGTGTACATGTTGGGTTTTGAGCATAACAACACTCCTATGTGTTCATGCAACCCTAATTGCTTTGGATCTAAGTTTTTCTCTAGTTATACATACAAATAGATCTTCCAAAGCATAACCCTAATACTAGTATATAACTTCGAAAATCAATTAGAAACTAGGGTTAGAATGTTACCTTTCTTGTTATCTCGTAATAACAAGTGATCCACGGATGATGTTGACTCTTGAAAGCTTGAGTGCCCCAAGTGTTGCACCTATAATGAAGTCATAAACACCAAAAACAAAGGATAAGTGAGAGAGAGGGAAGAATTTCGGCTAGGGTTTCTCTTGGAAGCAATGGCCGAAAGTGGGAGGTTAGGGGTTCCTTAAATAGCTATGGCTGCTAGGGTTTTCAGGTGGAAACCCTAATCCTTGCTTAGGCTCCAAGCAGCCCATGAACCCACCTTCTAGAAGGCCTTGGACGATTTCTATAGGGCCTCCTATAGATTTCGTTCAACCCTTTCGAAAGTGGGAGGTCAAGGGGTCCTTAAATAGCTGTTTTGTTGATGATTTCGGGACGTAATCATCTTAAGGGGGATATAATTGTAACACCCGCAGATTCGGGCTAGTCAATTAAGATATAACAAACGTTAATTTTTTTATAGAAGATTATTTAGGATATTGGCGAGTCAGTAGGCAGACTCGGTGAGTAGGGTTGACCTGGAAGGTTGACTTTGACCAGGACTTTGACTTTGACCAGAGTTGACTTAGTTGACTTTCGGGGGACAGTTAGACTAAGTGTTGCATTGATATTGGTAGCTCGGGAGCTAGTGGAGCAGGAGTTTAGAGAGTTGCCGAGCAGCAGCTAGAGGGGTTATCAGCAAGTTCAGCAAGTGCATGTGAGTTTCCCCTTGTGTGAATGGGTCTACAGCCACAATGCCGACCCATGTAGTTATGAGTAGGAAGACCCGGGGGTTAGCCCTAGGCACAGTATGCTAGTATGATATTCAGGACGAGGTCCAATGTTAGCGGGTGAGTGACCAAGGAATGGTTTGCATGATAGTTATACTTGTTGTCTGTGTGATACATGTATGTGCTTGGTAGGAAGGTGGGTGTGGGCGAGGTCCCGTATCTCACCAACAACAGAGTATGGACGGTGTTCCATATCTCATTAGCAGTAGAGTAAGGGCAAGGCCCAGGTTAGGGAAAGAGTGAGTGTGGGACGGGCCCGTATCTCACTATCAGTAGGAGCGTGGATGGGGTTCCATGACTCATCAGTTGCAGGTCATGGGCGAGGCCCAAGATAGGCGAGGCCTTTAGAACAGGATTCGGTAGTATATGTTTAGTTTATGTGTTGTGATATGTTATGTGTTAGTATATGTTGGCGGGCGAGGCCCAGTGACAGGCGAGGCCTAAGCGAAACATATCTGTGTCCGAGCGGGGCTCGAAGCCAGGCGGGGCCTGGAGCGGCGGGGTCGTTGTAACGGGCAAGGCCTAGAATAGCGGGTGTGGCCCAGTATGTGCAGTTTGTGGTTATGCATGGTATGTGGTATGTTGGGGAACTCACTAAGCTTCGTGCTTACGGTTTTCAGTTTTGGTTTCAGGTACTTTCGGTAGTGGAGGAAAGAGCTCGGGGTGATCGCATGTCACACACCATAGATTAGACTGCCTGGGATGTCTTACTCTGATAATGAACATATGTTTTGGAAATTAATACTCTGATTATGTTATGGATTGATAAATATGTTTTAAGTAATGTTTTATAAAAGAACTTTTTAGTCTTGAATTTTGGGACGTTACAAGTTAGTATCAGAGCCTTGGTGTGACATCCCCATTTTCACGGCCAGAAAAGACCGATTTTGTTTATGCTTTATAAAAATCAGAGTACCCCTTTTAATAAAAATGTTGCGGAATTTGTTCCCAGTAAAACGTGATAAATACGTTATCAAAGCGTTTCCGAAGGAAAATATTTTTATTCATTTTAAAACATTTGGGATGTCATCGTCAATACAGAAACATAAGAATAAACAGAACTTACATTCATTATCACTAGTGATCTACATCTCTTTTAAATCTCTTAGTGTAATGTGACTTCATATCAACACCTGTGATATAAATAAAATGAGTGGGTCAGGTTGGGAAACCTAGTGAGTACATAGGGATTTCAATCCCACAATGTTATATCATATATATAATTTAGAACTCACAAAACATACAATTTCACCATATATGTATAAGCAACTCTTATCCCACCCTATCGATCCTCACAACGAGACTATCCATACTCTCGGACCTAAGATTAACCGTTTTACCTAATCCATACTCCCGGATTAGAAATGAATGGCTTTACCTAATCCATACTCTCAGACTAGGGATGAATGATTAATCCATGCTCTCGGATTAATGACGAATGATTATGACTAATCCATACTCTCGGACTAGGGACGAATGACTAATCCATACTCTCGGATTAATGACGAATAATTATGCCTAATCCATATTCTCGGACTAGGGACGAATGACTATGTCTTAATCCATACTCTCGGACTAAGGACAACTGACTATGTCTAATCCATACTCTCAGACTAGGACAATGTCTGTGTCTAATCCATGCTCCCGGATAATTGACATATGCTAAAGTTCTATTCACTGAGTATATTGTACTAGTAAGAAAATACTACCCAATATTCCTCATAATTAATTTAGGTCTACTCTTTATCCTAAATTATCATATATAATTAGGTATGTTCTTTAACACGTAGTTCAGGCCACATCAGTTAACTCGCACATAAACATATAATTAATACTTCAATCGATACTTGTATTAAAATCATGTTCATGAAAGGGACTATGCACTCACTTGATTAGGTGGTGACTCGACACTCGGACAACACTTCGTTACTCTTAAAATAATTTTCCTCGACAAAACCTAGTATCAATATCACTAGGGTTTAGTCTAACATTAACTGCGACTAATTAATAGTATAGCTATTATTATTATAATATAAGCGTTAAACAACACTCTATATAACTCATAATAATAGCCCAAATAATTATTTTAAGGTACTAATAACATTACCATATTAAAACATAAGTTATACTAAAGATAGGTTAAATGTAGCTCACTTATAGCGGGTTTTTCTCAAAACTGGGCTCCGATGGATCAGTGTTCCCGAGCCGAAAGGCTCTTCTTCTCGGAGCCGTCGGGCGCTCCGGGGCTACCGCCTCGTGCTAGGGAGGTTTCCTAGGCTTTTCGGGGGGTTTCGGGGCTAGAGAGAAGTTCTAGAGAGAGAGGAAAGTGAGGGGAGGTGTGAGGAATGAAGAGGGCTTCAACTATTATTTATAGGAGGCTGGAGGGTCACTCACGTCGTGAGCCAGGCTGGCTACAGCCAGGTGCGACCTGGTGCTGACACGTGGCATCGCACACAGGGTGGAAATCAACCGATTTTCAAAAATTCATATCTTTTGCATACGAGCTCCATTTTCGAAGTTCTTTATATCCAAGCGTAGGTAAAAACAAGATCTACAACTTTCATTTAGACTCCATCGGCTAATTCTCGACCGATTTTAAATTTAACAGTACGAGGAGATTAGACTGCTAAATGACCGCGAAGAATTCGTAACTCCTTCATACGGAATCCATTTTTGTCTATTTTTTTACCGTTGAGTTCCTATTAATGAGATCTTTAACTCTTATTTAGGTCGTGTAAGCCAAAAACTGCTCGAACTAAAATTCGAGTTTCGGGTCGTGCACTGCTAAGCCGAATCTTAGAAAAATCATAACTTCCTCATACGAAGTCAGATTTGGGCGTACGAAGTCAGATTTGGGCGTTCTTTTTATGGATTTTCTCGGTTTAACATATACTACAACTTTGGTTTAGATCAATAAGGCTAAAAATATCTCCATCGTAAATTCACTATTTACGTCTCCCGGTGCTGTGCCGGTTTTGCCGTAAAACTTCGACGGGCCATAACTTCTTCGTTATAACTCGGATTTCGGCGTTCTTTATATGTATGGAACCCTTGAGACATACTATACAACTTGGTTAATATTATTTATTCTAAATAATCTTTTGTCGAAAAGTCATGTTCGACCCTTATTATCTCTAAATTAACTAGCCCGGATCTGCGGGCGTTACACTTGGTTTGAGGGATTCGGACATACTCTCGGATGTGTATGAACTCAAACTAAGGGATTGGATAAAAAGTTTTCAAAATGAAAAGACAGTTTTGTAAAATGAGTTTTTAGAAATGAAACAGTTTTAGAAAAGCGAAAAAATTCAGAAAGAAAAGAATTTTGATAAGAGAAAAGGGTGTGGTGCATGCAATCAGCCGAGCTCGAGTAAGTACCCCAAAATACCCATACAAGTTTATGTTATGTTTATCAGCTAGTAGAACAGCATGCTAGATTAGGACTAAGGATCTAGGGAGGATGCCTTATGTGCCTCTTATATGTGCTTTGAGCTGCCTGATAGTGCTGGTTAGACAGTTGTAGGATAGCCTGTTTAGGTTATGCCTGATTATATGAGCTTATGTTGCATGCTAGTACAGATTCTTGCCATGTGGACATGATTGCTTGAGTATGTTATGGTTAGATTTTCCCTTGTCTGAATGCTGCTTGCTTTATGCATTGTGGGATTCTGAGTGATGGGAGTTAGCCATTAGGTGAATACGTCACGTCACATGTGATCAGGGTTGAATAATCTTAGAGTGCTAGATTTGGACCTATTACACAGATCTTGTCTGAGTCCAACCGTTGTAGGGACGAGTCTTTTACTTGAAGGATTATCTGAGCCTCGTCACATGTGATGGTATTCAGGTGATGGCTAATTGGCATCACAAGGAGGCCTTCAGCGGCTGAGGATTGGTTTGAGCTGATTCAGAGGGTTCCCTAGGGTAAGCCTAGGATGAGATAGTACGGAGAGCAGTAGTGGTAGAAAAGGGACCTGTTGGAGTCGAAGCAGTTCCTGAGGAAAGTACGGATAGATGTGGAAGGTAGTATAGGCCCGTACTACTGAAAGCAGAGGATCCGTACTCGATTCGGGAAAGGCCGGGATGAGACCGAGGAACTTGTAGTGTGAATGTGTATGATCCCTCAGTAGTGATGTGTATTTTGATAGTTGTGTGTTATGTTTGTCAGCATGGTGACATTGCGAGAGAGGCCAGTGGGCGGACCAGGCGCCGGGGAGGGATCAAGCTCGGGTTCGGGAGCCGAGCAGCTTGAGGAGCGGATGAGGGAGTTGATGTCACACCCTCAAACCTGAACGGCGGAAACGTTCGGGGGCGGATGACTTCATGTGGTAACGTAACAAATGAATACATAGTAAAGAAAGCAATACAACCATCATATATATAATTGTAAGTTTACATTTGTCAAAAGTTACATGTTCAAAACTCAATTACAATATGATGTCAAAAATACGAGATTAAACTGGCGCCGCAACATCCCTTCATCAAAAGCGAAATGAATACCTGAAATTACTGATTTCCTGGGACATACAAGTAATTTTGAAAGAGTAGATCAGCATTTAAGCTGGTGAATTTCATAAGTATTTAAGTGACAATGTTTGAATGAAATGAAATGTTTTATCTTTGTTTGTTTGTGTTTAGAAAATCCTATATTTTCTACCTGTATAAAAGTAGCCTTCACTCAAGACCAATGTTTGTTTCCAAAATGTATGTAAATGTAAAATAACCAATGAGTTTGAAAAACCTTGTAAATCAATGTGTTTTTAATACCCCTTGTGAGTTTTATAACCATACTATTGACTCTGAATGCCTATACACAACGTTCTTCAGGCGTTGGAATGTTATAACGTTTGTCACCCCAAACGGTGGACTGCAGCTAACAGTCAGGGCGCGGGTTGTCAAGCCCGTATAGATCTATACACAAACACCATGCTCCCCCTCCAAGGGATTCTGGTATATAATACAGGACTTGAAATGTGTACTCGAACGTACATGAAGTTAGTGTCTCACAAATCCGTGGTATAGAAACAGATCTACTTGTTAAAATGTTACGTTTGTTCTTGTATACGAAAGTAAACTTCTTGAAATATGTGTTTCTAGTACATAAGAGTTAGAAATCTGTTCGTAAATCTATACCTATTATAGTTTCCAAAAAGTGTGTCTTATTTGTTTAGAAATATTGAGAAAAGGAATCACTTGTTTATGAAAGTATAGATTTTTGGTGTAGAGTCTAGGATAGACAAGAAAAATCTAAGAACAGTTTAGTTTATACATGCATTACAACAACATTATATTTTAAAAGGTAAAATGCTATTGTGACATATGTTATATATATATAAAAGTTCCTTTAAATGTTTATAAATCGCATGTGATTTGAATATATAACAGTATATAAAAGAGTTTCTTTAGGTAACACACGATAATACTCGTGTGTTTTACTTGTAATCCCCCCCTTGAAAGCATATAAAAGTATTTAGAATAATTAAAAAGGTTGATTAAGGGGTATGAAACTCACTTGAATGTTTGAAGATAGCGAGATGGAAAACCGGGCAGAGTTTCGTCTCGGGAAACGGATTTTCCTCGGGATTCTCGGGAACCTCGGGAGTAAAATCGACCTTCGGGACTTGAGCCAAAACGACCAGAGCTTCGGGTTTGAATGGACACGGAAAACGAGGCAAAGTTGGGAGAGAGAGGAGAGAAATGGGCCCTTTCTTTGGAAACCCTCGCATCCTATTTATAGTAAGGCTAGTCTGCCTCGGTACGCGGGGCGTACACTCGTACGCAGCGCGTACGCGTACGTCATGCATGACCGAAGCCTCGACTGCCTCGGTTCGGATGGGACGGGTTGCTGGGTACGCGGGTCGGATGGGACGTCGGGTCGGACGGGTCGGGGCTTCGGACGGGTCGGACGGGTCGGTTTCCTTCGGATAGCGCGACGTGGACGATCAGAGGCCAATCCTCTCGGTTACGCGGGGCGTACAGGGATACGCAGCGCGTACCTCGGATGAGGACGCTGACTCCCCTTCGGATAATATCCGAATTTTGAATAAAATAAATAACTAATTTATTTAATAAACTTCAAAAATTCATATCTTCTTCATACGAAATCCGTTTTTGATGGTCTTTATATCCTCGCGTAGGTGAGACTACGCTCTACAACTTTCGTTTAGACTCCGTCGGCAAATTCCAAAATTATTTTTTTATTATTTATTAAAAATCCATCGTGTTTAAGGAATTTATTAGAAAATTCATAACTTCTTTATCTGATGTCGGTTTTTGCCAGACTTTTTACCGCTGGAATACCATTGTCGAGACCTTCGATTCTCGTTTAGGTCATTCCGGCCAAAAATCGCTCGATCTCCGATTCGAGTTTTTAGCTGTCTGTTGCTAAGCCGAACTTGGAAAAATCATAACTTCGCTATATGAAGTCGGATTTGGGCGTTCTTTTCACGTACGATCATGGTTCAAAGACATTTAATCATAGAAGGAAATTAAGTAGAACTTATTTATACATTTTATTATGAAAGTAACTTTTTATTATTCAGAAGTGGTTACAATACTTGACCCATTTTGGTCGTTACAAAGAGTTGAAATATCGGGTTGTCACATCATCCCCCCGTTAGAGAGAACTTCGTCCCGAAATTTAAAGTAGTAAAGATACTAGTGAACATGAAAGAGATGAGGGTACTTTTGTTTCATCTGATCTTCGCGTTCCCATGTGAATTCGGGTCCCCGCTTGGCGTTCCAGCGAACCTTCACGATGGGTATGCGACTTTGTTTTGTTTGTTTGACCTCTCGGTCCATGATTTCTACTGGTTCTTCCACAAAGTTGAGGCTCTCGTTGATCTCGATCTCGTCGAGTGGAATAACAAGAGTCTCGTCAGACAGACACTTTTTCAAGTTTGAGACGTGGAAGGTTGGATGGATGTTACTAAGTTCGCGCGGTAGGTTAAGCTTGCAAGCCACAGGGCCGATTCTGGCAAGAATCTCGAAAGGCCCTATGTATCTTTGATTTAGTTTCCCACGCTTTCCAAATCGTATTAAACCCTTCCACGGTGAGACCTTTAATAAGACGTGGTCTCCTACCTGGAATTCCAAAGGTTTCCTCCTTTGGTCAGCGTAGCTTTTCTGTCGGTCTCTTGAGGCTTTCAATCGTTCACGAATCTGAACGATCTTTTCTGTTGTTTCACGTATGATCTCCGGACCAGTGAGAGTGCTTTCAGGAACTCTTCCTCTAGCTAACTGGGTATCGCCCACTTCAGTCCAGCATAGAGGGGATCTGCACTTTCGACCATAGAGGGCTTCAAACGGAGCAGCCTTTATGCTTGTATGATAGCTATTGTTGTATGAAAATTCGACAAGGGGTAAATGAATATCCCATGCCTTTCCAAAGTCAATCACGCAGGCTCTCAGCATGTCTTCTAAAGTTTGTATTGTTCTCTCACTTTGTCCGTCTGTCTGTGGGTGGTAGGCTGTACTCATGTCTAGCCTAGTTCCCAGGGAACTTTGTAGTGACTGCTAGAATCTTGAAGTGAATCTACTATCTCGATCGGAGATAATGGATATCGGAACACCATGCAGTCGCACTACTTCCCTTAAGTAAGTTCTTGTAAGCTTCTCCATTTTGTCAGTCTCCTTGATGGGTAGGAAATGTGCGGATTTGGTCAATCTGTCGACAATGACCCATATGGTATCGAGTCCACTGGTAGTCTTGGGTAACTTGGTTATGAAGTCCATAGTAATCCGCTCCCATTTCCATTCCGGTATCTCTGGTTGTTGTAGTAGTCCTGACGGTTTCTGATACTCGACCTTAACCTTAGCGCAAGTAAGACATTTACTCACGAAGGTAGCAATTTCTGCTTTCATGTTCGGCCACCAGTACAGTTTCTTAAGATCCAGATACATTTTATCTAAACCCGGGTGAACGGAATATCTTGAGTTGTGAGCCTCGGTCATGACTACGTTCCTGAAACCACCATGATTTGGGGTCCAGATTCGGTCCATGAGATAGTAGGCTCCGCCACCCTTGACTTCTAAATTCTTCTCCATTCCTCGCAGGGATTCACCCGCCATATTTTCAGGTTGCAAAGCTTCCATTTGTGCTTCCTTAATTTGTGTGGATAAGTGGGAATGGATAGTCATGGTCAGAGATTTGACCCTCCGACCAGTGTATTCCTTTCGACTGAGGGCGTCGGCTACTACGTTGGCCTTGCCAGGATGATAACGAATTTCGCATTCATAGTCATTCAGTAACTCAACCCATCGTCGTTGTCGCATGTTGAGTTCCTTCTGATCGAAAATGTGTTGAAGACTCTTGTGATCGGTGAATATGGTACTCTTTGTTCCGTATAAGTAGTGCCTCCAGATCTTCAGAGCAAATACCACTGCTCCTAACTCGAGGTCGTGTGTCGTATAGTTCACTTCGTGTGTCTTAAGTTGTTGGGAGGCATAAGCGATAACCTTCCCTCTCTGCATAAGAACACAACCAAGTCCTTGATTTGACGCATCGCAATACACTACGAAGTCTTCTATCCCTTCGGGGAGGGATAGTATCGGCGTGGTGCACAAGGCCTGCTTTAGTGTCTGGAATGCCTTCTCTTGTTTCGCTTCCCAGTCAAAGGCCACACCTTTCTGGGTTAATGAAGTAAGAGGTTTCGCAATGCTCGAAAAGTTCTTTATGAATCTGCGATAGTAGCCAGCTAGACCTAGAAATTGACGAATTTCTGTAGGTGTCTTTGGTGCCGACCAGTTCTCAATAGCCTTAATTTTGGAGGGGTCTACGTGTATACCTTTCTCGCTAACAACGTGACCTAAAAATTCGACTCTTCGAATCCAAAATTCGCATTTAGAGAACTTCGCATAGAGTTTCTCCGTTCGCAATGTTTCTAGGACCTTTCGTAGGTGCTGACTATGCTCTTCCTCACTTCGAGAGTAGATAAGTATATCATCGATAAAGACGATGACGAACTGATCCAAGTAAGGGCGGCATACCCTATTCATTAGGTCCATAAATACTGCTGGTGCATTGGTTAATCCGAACGGCATCACCACGAATTCATAGTGTCCATAACGAGTTCGGAAGGTTGTCTTTGGAATGTCCCCCTCTAGAACTCGTAATTGGTGATATCCGGATCGCAGGTCTATTTTGGAGAAGTAGTTCGCCCCTTGAAGTTGATCGAATAGGTCGTCGATACGGGGTAGAGGATAGCGGTTCTTGACAGTAAGTTTGTTCAGCTCTATGTAGTCGATGCACATACGGAACGATCCGTCTTTCTTCTTTACAAATAAGACCGGTGCTCCCCAAGGTGAGAAACTTGGTCTTATGAACCCTTTGTGAAGGAGTTCATTAAGTTGACTGGAAAGTTCCTGCATCTCTGCTGGTGCAAGACGATAAGGCGACTTCACTACTGGGGTAGCTCCTGGAATTAAGTCGATTCTGAACTCGACTTGGCGTTGCGGTGGTAATCCTGGTAGTTCTTCTGGAAAGATATCGGGAAAGTCGCGTACTACTGAGATGTTCTTGATGTCCTTTAGTTCTTGACTTGTATCGACGATGTGCGCTAGGAATGCTCGACAGTCCTTCCGCAAGCACTTTCGAGCTTGGATGCACGAAATGATGCGAAGGTTTGCACTAGATTTGTCGCCGTAGATAACTAATGTTTCGCTGTTAGGGAGGTTAAGACGGACTGCTTTCTCAAAGCACATGATGTCGGTGCGAAGAAGACTCAACCAATCCATGCCGACTATGACGTCGAAACTTTTAATATGAACCGGCATGAGATTAATTGGGAAAGAATGGCCGTCTAATGTTAACGTACAACCCATGTATATGCAATTTGTGTTTTCGGTTTTTCCATTGGCCATCTCTACAGTGAATGATTTTTTTAACTTGCTAGGTTTAGGTTTAAGTAAATGAATAAAGTTTTGACTCACGAAGCTTCTCTCCGCTCCACTATCGAATAATATGCATGCGTATGAATTATCGAGCAGGAACGTACCAGCAACTATAGTTGGGTCAGCTACAGCTTCGTCGTGGCCTATTGCCAAAACTCGTCCCACACCTCCGGTGCCTGCTGCCTTAGGACAGTTTCTCTTGTAGTGGCCCACCTCGCCACAACCGTAGCAAGCCTGCCCTACACCCGCACCGGGAACTTGAGTGATCGGCTTTGCGGGTTCCTTGCAGAAACGGGTTGTGTGTCCTTTCCTGCCGCAGTTGGCGCACTGCATATCTCGACAAGGTCCATGGTGGTGGTAATTGCATTTGGTGCATTTTGGGAGGTTGCCTATATAAGGCTTTGTTGGGTAGGTATTTGTAGGGGCTGTAGCAGGTACGATGGCAGCATTTACTGACACCAGTTGTTTCTTTGCGGATTCTTGGGAAGACCCACCCTTCCCTTTAATCCACGCTCTCTTCCTGCCAGTGTTGTTGTTGTTGCTGTTGTTGTTGTAGTTGTTGTTGTTGTGTCCTTTCTGTGGTGCTGGTGCAGAAGTGGTTGAGTTCTGATGACCTCCGTAGTCGATCAGAGATTGTGCCAGTTCCTTAGCACTTTCAAGGGTGTCAGGTTTAGAAGCTAACACGCTTGATCGCATTTGGGGCGTCAGTCCCCAGATGTACCTTTCTATCTTCTTGCTCTCGGGAGCAATCATATCTGGACAAAGGATTGCCAGTTCGCAGAATCTGTTGGTATAAGTAGCGATGTCGGTACCCACCATTCCGAGAGTCCATAGCTCGTGTTCAAGCTTTTGAATTTCTCCCCGTGGGCAGTATTCTCTCATCATCATGGCCTTCAAGCTCTCCCAGCTTATGGAGTTTGCCACGATTAGGGTAAGTACTTTAACGTGGCCATTCCACCAAGTTAACGCTTTATCGAGAAGGGTGAAAGTTGCAAATTTGACCTTGCTGTGCTCGGGGCAGGAGCAGATTTCAAAGACTGCCTCTGTCCTTTCAATCCACTGCCTCAGGGCCATCACACCACCAGTACCATGAAACATCCGGGGCTTGGCATTAGTGAAGTCCTTATAGGTGCATTCTCGAGGTGGTCCATGACTCTCGCCATGGTTGGATGGGTGCGTGCCAGATCCCGAGCCATTAGTACTTGAGTTATTGATCTGTGACATGGCAGTTGCCACCGCTGCGGTGACTGCTGCTTGAAACATTACAACATCAAATTGGGGTGGTGGAGGTGGTGGTGGTATAGGTGCTTCCTCACCGTTGTTTCGCCTTGGATTCCTACGCAGAGGCATCCTTCAACTATAGATTGAAAAGACAAGGATAAGAATTTCATAGAATGGAAAAATGTATGTGTCTCATGAACTAAATCGCTATAGATCAACAACAGATGATAGTATGAGTCTTAAAATAGAAAAATGAAAGTTATTTGTAAGACTGAAGGTATGAAACAAGTATTTGGGTTCACAAAGACCATTCAAGGTTCGAACGAAATACTTAACATAGTAGTAATAGTGCCACTTATATTAATATAAAAGTTGTTACAACGATCATGAAAATTTGACCCCTATAAGGGTCTCCGACTACAAAGTTCGAGAAATTTAAAGACTTTTAGCCGAGGTCCTAAGCTATAACAAAATTTGAGTCCTTGACAAGCACTACTTGCGTCGAAGGTTGCGCTTGGAGCTTGACTCTGTATCTGATTGCTTTGACTCCATTAGACGCATATCGAAAGCGGCTTGTTGTTCCCTTAGTTCGGCGAGAGCTGCAATCATTTGCGCTTGAAACGCTTCGGCTTGGAATTGGGCGTTGTCTTGCATCTTGTCCAACCTACGGATGTCAGAAGTGTGAACTTGTACTTCCACGTTGATATCCCGGAGTCGACTAGCTTGTACTCCAGACTGATAGGACTGATTGGCTAACTTACCCACCATTACCGGGAGTGCTTGATCAGCCGAACCTCCGCCGCGGACATCATAGAAGTCCCGGCACATGCCGTAGGGAGGGCGTAGGTTTTGCTATTGGCTCCAATGGTGGAGGTGACTTCCCCAGACGGGAGTCGGTCCTTGAAAGTTCCTTACGAAGACGGGAGGTTGAATGGGTGGTGGATCGATAACTTCCGGCTCTGAGTCGGTACCGGAGTCATCACCCACTTCTATGGGTTCCTCGTCCTCTTCGGGATCATCTTCGATCCATCCTCCGTTGCCTTGGTTGGGAAAGTAGGGGTCGCCAGGGTGGTGAAATCCAGCCATTTGACTGTACGAGAAATAGGGTTATAAGAATTGAATAAAGTCGGAACATGTAAAACATGTAAGTTAAACTAGTTTAGATAGCAAATACTCCTATAGTATTTAAGTTCTTGTGTTTGATTCTTGTAATGGTTTGGTAAGTTTTGACTTGTTGCTTACTACGATCATTCCTCGATATACGTTGGTCCAATCTTGGGCAAATATAGTTGATCACGCTATATTTGTCCAAAATCTGATTACATATATCGAGTCTCAATCGTAGTGTCAACTTGTCTAATTATTTGTATAGTTGTATAACATGAAAATAGTTTGTGGTATGCATGTAATTGTACTTAAATGAACTATCAATTTAAGTTGAACGAAATGCTGCTTAAGTGTAAAAAGAAAATTTGTTTTGTCAGAGAGTATTAGTCCCTTAAGCATTTATAGTTTGTATATCTTATGTGGTTCGATATACTTAGTTCACTATAAACATTGTTCTGATACCAATCTGTCACACCCCCAAACCTGAACGGCGGAAACGTTCGGGGGCGGATGACTTCATGTGGTAACGTAACAAATGAATACATAGTAAAGAAAGCAATACAACCATCATATATATAATTGTAAGTTTACATTTGTCAAAAGTTACATGTTCAAAACTCAATTACAATATGATGTTAAAAATACGAGATTAAACTGGCGCCGCAACATCCCTTCATCAAAAGCGAAATGAATACCTGAAATTACTGATTTCCTGGGACATACAAGTAATTTTGAAAGAGTAGATCAGCATTTAAGCTGGTGAATTTCATAAGTATTTAAGTGACAATGTTTGAATGAAATGAAATGTTTTATCTTTGTTTGTTTGTGTTTAGAAAATCCTATATTTTCTACCTGTATAAAAGTAGCCTTCACTCAAGACCAATGTTTGTTTCCAAAATGTATGTAAATGTAAAATAACCAATGAGTTTGAAAAACCTTGTAAATCAATGTGTTTTTAATACCCCTTGTGAGTTTTATAACCATACTATTGACTCTGAATGCCTATACACAACGTTCTTCAGGCGTTGGAATGTTATAACGTTTGTCACCCCAAACGGTGGACTGCAGCTAACAGTCAGGGCGCGGGTTGTCAAGCCCGTATAGATCTATACACAAACACCATGCTCCCCCTCCAAGGGATTCTGGTATATAATACAGGACTTGAAATGTGTACTCGAACGTACATGAAGTTAGTGTCTCACAAATCCGTGGTATAGAAACAGATCTACTTGTTAAAATGTTACGTTTGTTCTTGTATACGAAAGTAAACTTCTTGAAATATGTGTTTCTAGTACATAAGAGTTAGAAATCTGTTCGTAAACCTATACCTATTATAGTTTCCAAAAAGTGTGTCTTATTTGTTTAGAAATATTGAGAAAAGGAATCACTTGTTTATGAAAGTATAGATTTTTGGTGTAGAGTCTAGGATAGACAAGAAAAATCTAAGAACAGTTTAGTTTATACATGCATTACAACAACATTATATTTTAAAAGGTAAAATGCTATTGTGACATATGTTATATATATATAAAAGTTCCTTTAAATGTTTATAAATCGCATGTGATTTGAATATATAACAGTATATAAAAGAGTTTCTTTAGGTAACACACGATAATACTCGTGTGTTTTACTTGTAATCCCCCCCCCCCCTTGAAAGCATATAAAAGTATTTAGAATAATTAAAAAGGTTGATTAAGGGGTATGAAACTCACTTGAATGTTTGAAGATAGCGAGATGGAAAACCGGGCAGAGTTTCGTCTCGGGAAACGGATTTTCCTCGGGATTCTCGGGAACCTCGGGAGTAAAATCGACCTTCGGGACTTGAGCCAAAACGACCAGAGCTTCGGGTTTGAATGGACACGGAAAACGAGGCAAAGTTGGGAGAGAGAGGAGAGAAATGGGCCCTTTCTTTGGAAACCCTCGCATCCTATTTATAGTAAGGCTGGTCTGCCTCGGTACGCGGGGCGTACACTCGTACGCAGCGCGTACGCGTACGTTATGCATGACCGAAGCCTCGACTGCCTCGGTTCGGATGGGACGGGTTGCTGGGTACGCGGGTCGGATGGGACGTCGGGTCGGATGGGACGTCGGGTCGGACGGGTCGGGGCTTCGGACGGGTCGGACGGGTCGGTTTCCTTCGGATAGCGCGACGTGGACGATCAGAGGCCAATCCTCTCGGTTACGCGGGGCGTACAGGGGTACGCAGCGCGTACCTCGGATGAGGACGCTGACTCCCCTTCGGATAATATCCGAATTTTGAATAAAATAAATAATTAATTTATTTAATAAACTTCAAAAATTCATATCTTCTTCATACGAACTCCGTTTTTGATGGTCTTTATATCCTCGCGTAGGTGAGACTACGCTCTACAACTTTCGTTTAGACTCCGTCGGCAAATTCCAAAATTATTTTTTTATTATTTATTAAAAATCCATCGTGTTTAAGGAATTTCTTAGAAAATTCATAACTTCTTTATCTGATGTCGGTTTTTGCCAGACTTTTTACCGCTGGAATACCATTGTCGAGACCTTCGATTCTCGTTTAGGTCATTCCGGCCAAAAATCGCTCGATCTCCGATTCGAGTTTTTAGCTGTTTGTTGCTAAGCCGAACTTGGAAAAATCATAACTTCGCTATATGAAGTCGGATTTGGGCGTTCTTTTCACGTACGATCATGGTTCAAAGACATTTAATCATAGAAGGAAATTAAGTAGAACTTATTTATACATTTTATTATGAAAGTAACTTTTTATTATTCAGAAGTGGTTACAATACTTGACCCATTTTGGTCGTTACAAAGAGTTGAAATATCGGGTTGTCACAGTTGATATCAACTGAGGTTACGCGTAGTATTCTAGACCAGACTCCTGTGATATTTGGCACGGTCAAGGAGGGTATACTGGAAATCTTGGATGAGAGGCTGGGAGCCTTCCGTACAGAGATGATGGCTTTGATGGGAGCTCGTACTTTGACATTCCGAGAGTTCAGGGCTTGTAGGGCACCAGATTATCATGGGGCTAAGGACCCCATCACTAGCAGCAGGTGGTTGGCCGATGTCGCCAATGCATTTCGTACGAGCCGGTGTCCCGAGGGGGACAAGGTCAGACTCGCCTCCTGTCTTCTGAAGGACAGAGCGAGGGATTGGTGGGAGGAGATTGGTCATGCTTTGGGGGATGATGCCGCGTTGGATGCGATGACAGGGAGTGATTTCTCGGCCAGGTTTAGGGCGGAGTTTTTACCGATTATTGAGGTGCAACAATTGGCACGGGAGTTTCAAGATTTGACGCAGACCACTGAGACTGTGGCGGAGATCACCGCCAAGTTCAGGGAGAGGGCTCTTCTTGTACCGCAGTATGTAGCGGATGAGGAAATGAAGAAGGCTCGATATCACGAGATGTTGAGGGATGACATCAGGCAGTTTGTGAGCAGGTCCAGCTGCAAAACGTTGGAGGATATGATCGCACGAGCTAGAGAGAGGGAGATTGATTTGGAGCAGATCCGGAAGAGGAAGCCGGATGAGGTTCAGGCAGTCACGGGTTCCGGCAAAAGGCCCAAGGGGTCGGATTCGAGATCGAGAGATTATCAGGACCGCAGCCGGTGCAGGAAGTGTTGCAGGGCGCACGGGGGTGCGTGCAGGAGTGGTAGTGGTGGTGAGTCTGGCTGCTTCAAGTGCGGCTGGACTGGTCATTTTAGCAGGGATTTTACTGCTACCACCACACAGGGATCAGACTTGATATGTTTTCACTGCAATCAGCGGGGCCATAAGAAAGCCCAGTGCCCCAGTTTGTTTTCGGCAATACGGGTGATGGCACCTGCCCCTGCAACTTTGAGGATCACAGACGGCCGTCAGGGCCGTGCAGAGGCGCCTGCGGTAGGAGGCAGGGCTTTTTAGATGACTACCTTGGAGACGCGAGCAGCGTCGGACGTTATAGGTATGCGACTTCCGTTTTCAGTTTTTATTTGTGCATGATTATATTGTTATGATTCTGCATCATTATCGGCATGAGTATTTTAATTTTGTGCAACCTGCTTGCTTGTGATTGAGTTATATGCCATCTGCATACCTTGGATATTTGAATGGTAGTTAAGGGATGTGCTCTATTGGAGAAGGTTACTTAGGATGCAGTAACTGTAGCATGCCTGGGAGGGACTTGGTATGTCTCGCTAGTTTGGAGCTGTATAGTTTTAGATATGGACTGGTTAGATCCCTAGCTATGGTAAGCTTGGGGTTCCTCAGCAGATTGATTATGGAATGGTAGCAGGGATTGAGATTTATTTTCGAGCATTGAGCAGTGAGGTGTAAGCAGGATCGAAGTGGGGGAGAACCCTCCGAGCGTACAAGGGTGTGAGCATGCAGATCTAGAATGAGTACGCGGCCGCAGAGAAGGAATGGAAGTGGCACAACGATTGATGGGCTGAGGGGTTCAGGGTTGGGAGTTTGAGAAACTACCCATTGGTTAGTTTGTGTAATTGTGATGGTTAGTAAGTGGTTGGGAATTCAGGTTGGAGGATCGCCCATAGGACTCGAGTGAGTCGGAATGAGGACCTTGAGAACTGATAGCATGGGATGCTTTCGTATTAGCAGTCAGTGGTGGAAGTGTTGTAAGACTACGGCGCAGCCGTAGCATTCACTAGCGGTCAGTGGTGGAAGGTGTTGTAAGACTACGAGTAAGCCATAACATTCCCTAGTAGCTTCGTTAGCGAAGCTGGGGCGAGGCCCTTATCTCCTAGTGATCAAGGTAGGGATTAGGAATGGGTAGTGGTTGAGGATAGTAGGGAGCTTGCCTGTATAGCCCTAGAGAGGTGAGACCTTGGGAGAGGCCGCTCCAGGATGTAGTTGGGTGGGACCCGTGGGCGAGGCCCGTGTGAGAGTAGCAGTATAGGTGAGACCTAAGGGCAGGGTTGCTTAGTAGTATAGTTGGGTGAGACCCGTGGGCAAGGCCTGTGAGTTTTAATAGTACTGGTGGGACCTGGTAAGGACCTTAGGGTCAAGTTGGGGGATCGAGGATCCCATAACTTGTAGCGCCCGAGTGGCAGAGTAGAGAGGGCAGTATTAGATAGCCTAAGTTTCTTCGGAAGTTGCTGGGAGCGACTAGAAGTTTGTGTTGGGGGCTAGCGACCGGTGGGAGCCGGTAATCCAGATATTGATAGATTAGTAGGGACCAGGGTGATATCGGTTCATCCGGAAGGCAGATAAGGGACGACATAAATTTTCAGTCAGTAGCAGTGCTGGTAAGCAGTCTATGGTGGAATTCAGTTAGCTGATCGAGGGGTGCTCGACACCAAGTTATGGCAGAGAGAAGTGTCCAGTGGATACTGGCAGTAATGAACCGTACTGGAAGTAGCGGGGGTGATGGAGTTGGTGAAGGATAGAACCTTCACAGTGACAGAGGAAGTAGTTGGTTATGGAACGTTGCCTAGGAATGGCCGGAAATCGCACAAGGAAAGAGGAGGTGAACCCCTATGGGTTCATTTTTAGTACTCAGGAAGTACCAGAAGGATTTTCAGTTGAGTAAGTTGTGCTCCCAGAATGTTCAGGGTCAGGGTTGACCCGAGATTATTGTTCGCAAGGATTAATGTTAGTTAGAATGATCGGACGGAAGGCTAGCGAAGGTAGTCAGCGGATGTTAGGTTTACCAAGCAGAGTGTTGAAAGCAGATTGCAGGGCAATTGGCCATAGAGAAACTTCGAGGACGAAGTTTAGTTTAAGTGGGGGAGAGTTGTTACACCCAAAAATCAGAAAGACCAAGAAAGGAAAGAAAACCCTAAGTCAAGGGGGGTCAACTCGTCGAGTCCAAGGAGGAACTCGACGAGTCAGAGCGGGATCCGGGTCGAGGAGTAAGTGACCGACTCGGCGAGTCGGAATATGGACTTGGCGAGTCCGGTCTGAAGAAGGAAACCCTAAATCCGGGACTTTGTGCACTATTTAAGCACCTCATTCTTTTCCTTAGGGTTACTTTACACCCCCTCTCATCCAGAGCATCGAACCCTAGCCGCCATACCCGTTTTTGAGTAAAGATCTAGCCTTGGAGTTGTGATTTGAAGCTTGGAAGAGAAGGAAGTTCATAGTGGTGCAAGAGGAAGCCTTGGATCCAGAGTTGGTGTGACTTTTCAGAGCATTTGAAGGTAAAAAGTCATTACCTTCACTCCTTTACTCATAGTTTCCTTTTAGGTCATGAGATTTGGGGCTTTATGCTATATTCTAGAGCCAATTGGAGTTAGAAGTCCAGATATGAAATTGCTACTTCAGATCTAAGTGTATTCTGGCCTAGAGAGTCATAAAGTATCAGTCTTGAGGGTGTAGTTGAAGCATGGTTGTCTTAAACCCGAGTATGGAATGTTTTGAGCCTAGATCTCCTTAGCTACACGTAAAGTTTGCAACTTTACGTGAGGAATAGGCCTTGGAAGAATGGATCTACAGTTTGGAGTCCCTGCATGACTCAAAAGCTTATGAATGTATTAGAGACTGAATAGACTCGGCGAGTAGCATGAAGATTAGGAAGAACTCGGATGAGTTGGATGAGCAACTCGGCGAGTCTGTTGAAGTTTTCCTTGGACTTGGCGAGTCTGTTCTTGGGCTCGGCGAGTCAAGTCGCCAAACCCCGAACCCTTCAAGGTAAGACTCGAATTAGTGAGTCTGGTGGAGACTCAGTGAGTTGGACAGGACAGGACTCAGGAATCGGTGGACTCGGCGAGTCATGGGCTGACTCAGCGAGTCGAGTCGCGAATGGAAGGAATCTGAGCATATGAACTCGGCGAGTCAGTAGGAAGACTCGACGAGTAGGGTTGACCTGGAAGGTTGACTTTGACCAGGACTTTGACTTTGACCAGAGATGACTTAGTTGACTTTCGGGGGACAGTTAGACTAAGTGGTGCATTGATATTGGTAGCTCGGGGAGCTAGTGGAGCAGGAGTTTAGAGAGTTGCCGGGCAGCAGCTAGAGGGGTTATCAGCAAGTTCAGCAAGTGCATGTGAGTTTCCCCTTGTGTGAATGGGTCTACGACCATAATGACGGCCCATGTAGTTATGAGTAGGAAGACCCGGGGGTTAGCCCTAGGCACAATATGCTAGTATGATATTCAGGACGAGGTCCAATGTTAGCAGGCGGGTGCCCAAGGAATGGTTTGCATGATAGTTATACTTGTTGTCTGTGTGATACATGTATGTGTCTGGTAGGAAGGTGAGTGTGGGCGAGGTCCCGTATCTCACCAACAGCAGGGTATGGACGGTGTTCCATATCTCATTAGCAGCAGAGTAAGGTCGAGGTCCAGGTTAGGGAAAGAGTGAGTGTGGATCGGGCCCGTATCTCACTATCAGTAGGAGCATGGACGGGATTCCATGACTCATCAGTTGCAGGTCATGGGCGAGGCCAAAGATAGGCGAGGCCTTTAGAACAGGATTCGGTAGTATATGTTTAGTTTATGTGTTGTGATATGTTATGTGTTAGTATATGTTGGCGGGCGAGACCTAGTGACAGGCAAGGCCTAAGCGAAACATCTCTGTGTCCGAGCGGGGCTCGAAGCCAGGTGGGGCCGTTGTAGCGGGCGAGGCCCGAGGTAGGGGCGAGGCCCAGAATAGCGGGCGTGGCCCAGTATGTGCAGTATGTGGCTATTCATGGTATGTGGTAGGTTGGGGAACTCACTAAGCTTCGTGCTTTCGGTTTTCAGTTTTGGTTTCAGGTACTTCCGGTAGTGGAGGAAAGAGCTCGGGGTGATCGCATGGCACACACCATAGATTAGACCGCCTGGGATGTCTTACTCTGATAATGAACATATGTTTTGGAAATTAATACTTTGATTATGTTATGGATTGATAAATATGTTTTAAGTAATGTTTTATAAAAGAAATTTTTAGTCTTGAATTTTGGGACGTTACAGTCATGATAAGGACTCGTTGCAGTTTGAGCAAATGTAGGAAATGAGAAGGCTTAAGATAGTGAATGATACCTATCGGAAGATATCATGATACCAGAGTGTTGCCCTTAGAATACGTCTAAATAGGTAATACCTCTGGTACCGGAGAAGTACACTTCCGATTGGCGGAAAGAAAGAATTTTCGGTATAATTCATGAAGTTATCCCATCATCTGGCAGATTCACCACCATTTGAGTTGAAGCAGAATTGATGATCGAAGATACGCATGGAAGAAGTCCTAGTAGAGTCTAGGGAAACTTGTATGATTGTTTGAACACATTTGTATGTGTTAAAAATGTTTTTGTGATAATAACTTAGAGAACTGAGAGACAATACTTGCGACGAGTATGAGTAGGTGTGAAAGGTAGTAGATGCCTATACTACTAGAAGCATAAGACTCACACTTAGATTAGGGAAAGTCACAAGGTTACCAAGACGCTAGTATTTGATTCTGTTTTGTTCAAGTATGTCGTTACCATCATTTCGGTAATAACTAAGAAGATGATTATTATTCTAACCCTAGTGGTTATATCAAATCGAGTTCGTCTAAGATAAATATTGTACGTGGTTTAGAGAACCAAGTTCGATGTAGCATTCGACTTAAGCCAGAAGATTGAAGTAAAAGATAATCGAAACGATCAATAGAAGTATCGTGATCGTCGTTAAAGTAAGAAGCTTGTAGCTAGAAGTGTTATATGCTATAATGTGATTATATCACATTAGAAGATGAAGGAAGGTATCTTCCATTCTAGAATCTGACTTAAAAAGACCGGAGTCTAAGCGCTGCATCATACGATGAAAGGTCATTAGAACATGGCCCATCAGTCTGTTACGATAATCGAAGTAAAGACCTTATCTTAAGTTAAGCATGTTTAAAAAGAAGCATGAGTCTCCAATAAGGACCGAGTTTGTAACTCGAAGTCTATGATTGAAAGTCCAACATAAGCTAACGAGCGGGTGCAAGATTGCGCACCGCTACCAATGAAGGAGTCCTAGAGTTAGATACTCATTTAAAAGGATATAAGATGTACGATTACCACCTGCGATGGAAAGGAAACATACAGAGTCATTATACAAGCTCTGTTTTGTTGATGATTCTGAGACGTAACCATCCTAAGGGGGAGATAATTGTAACACCCACATATTCGGGCTAGTCAGTTAAGATATAACAAGCGTTAATTTTTTTTATAGAAGATTATTTAGGATAAATAATTTTAACCAAATTAATAGTTAGGGTCAATAATTGTAACTTATTTGATGTAATAAAGAATAATGATATGAATATTATGTCTTTCATGATTATTATAATATAATAAAATAGAAAAAATCAGCCGAATCGTCCGTAAATCGTAAAAATAAGTGCGCCAAAACATACATATTACTATATATTTAGAAAGTACACGTCTTCCCGATCCCGAAAATATAAATTTCGTAGAAATCTGACTCCGTATAAATAAAATATGATTTTTATAAGATTTTATTATTTAAAGTATAATGATTTTATTTAAGGGACTATAGTGTAACTTGAAGTAACTTGAAGGATATATTGTGTTAATACAAGAATAACTGAGGGACTATAAATGTAATTATAATTGATTTGTGAATTGAAAATGATCTAACCAAGATACTTGTAAGAAATATGAGAAAGTTCGTACATATTTTAATAATTAAAAATAACACGTGTTGTTTAAATATGTGATCGTACAACTTCATTTAATGAAAAGGTATATGTGTTAGTTTTACAAGATGACTAAGATAATTATAATCGTACATACGTGACCAAATTTATGATAACTGTTGATTTTGATAAGATTGTAGATAAGATCGAATTAAATAATATGGATAAGATCGAATTAAATAATATGAATAAGATTGTCGATAAGATTGAATTAAATAATATAGATATGATCCAATTGAATAATGTGTATAAGATCGAATTAAATAATATGGATAAAAACAAATTAATTAAGTTTAATGGCTAAGTAAACTTAGTGGCTAAGAAATCATAATACTATAAATAGGGACTTAAGTCTCTTCATTTTGTCACACCTTTCTCTCTCAAATCTCTCTGTCTCGAGATCTTAGTCATTATGAATCGGTTTCTTATTCTCGAGTGTCGTTAGTAAAACATAGAAGCATTAGAGCATTGGAGAATCTTTAATTAGAAAAACTCTAAAAATTGAGGTTACACTCGCAATCTTTCGGCTTCCATTAGTCAAGTTAATACACGAATAATCAAGTATCGATACGAAGCTACATTACACTGAGAGATTAAAGGAGATGTAAATTCACTAGTGTAAATGAATGTAAGGTTTGTTTATGTTTATGTTTATGTATTGACGATGACATCCCAAAGTTTTAATATAAACAAAATACATTTCTTCAGAAATGCTTTGATAATATATTTATCATGTTTTCGGAGAACAAATTCCGCAATATTATTCTTTAAAATGAATACTATGATTTTCAAATACGCATAAATAAAAATTTTAAAATGACCGTGAATTTGGAGATGTCACACTCCATGATGGTGCAACAACTTCTTCATAGTGCAACAACAATCCTATATGGCGCAACAGGGATATAAATGGCACAAGAGCATCTAGTATGGCGCAAAAACATCAATCATGGAGCAACAACATCACCATGAAGCAACATGAACATGTATGGCGCAACAAGAAGCATCATGACGCAAGAGGGAGTGTCATGGTGCAAGAGCATACCTCTTGGCTCATCCTTTTCTCAAATGGTGCAACAAGGAACCCTTGTTGCTCCATATCCCTTCCAAGTGTTCCAAACCTTTTCTAAGTGCTCCAAACTTTTTCCAGGTGCTCCAAACCCCCTTGTACATATCCGTTCCTTTCGCACTTGATCAGTTCCTTTATCGGATGATTCATTCCTCTCTTAGAAGATCCGTTCCTTTGTCATATGCTCCATGAATCCCAAGTGATCCATTGAGGTCCAAGTGCTCCAAATGCTCCATGACATGATCCAAATGCTCTAGTCACATTTAAAAATGGGTTTTCTAATAATAGAAAAAAAGGTGTGGTGCATGCAATCGACCGAGCTCAAGTAAGTTTTCCCAAAATACATGTACATTTTTTATGATATGCTTTGAATTGTGAATTTGTAAATCACATGATCGATAGGGCTAAGGATCTGCTCAGGATTTGCAAGATAGAATGCTAGGAGAGATGCCTATTGTATGAGCTTGTAGACTTGCATGCTAGTACTGATCAGTCAGTGATAGGAGGACCTGTTAGGTAATGCTTATTTCTATTACTCAATGATCGAATGTTGCTTGCTTTTTGCTTTTTAGGAGTTCCCGGTAGCTTCAACTAACTAGTAAGCGAATATACTAAGTTACATATTGTTGAGACTAAATCATTTTAGAAGGTTAGGTTTAACTCATGTGTCGACGATATCTAATTGTATTCATGAGATAGTTAGAGGAGGTTAAGGGGAGTTCCTTCTATAGCTAATGGCGGAGAGTAGTGTGGTGATTGATCTAGGAAAACCTAGGAAGAGATTTAGTGTTGGGAGCCTTATCTTGTTGAGGATTATATGTGTGGTCAATGAGTGAATTGGGGGATTCAAAGCGATCCTTAAAGAAAGTATGGATAGATGTGGAAGGTAGTATGGGCCTGTAATATTGGAAGCAGAGGATCCGTACTTGAGTCAAGGAAAGCTACGGTGAAACCAGGAAGCTTGTAGAGTGTGAGACTCCTCGACATATATATATATATATATATATATATATATATGAGTGTGTGTGTGTGTATTGATGCATATTCTAATGGTTTATATGGTCTATTTTAAGTATGGTGACTCTTCGAGGCATACCAGTTATTGGTTCGGGTGCTGGTGAGGGTTCAAGTTTGGGTTCCTGAGCTAGGCAGTTGGATAACCAGAAACAGGAGTTCATTTCGTCTGAGATTACCCGCACATACTTGATCAGACTCCTGTTATCTTTGGTACAATCAATGAGGGTATCATGGAGGTGTTGGATGAGTGTTTGGGCTCTTTCCGTTCTGAGATGGTGGCTTTGATTGGGGAACTCACTAAGCTTTGTGCTTGCGGTTTTCAATTTATGTTTTTAGGTACTCCTGGTTCGAAGGGGAAGAGCCCGGTATGATTACAGTGCACACACCACCTTGTTCCTCATTTTATATTACTCTGATGTATTGGGATGTTATTGATATATACACTTTGATTCACCATGATTTCTATGATCATGTTTTAGATTATAGTTTTCTTAATTTAAAAACAAAATTTTTATTCTTAATTTTTGGGACGCTACACATACCCTTAAACAAAAACAGAAACTCATTGTAGCTGGTTCAAGCAAACAACCAAATACATTGAAAATATCTCTATCAAACAGAAAAAGAAAAGTAAATAAGGAAAAAAAGAAAAAGTAAAAGAGTTCACAAATAAGCAACATGCTTTAAAGATGAGTAATTGGCCCATAAAATGTTAAAAGGAGATAATATTTTGCTTATCCATAACTTAATTAACATAAAAGAAGAAATCAACTCAACAACTATGTTCATATATAATTCTCTGATGTTGGTTCATAACATTCTTAATATTTGGCCATCATCATCTTGTTTTAGGTTATGGTATACAAATTCTTCTAAGTTTTCTTCTCTCTAAAACATATTGCTATACATATTTTTTTAACAAAAGATTATGTAACTTATTAGCACTACAAAAATTGACAAGTAAAAAGGGGTTCATTAGAAAAAACTTGCAGATTTTGTGACTCCTTTATCATATCATGTATATCTAACATGAAATTATGACCTTTAAGTGATTTTGTAATATATGTTAATGAATTAAAGTAGAAAGAAAACCTTCTGTCTTTTAAGACAACAACAATCACACAACCTTAGTAGGTGGAATGTGGGACACTCTAGTCTATCTCCATATCCCTACTCATTATGCTTGTGATGTCCTAAAATTTCTAAATAATTTTTTCATTTTTTAATTAGAATAAACACCCATTTTATTAAAGCTACATTCAATTCAAACCAATTGCTCATAAACCAAAATAAAAAAATCGGATTTATAAGGAAAACAGTGTGAAATCTTGAATCATAAAACTGTTGATGTATGTGTACAACCCCGACTTTGCATTTCGTTAAGTACCTAAGAATTATTTAATCGACAACTGTAAGCACAAAGCTTAGTGAGTTCCTAAAAAATATCACATACAACACAACATAAATAAATAGCTATGATTTATCAGCAACCCTGAGGACTATCAACAGTCCCAGTGGGCTAACAACATGTCCTGTGGGCTAACAACACGTCATGTGGGCTAACAACATGCCATGTGGGTTATCAGCAGCCTTGGGGACTATTAGCGGTCCGAAAGGGCTAACAACATGCCCTATGGGTTATTAGGAACTCTAAGGACTATACACAGTCCCAATAGGATAACAACACGCCATGGAGCTATCATTAGCTCAGTAACACATAACAACATCCAACAAATAAGACCCAACTAGTCAGCATGCACACACTCTGGTGCAACAACGACTTGATGGTAGTGGCACATTTATGGGTTAATGGCAACAATTGTAGTTGACCCAAAATGTGTGCTAAACTTGACGATACCATGGATTGTTGACGGTATGACCTGGAGCTAGAAAAGTGTCGGTCGCCCGAGCAAAATGTAATGCTGTTGGGAGGCGCATCACTGAGAATTTGACCGTTCGTGTGATCTTATCCCTATCATTCGTGAAAGAAACTTCTACCAATGTCAACTAAGTATCTTACAAATACAATTACATGCAACAAGGATTAAATAGTCCTTCAACTGAAAGATCATGCACTACGATGGCTAGAATCAAACAAGAGCTACGCATTATGGTCAAATCATACATTCTAAAACTATTTAATCTTCGTGGTATGCAACTTAACTTATTCACTTAAAAGTTAACTAACATCAATATTGGTTTCACATAGCATAAAGCAAGCAACATTCGAGCATAAAAACCAACATGCAATAAAGCATCATAAAGATTAGGCACTCCTAACATGTAATTCTGGAAGATCCTTAGCATACACACTATCATGCATCTCTAACAACTCACATAACACACACATGAATTCATCTCTCTTAGCATGCATTCTAGCATGCAAACCTGAGTCGCTCCTTAGCCTAACTTATAACATGCCATGCACATCATATTGTAACACATATAAAAACAACTCAAATACAACATATAAAGCAAGTATGGATATTTTGGGAGATCACTTTCTCGAGCTCTAGCTGATTGTACAAATCACATATTCTCTTTTCTTCTCTTAAAATGAATCTTTTCCAAAAAGGTTTATAAAACTCTCAGGTCCATAGTTTGAGTATGGACTTTCATGAGTGTTCATCCAAATCCCTCAAACTAGGGCTCTGATACCAACTTGTAACGTCCCAAAATTTCATAATAAAATTTTCATTTTTTTAAAATAGAATAAACACCCATTTTATTAAAGATACATTTAAGTCCAACCAATTGTTCATAAACATTAATTAAAAATCAGAGTTATAAGGAAAAAAAGGGAATCTCAAATCATAAAACCATTGATGCGTGTGTACAATCCCACCTTTGCAATTCGTTAACTACCTTAAAAGCATTTAATCCATAACTATAAGCGTAAAGCTTACTGAGTTCCCCTAACATATCACATACATCACAACATAAATAAATCAATAGCTGTGGGTTATCAACAATCATGGGGACTATCAACAATCCTAATGGGCTAACAACACGTCTTGTGGGATAACAACACGTCCTGTGGGCTAACAACATACCTTGTGGGTTATCAACAACCTTGGGGACTATCAATAGTCCCAATGGGCTAACATCACACCCTGTAGGTTATCAGCAACCTTGGGGACTATCAATAGTCCCAATGGGCTAACATCATGTCGTGGAGCTATCAACAGCTGTGACATCCCCAAAATTATGGCCAAAAAAGACCGATTTAATTTATGCTTTTAAAATAATTTTTAGAGTAATTCTTTGATTTAAAAGAGTTGCAAAATTTGTTCCCGAAACAAAATATGATAAATAAAATTTATCAAAGCATTCCTTAAAAAAATGTATTTTCATATATAACAAAACTCGGGATGTCATGTTCCAATACAGACCAAAAACATAAACGACACATTATAAGCCTTACAACAGTTATATACAACTACTGGTCTATAAACAAAATATCTTCACAAATTTCTCCAACTTATGCTCTCATGCCACTACCTATAATACAAAGAAACTGAGTGGGCCGGGCTTGGGAGCCTGGTGAGCATATAGGATTTTCAATACACAATAAATAATTATATTTAATTTTCTCCAACCAACAATAACCCGATTACCCATTCCCGCTATCCTCACTTTACGTCCCTAAAACAACAACTATCACAAGGGACCTAATCTAGGATTTTCATTGGGACGGACATTACTGTAAAGGGGTTTCCTCAACATTAGATGTCCTAAAGGCAACCATGAGGGGGATAGAGTACACCGGTGAACACATCGTTCACAACACCTACAGGTTATGAACCTGCCAGCGTTCCAATGAACTGTCTAGAAAGAGTCCGTGGTCGTCATCCATACTCCGCTAGATGACTAGATCAACAACAACATCGAGGCCTCTCATCATTTTATTTCTTCACACAATAATTGCCTACCCCATATTCTACCCAACATATTAGTAGATAAAAATATGTACATTTATATATAGCTTAAAACCTGCACAAATCATTCATTCAACAATTATTTCAAATAAGCAAATAATATACAAACACATAACACGTACTTTGTAGAGAATACTTTGTATCTGTGTGTTAGAAGAAAAGGAATATACACTCACTTCATAAGACAATGCTCGGACAACACTGCGGTTCTAAAAGCAGTATTCTTCGGTGAAACCGGGAGATCTTCACAAAAACCAGGCTTCTCGTGGGCAGAGTTTCGGCTCGGGAACTCTGTTTCCCGGGATCTTTGGGGCTTCGGGACTCGCTTCGGGTCTCGGGATAATATCGGGGCTTCGAGGGTAAAAATAGCATGTAAATCGAGGTAATAAAGAGTGAGAGAGAATAGATTGAGCAACCAAATTCGGCTGGCTTTGTGATATATTTATAGGGTTAGAGTTGGTCTCGAACGCAGGGCGTTCCCTAAACGCTGGGCGTTCCCTTTGAACGCGGCGCGTAGGAGCAGGGTTCCGATCCTATCCCTTATCCGTTGAGTCAACATCGATGTGGCCAATCCGGAGCCAAGCACTGAACGTGGGGCGTTCCCCAATTGAACGGGGGGCGTTCCCTCTTTGGGATGCGTGCCTCGAACTTCAGAAAACCATAACTCTCGCATACGATCTTCGTTTTTGACGTTATTTATATCCACGCATAGGTGAGATTATGCTCTACAACTCTTGTTTAGACTCCGTCGTCTATTTTTGATTTATTTTTATTATATTATTTTTAGTAGGACGGGACATGAAAACTCCGTTAGAAATTTATAACTTCTTCACCTGGCGTCCGTTTTCATCTGTCTTTTTTTTACTGTTGGACTAATATCGACGAGATCTTCGATTCCCGTTTAGATTGCTTTGGCTAGAAACCATTCGATCTGATATTCGAACTTTGGGCTGCTCACTGGTAAGTCGAAACTTCGAAAAATCATATCTTCCTCATACGAAGTCAGATTTCGACGTTCTTTCTATGCACACTCACGGTTTAATGTACTCTACGACTTTCGTTTAGATTACTAAGGCTAAATATCTCTCTATCGTAAATTCACTATTTACGTCACGCAGTGTCGTACCGGTTCTGTCGCGAAACTTCGATATCTCATAACTTCTTCGTTATAACTCGGATTTCGACATTCTTTATATTTTCGGAAACCTTGCCACGACCACTACAACTTCATGTATAGATATCGGGCTTGTCTAATATTTTATTTTATCGCTTATTTTTATCTTGAATTCATTTAAATCACACAATTAAGTAATAACACACATAATACTGAAATAATACATTCTTATTATTTCAAAATGAGTTAAAAAGGTTAACCTAGACTATTACATCAATAATAATGTCTAGCCTAGAAACACGGACGTTATAGCAGCTCAATAATACATATCAACATCCAATAAATAAGACCTAGCTGGTCAATATTCACACACTATGGCATAATTTATATAGTGAGAAGACTCACTTGAACGAAGAGTTGAAATCCACTACTCAAAGTCCTACAGAATCAGCTACATGAACCTCCCAAACCAAACACATGCTAAACGTCAGACTACAACTTAACACCCCTCAAAGTTTGACCAAAAGTCAAACTAGTCAAAAATCAACGGTCAAAGTCAACCCAATCGATAGCCACGTCGTGGCCACCTATTGGTCATGTCATGGCAGCTTGTCGACAAAACAGTCGGGCAACCACCAGTTGCCATGTCGTGGCGAGCAGACTGTCATGTCATGGAAATTGGGTTTTCACAGCCTAATGGATTAAGTTCCCAATCCCTTAAGCCACCCATTCATTAACTCAAGAAAGCTTCCTAATGTTTAATACAACATAAAGATCGATGCTTTTCAATCATGCATGTCTAATGCAAGTCTAGCACTCAAACAATGTCATAAATGGAGAAATAAAACCAAGATCTCATGCATGGAGCTTAAAACACCAAAAAACATCATATCTAGAACATATATACACCACAGGACCTCAATGATCCATAAAGTTGCTAATTTTATGGAATCCATGCACTCAACTCAACCCGCACATGGATAAAAGTGGGTAGAAACCTAGACCTAACATGATATAATGAGAAAGGTAAGATCTTAAGGACTTATAAAAGTCCAGAAATAGTACAAGATGATGATGGAGAGGTTTTGCTAGTTGAAACAATGCACCAAGAACACCTTCTTCTTCTTCAAAGGGCTAAAATCTCCATAAAGAGCACACAAGGTCAAAATAGAGGTTAGGGTTTCTTGGAGGGTGAAAGGGGGGTGATGGAGGCCGAGAGTGTGACACCCTAGCCCTCACTTCCATTAAATAGGGGCATAAACCCTGGAATTGGGGTTAATCCTTCAGGCGGTCGGCACGTCGTGACCATAAGCTTGTCGCATCGTGGGGCACAACATTGATGCACGCTTATACAACTATTGCCATGTCGTGGCAACCCATGTTCCACGTCATGGCACATGATTTTTCCCAAAACACCATCTTTGCTCCCATTAAGTCTTTAGCTGATCCACTCTGGAAAACAAGTGTTACATGTTCTTCAGAACCCCTTCAAGGAAAGAAGGCCCAAAGAAGTGAAAAAAAGGCATTGATGTTTGCAGGATTTGAATTTGGTAAAAAGGAAGTGGGATTTGGATTTAAAAGTTGTTTTAACTAATTTAATGTGACTCTAATTCACACACACACACACATATATATATATATATATATATACACACACACACACACATCCATATATATATATATATATATATATATATATATATATATATATATATATATGTGTGTGTGTGTGTGTGTGTGTGTGTGTGTGTGTGTGTGAGTGATAAACTATGACATGTACTAAATCGATTCCGAAAACAACTTATAGTTCCCTAAATGGTTTGATTTTTTTATCAGCCTCTTTTTCACAATAAAAGCGCAATCTTTATACATAGCTTCAACATATGTTATGAGCAATCCAAGAATCAGACAAATGAAACCCTAATATCAAGGGGAAAAGGGTGTAAGAAGATTACCAGAAGGATTTGAACATGATTAAGACGAATACATGCTTTCCGAGTGAGAATCCATGAGCGCAAAGATGAACCTTGAAGTTTCTGAATATTTTTTATTTTTGAATTATTTAGAAAATACCATACTATGAAGCAATATGATTTCCATCTTACCATCATTGTTGACTTATAATTAGAGATGGAAATCAAAAATCCATCTACGTTTCAACATAGATACAAATGAAAAACTTTGATTTCAAGTGTCGATTAAAACAGAATCGTCAAACCCTCAAATAGCAAACACATGTGGACGAAGGAGACTGAAACATATGACCAACATGCGAGAAAAACAGTTGGGTCAGCTGCAAACCAGCCGATAGAAGGAAAACCGGAAACCACCCATTACAATACATGACATTGTTCATAAACTCTATTACATGCCTTAGCAATTGAGCTACATCATAGCTATGAAATTTATAAAATTTATAAATACCCAAGAATCAAGAATACTTTCTTTTATTAGATGGATATGTTTGCTTATTGCATTAACTTAAGGCATGGAATTATAATACCCAAGAATCAAGATTACTTTCTTTTATTAGATGGATATGTTTGCTTATTGCATTAACTTAAGGCGCACTTTTATCATATTAAACATCGGTAATTTAAATATATATTTTGGTAATTAGAGAATTTATTTTTATTTTATTTTATTTTTTGACTCTCAAATTTGCTAGGACCAGTCCTGGCCTAACACGACTTGATCGTTGTAGCGTCTTTATCAAGTCTTGTAAATTTTAGTAGCATAGAATATGTGATTCATAGTTGTGAAATCAATTTGAAATAAGGAAATTAATATAAAATAATTCCTGTCAATCTTTTATTAGACGTTAACCAAAAGACACACCCCAATGTCGAGACATATTTAACTATTCAAATATCTGCATCATCATCCAAATGAGGCGACAACGAACAAGATTTATTATTTTACCAAAAATGATGAGGTGATACTCGATATATAAGATCATATTTTATGACGTGGGCCCAAATATTAGTCGAAAAGTTGACCATTTGGTTGATGAAAATAAAAAATGGTTTATGTATACGTAAATACAAATGACTAACGTTCATTTTCTAGAATCTTATTTGACAGAATGAAGACAAAAAACTGAATAAATTGTTAAGTTTCCTTTTTTCACATTTTAAATTTGTTATTATTTACATATGAAGCAAATAACTTTTATATTATAAAACATATGTAATGAAATCACACAATTTCTTTGCAATACCGTGATGACGTGATCCTAATATCGGATGTGAATCAAAGATCCCACTAAGATGAATACGTCTCAAAATTTGTTGTCAATGGTTCATGCGTTATTCAATATAACTTGATGTTGATTAAAACAAATGACGGACCTTAGTGGTGCCCGGGGTCCCGGGTTACTGCTCCGATTCCGGCACGTAGTGTAATTTTTTTTAATGTTTTTTCTGTTAGGTGCACCGGCTTAAAATACGAGTGTCACTACTAATGTAGATTTTTTTGGAATTTTTTTTAATGTCACCCCTACTAAAACGTTCTGCGTCCGCCACTGATTAATACATCCATAATAATAACTATAATTCTTGTAAGTTTAATCCACAACAATTAGGAAGAAACACTATAATAAAATTAAAAATTAAAAAAAAAAAAAAACAAAGTCATTTTGACCATGTATAACTAAAGGCACATGATCACAAAAGAGACTAGCCTCTTTTTATGGTATCCCGTCTAATTCAAAATAAATTGCAAAAGTTGTGATGCTCTGTGAGGTTTTTTAAGATATGCAATACTCAATTTTGAGTTGAATGGATTTTATAAGACTCATATATATCAAGCTGAATAGACAAATTTGTTAGTATCAACTTTAGACTTTGAGCTAAAACAACGAATTTGCTAGAGTTTAGAATACTAAAAATAAAGATTAAATATGTGCGATCGAATTAGGATAAAATCATAATCTTGATTCGGTCTTATTGTGATTGAGATCATTTTTTTGTTTATGATCTTAATTAAGATCAAGATCTTAATAAGATTAATATAAACCTATATATATATATATATATATATATATATATATATATATATATATATATATATATATATATATATATATATATATATATATATATATATATATATATATATATATATATATATATATATATAAATTGAAATGTAAGCAAAAGTAAATATTTAAATTTGATTAAAAAGACCTATCAAACAAAATATCCACATGTAGATGTCATGTTAAAACATTTAACTTGATTATCCAATAACCTAAGCATGTCACTTAGGTCTTAGTATGTAAAAAAATAAAATTAGTAACTATAGAAAAGTAAAGAAATAAATATATATTAAGAAGCAAAACATTTAACTTGAGTATCCAATAACCTAAGCATGTCACTTACGTCTTTTTATGTAAAAAAAAATAGTAACTATAGAAAAGTAAAGAAATAAATATATGTTTTGAAGCAAAACATTTAACTTGAGTATCCAATAACCTACGCATGTCACTTACGTCTTTTTATGTAAAAAAAAAAATAGTAACTATAGAAAAGTAAAGAAATAAATATATGTTTTGAAGCAAAACATTTAACTTGAGTATCCAAGAACCTAAGCATGTCACTTAGGTCTTAGTATGTAAAATAAAATAAAATTAATAACTATAGAAAAGTAAAGAAATAAATAGTATATGTTATGAGACTTGAATATACAATATAAGAAAAAACGAACCCCTCGTAACATGACAAAAAGTAGAATTTCGATAGATTACTTTATATGCTAACTTTTGTCTTCCTAATAATCTCCATTTACCTATAAAAAAAAACAAATCAAGAAACAACAGACACACACACACACATTCCCTCCACAAATCCAATCAACATTCCCCATGTTCATATAATTTTTTTTGAATATTTCCATCCGGGGTTCTAGAAATGGCTTCTGCATTAGCTGGTGATGACTTAATGAGGTCCATGAGCCGGAACATGAGCCGAAACATGAGCCGGAACATGAGCCGAAGAGGCAGTCTAGCATCAAGAAGCACCAGGGGTTGGGGTGCAGCTAGTATCAGGGAAGTATTCACTACACCAGGTCCCGATGTTTTCCAGAAAAGTGGGAGAGAAGATGATGAAGATGAACTCATGTGGGCTGCCATTGAAAGGCTTCCAACATATGATCGATTAAGAAAAGGATTCTTGACTCAAGTTCTTGATGATGGGAAAGTTGTTCGTGAAGAGATTGATGTTGCAAATCTTGGACCCGAAGAGAGACAGAATTTGATGAAGAATATACAAGAAAGAATCGATAATGACAATGAACGACTTCTTGAACGACTCCGAGATCGTATTGATAGAGTCGGAATTGAGGTTCCAAGGATTGAAATTAGATATGAGGATTTGTCGATTGAAGGGGATGCGTTTGTTGGAAGTAGAGCACTTCCAACTCTGCTTAACTCTACCATCAACTCGATCGAGGCAAGTTTTTTAAGTTATTGAAAAGTTCTAATATGTTGACTAGCTTCTTAAATTTATTGATCTTGTCTCCATGGGTGTAGTGCAAATGCTTATAGTGATGGTATAGACAAAAGTAGTGGAGAGTTTAAGTCTTGACAAATGAACAACTTTTTGTCACCCACCACCCATCTATTAGATTGTTCTATACCTTACTTGAATATTACATGATGTCTCAAAAAAATAATTATTTTTATTGAAATTTCTTGATCTTATTATTTTTATCGTGCTTTTAGGATGTTCTCGGTTTCATGCGACTTTTCCCAAATAAGAGAAGGGTCGTCAAGATCCTTCATCAAGTATCAGGAATCGTCACACCATCTAGGTAAAAAAATCATGTAAATCTCTACAATTCTAGCTATGTTCTCGCTTACAATTTTTATAGTTCTTGATGAAATCGGTATTCTTTTTAGAATGACTCTACTTCTGGGACCTCCTGGGTCAGGAAAGACCACATTGTTGAAAGCACTTGCGGGAAAGCTCGAAAGTGATATGCGGGTAACCGGGAAGGTGACATATTGTGGTCACGAAATGGACGAATTTGTCCCTCAAAGAACTTGCTCTTACATTAGCCAACATGATCTACACCACGGTGAAATGACCGTGAGAGAGACCATGAATTTTTCGGGACGTTGCTTGGGAGTTGGGACACGATACGAGATGTTAGCAGAATTGTCAAGACGAGAAAAAGCCGAAGGAATCAAACCGGATGCTGAACTTGATGCATTCATGAAATCCATTGCGGTTTCCGGACAAGAATCTAGCTTGGTCACCGAGTATGTTCTTAGGGTACGTTTTTTCCTTTCTTGATTGTTACATCATCAGGGTTGTAGAAAATACATTTTACAACCTTGTGTTAACAAATTGTAGAGTTGTATTATATACAACTCTACAATAAAAAAAATTATTAAGTTAAGTCTGAAAACTAACCAGACTGTAATGATATCGTAGCTACTCGGGTTAGACATTTGTTCAGACACCATGGTTGGAGACGAGATGAGACGAGGCATATCCGGTGGCCAGAAAAAACGTGTTACAACCGGCGAAATGCTCGTGGGACCCACAAAGGTTTTTCTCATGGATGAGATTTCAACTGGTCTCGATAGTTCCACAACATTCCAAATCGTGAAGTATATGAGACAAATGGTTCATATCATGGACATTACTATGATAATTTCCCTCCTACAACCAGCACCCGAAACTTTCGAACTCTTTGATGACATAATCCTTCTTTCAGAAGGTCAAGTCGTGTACCAAGGCCCAAGAAAGAACGTTCTTGAGTTCTTTGAACATGTCGGATTCAAATGCCCAGAAAGAAAAGGCGTTGCAGACTTCTTACAAGAAGTCACATCAAGAAAAGATCAAGAACAATACTGGTTCAACAAAAGTATAGCTTACAGATACGTTTCTGTAGACGATTTCGTTCATTTTTTCCGAAACTTTCACACCGGTTTAAAGATTTCAGCTGTTCTTCATGTCCCTTATGACAAATCTAAAGCTCATCCAGCCGCTCTCGTGACAAACAAATACGGGATATCGAATCAAGAACTCTTCAAGGCGTGTTTATCGAGAGAATGGCTTCTGATGAAAAGAAATGCTTTTGTGTATATCTTCAAGACTACTCAAATCACAATCATGGCTTTGTTCACCTTCACCATGTTTTTTCGAACAACGATGAAGCATGGTGATATCGATGATGGTGGAAAGTATTATGGGGCGTTGTTTTTCAGTCTGATTAACGTTATGTTTAACGGGATGGCTGAGCTTGCTTTGACGATTTTCCGGCTACCGGTGTTCTATAAACAAAGGGATTCATTGTTTTATCCTGCTTGGGCTTTTGCTCTTCCGATTTGGCTCCTGAGACTTCCTCTTTCACTTATGGAATCAGGAATTTGGATTCTTCTTACTTATTACACTATCGGGTTTGCTCCTTCTGCTAGTTGGTATGAATTTCTTTTCTTCTAGGATTAAATTCTTACGACAATGATTTACAAGCTAGAGTTCTTTTGGATCAAATGATGTAAAGAGCCAGTTTTTTTCAATCGATTATTTGAACCATTTTCGTTTTTCCATTGTGATGTTTCAGTTTTTTCCGACAACTGTTGGCGTACTTGGGTATACATCAAATGGCGTTAGGTCTATTTCGATTCATTGCTGCACTTGGAAGAACACAGGTAGTGGCGAACACTCTCGGCACTTTCACTCTGTTGCTAGTTTTCGTTCTTGGTGGATTCATTATCGCGAAAGGTTTGTAGTTAACAAGAGATATATACAAATCAAATAACCATCTTAATTCTGTACTAATGTGATCTTTTGTTCATGTTATAGATGACCTTCAACCATGGATGAAATGGGCATACTACCTTTCTCCCATGTCATATGGACAAAACGCGATCGTTCTTGTTGAGTTTCTCGATAAACGATGGAGCGCTGTAAGTTTAGATAGCAATACATATCGATTTCGATTCTATTTGAATATTTATATTTTGAATTTATTCGATCAATGATATTGTATACAGCCAAACTTCGACTCAATGTATCGAGAATCCACAGTCGGGAAAGAACTTCTAAAAGCCAGAGGAATGTTCACTGAAGGCCATTGGTACTGGATTTGTGTTCTTGCACTCTTCGGATTCTCACTCGTCTTCAACGTTTGCTTTGTGTTAGCACTCACGTTTCTGACTCGTAAGACTACATTTCAAGCACCAATCTCTCAAAATTCGTGATTAATTGACCCATGTATGTATATGACTATCTTCGTTTCGAATCTTAAAATGCAGCCATGGCGGATTCTAAATCTGTTACAGACGATGATGATGCCAAGAAGAAGAAGTTAGCATCCTTAGCAACCAAATCCGAATCTAAAAAGGGAATGGTGTTACCCTTCAAGCCATTGTCTCTTGCATTCGATCATGTCAACTACTACGTCGATATGCCTGCTGTAAGTAAAATGTAAAAGTAGCGTATATATATACAACTTTGCCTTTTTGATGTCAAACTGAGTAATTTATTACGACTTTCAGGAAATGAAAAGCCAAGGAGTAGAGGAGAATCGTCTGCAACTTTTACGAGATGTTAGTGGCGCGTTCAGACCGGGGATTCTGACGGCGTTGGTCGGTGTAAGTGGTGCCGGAAAAACGACGTTGATGGATGTGTTGGCCGGAAGGAAGACCGGAGGATATATCGAAGGAAGTATTAGCATCTCTGGTTATCCCAAAAACCAAGAAACTTTCGCTCGTGTTAGTGGATACTGTGAACAAAACGACATTCATTCTCCTCATGTCACGGTTTATGAATCCCTCTTGTATTCTGCTTGGCTCCGGTTATCTTCCGATGTCGATGAAGCAACACGAAAGGTATATATATATATATATATATATATATATATATATATATATATATATATATATATATATATATATATATATATATATATATATATATATATATATATATATATATATATATATATATATATATATATATATATATATATATATATATATATATATATATATATGACTAGTTACTCCATTCATGACTCCGATTACTGATGATGTTTTCCGGTGGAAAATTCAGATGTTTGTGGAGGAAGTTATGGAGCTGGTGGAGTTGGGTCCGATAAGACATGCTCTCGTAGGACTTCCGGGGGTGGATGGATTATCAACGGAGCAAAGAAAGAGGCTGACGATAGCGGTGGAGCTTGTGGCAAACCCTTCGATCATCTTCATGGATGAGCCGACTTCCGGTCTAGATGCAAGAGCAGCGGCTATCGTCATGAGAGCTGTCAGGAACACGGTGGACACTGGCCGGACTGTTGTGTGTACTATTCATCAACCGAGTATAGACATTTTTGAAGCTTTTGATGAGGTAAGATTCATATATATACCCTTTTTTGATTTTTTGACGATTTAATGTTTTTTTATCACTTGGGTATGCTTAAAACTTAAGAAAGATTTCATCTTTATGTAGCTGTTCTTGATGAAGAGAGGAGGACAAGTCATATACGCAGGGCCTCTTGGACAATATTCGCACCTTCTTGTCGAGTATTTTGAAGTGAGGAACCATCTTTTCTTAATTAGCTTTAAGTATAATCACAAAAAATAACAAAATAGAAGGTCCATTTAACAAATTAACAACTTTTTTTTTTCTTTACCATTTTAACAAAATAAGATCTATGTCGCAATAGATTAATTGAAGAATTTCACAAAATACAAATAATTTCGCAATATAATTGTGAAATATGATTTTTTTTTTCTAATTTGTAAGCCTTTTGTGATGGGCACCTTAAGTAAGGAAACTTCACAATTCATAATTGACCCTATTTCGATGATTATTGGCTAAAAATATGGTTTTTTTTTATTACATGGTAACATCCATTTTGGTCATTTGGGTAAATTTTTACATTTTTTCAGTCGATTAATGGAGTTTCCAAGATCAAAGAAGGATACAACCCAGCAACATGGATGCTAGACGTCAGTTCTACAGCAGTTGAAGCTCAACTTGGAGTTGATTTTGCTGACATTTTCGCAAATTCTGATCTCTACAAGTATAAAAACCTACCAAGATTTTTGTTTTTTTTCAGATGTTTTATTAATCTTTAAATTAACAATCTCTCAAAACTTATGCCATTTTTTTCCATGGATGATTTTTAGGAGGAATGAAAAGCTTATCAAAGAGTTGAGTACACCACCAGAAGACTCTCATGATCTTCATTTTGCTACACAGTTTTCACAGCCGTCTTTTGAACAGTTCAAAGCGTGTTTCTGGAAACAACATTGGTCGTACTGGCGAAACCCACAGTACAACGTTGTTAGATTTTTCATGACGGCAGTTATTGGTCTTATATTTGGCGTTATCTTCTGGGGCAAAGGAGAGATAATGTAAGACTCAGTTTTACTATATTTAAAGTCAAACTACTAACCAATATGTTGACCATGAAGAAAAGTCAAACTAGATTAATGTTTTCCCGCCATTATAACAAAAAAAAAAACTATTGTTTTCAAACAGGAGCAAACAACAAGATTTGTCCAATCTAATGGGAGCAATGTACGCTGCGGTTTTGTTCCTTGGTGGAACAAACACCTCTGCCGTTCAATCGGTTGTTGCGATTGAACGGACAGTGTTTTATCGAGAAAAAGCAGCCGGAATGTACTCAGCATTACCGTATGCTTTTGCTCAAGTTTTGGTGGAAACCATTTACGTTGGGATCCAAACATTTCTTTATAGTCTTCTTCTTTACTCCATGATTGGATTCGAATGGGATTTGGGGAAGTTCTTGTGGTTCTATTATTACGTGTTCATGTGCTTTGTGTACTTCACTTTGTATGGAATGATGCTTGTGGCTCTAACTCCAAGCTACCAGATTGCTGCCATTGTCATGTCCTTCTTCCTTAGCTTCTGGAATTTGTTCTCTGGTTTCCTCATTCCAAGAACAGTAAGTTTTCGCTACACCTTTTTTTTTTTTTTTGGCATTCATTAGGAGTAATGTCAATTTGTGCTACCAAAAAAGTGGGACATAGGTTTTTCTGTGCAAAAAACATAATATCCTATTCTTTCTTATTATCAAAAATAGTCTAGAAAGTTTGTTCTTTGCAACAAACACAACCTTATAGTTTAAGTATTTAATGGGGAATTTTTAATCCGCTAAGCTATATATAGATTTTTTCGGCATAATACCGGAAGAACAATTTGAAAGAAAAAGTCATAGAAATGAATATTTCTCCATAATTAAGTCCTAACCGTTTACAAAATTTACTGCGATTTGTCAAGTGTGCTGTTATTTTCTATTTTTTAAACCAGTTATCCATAACAGTTGATGAGAATAGAAAGAAAAAAAAATGTAAGTCTCAGATAGAGTTTGGTATACATTGATCAAAATTCGAACGAGATCAAACATCATGATTATTTCCCATTGACAATTTTGAATTCAAAGGGAAGAGGTGTTTATTCTTTCCATTCCATGCATGATGGAATATAACAATACATAATCATTATAAATTTAATTTCATTTATATTCAATTACGTACTATTATTTGTTATTTGCTAAAAGATAAGTGACATTTTTTGCAGCAAATCCCGATTTGGTGGAGATGGTACTATTGGGGATCACCGGTTGCATGGACAATCTACGGGCTTATAACATCTCAACTAGGCGACAAGACAAACCTCGTTCATGTGCCTAAACATGGAAACATGGAGGTTAAGGTTTACCTAAAGGAATTCCTAGGATACGAACACGATTTCCTAGGATACGTTGCTCTTGCTCATGTTGGTTGGGTACTCTTGTTCTTTGCTGTCTTTGTATATGGCATCAAGGCATTGAACTTCCAACGGCGCTGATTTGATTCCAACGAAGATTTTTATCGATTGTATCTTTTTTTTTCCTGTTTTTACAAGAATTGGGAATATATAATAATTGAACGTTGAGATTTTGTACAATAAAGATTAAAGAACAAACTCGTTTGACTTGTGGTTAAAGGAAGAGTGGGGAAGAGGTGGTGGGGTCGGCGCCGGCCTTTGACTTCTTGAGGTCAAGAAATTAGTGAAGTCAATAACTATAATGTCAACCCTCGTGAGGTGTTTCAGATCTTCAAACGATTAAGTCATATATATAGAGTGAGAAACTTGATTATAGTATAAGCATTATCAATTTAATTGCTGATCGCATATTTCTTTAAAACCAATAAAAGAGCATTAGTTAGGGTGAATGTTATGGGAAACTTGTTTAATAATATAATGACTAATGAGAATCATATTGTGTTGTTTTTTTTTTACACTGAGGAAATTTTTATAGATAAGTTAGTGGAAGATAAAAGATCATGCGACACGAAGTTCTTGGACTCGAAGAAATATCTCGTATCTCATTATTTATTTTACCTACTAAAAGTCTAACACGATGACTAAGAAAATAATTATAGAACAAGATTACTAGGATCCTAATTAGTAATTATAAGGTTTCTTTTATTTCTTTAAAATCATATTATTTGATTTGATATATAAGTTAACGAAAAATCTATGATTTATAATCACAAACTTGATTTTAAAGAAATTTTCAATCATATATTTTGATAAATTTTAGTATTTATATTATGATAAGTTATAAGATTTGTATTATGATCAAATATAATATTTATATTACACTTTGCACATTCCTTATTACTTACTATTCCACTATGGTGTTTCCAATTGGGACTTCAAAAGTGAACACCATACACCCTTAAGGCTCAAAAGCACACAAATGAGGATTGGGGTTTCAAATGGACGGTTTAGGGTAATGGGGCCGAGGATGGAAGGGCCTCAAGGGAGTTAGAGTCTTTAAATAAGGTTCCACCCTCGGAAATTTATTCGCTCCTATGTACTGCGTAGGAGACTACCCTACGCCCCACGTAGGAACAAACTTCACAAATACAAGGCACTACTAGAAAAATAGCCTTTTACGACGCGCAAACCATGACACTCATTAATTTATGTTACGCAACCGATAGTGACATTAAAAACGTGTCATCTATTCAGAAAATTTAAGGATTTAGGTCACGCATTATTGCGCGCCCTTAAATTATTGTCATAAGAAAAAAAATTAAAAACACGGAGGGCGCTGTATCTTAAATGCGCGCCCTCTGGAGGTGTCGCTTTATAATTTTTATGAACGCGCGTTCTTTAGTTACAAGCGGGAAAAGAAAAGCCGAAAAAATTAGAAAAGCCCGCTAACTCTTTGACCTAAGCGTTTTGACGCATCTTTCATTCTCCTCACACTGCTGTGCAACCTTTTCCAAGGTAACGATTTCATCTCCATCTCTCGACTTCATCATCTCAATGAAGAAAAAAGGCTTCTGATTTCCATTATCTGCTTCATCTCTGCTGTGATTTCACCTGCTTCATCTCTTCTGTTCTTGAGAATACTCGCCAACAGTGTTCTTCCACTATTCCTTGACCTGCTTCTTTCTGTATTCTTTTATCCACAATGTCTTCAAAGACATTCTCACACACTTTCTAAAAAAATCATTTTTTCTCTCTCAAGAACCCTAGCCGTCACTCACACCACCATATTTGTAGTGTGTTCTGTTCAGATATATATGCATCGATGAAACAAGGAACCTTGATATGGAAGGCCACCCAAGTATTAACTCTTCAAGATTCAGGCCCCTGACACCCCATTTACATCAGACTACGAACACCACCGCAAACAATGGATGTTGGTGGTTTGGTCTCACACCTTCTTTACTGTGGGATACAGATCCTAACCATCTGACCTCCCTCTCTCTCTCTCTCATGACGAAGAACACAATTTGAAGGATTATCAATCAAGAATGATTGGTTATGGTTATGATTTAAAAGGCAAACTGAATATATCAGTCGATATCGATGGAGGGTTTGCGAAAACCAAGGTAATAATTTTGATTTGCTTTTAGTTGGTGTTTCTCTTACTGGTACCCTTCTTTCACATTCTCAAATTATGTGTTCTTCTGTGTGGATTTGTTTGAAATTTGAAAGAAAGTTTTATGAAGCACTCCAATTGCTCGATGAAATGCTTGAACCAGGTTTTTGGATTCATTCCAGTCAGTTATTAGATCATGCATTACTACATTTAATCTCAATTTAGTTGTGGATTTTGTTGACTTAATCTATGTTATGAGCATATTGGATAAATTGTAACAGAATCCTCATATGATATTCTCCTTCCTATAGACTCGCACCTATTTTGTCACCTGCCTCATGGTATCATATCCAGAGAGCTAAAGTAGCATTTATATATTGGCAGTAAACTCGAATCGATAACATAGATTTTGAAACCGAAATTCGTTTACTCATAACTACATATTTTGAAAACCCCTGGAGTATGATTGGAATTGTTCCGTTGTTAATATCTACGAGTCTATCTAATTTCCCAGGAGAAGGTCGCGAATCCATTGTTCGAGAAACGACCAAAGCAATTTGGAATCGGTGGAGCTTTGCCTCCTAAGAAGGATCTTCACAGATTCGTAAGATGGCCTCAAGTCGTCCGAATTCAGAGAAAGAGGAGAATCCTCAAGCAGCGTTTGAAGGTCCCACCAGCATTGAACCAGTTTACCAAAACCCTTGACAAGAATCTCGGTATAATGCTCATCCTTAACAATAATTTTGTTCTAATTCCAACTATGTTCTTACTCCTTTTACAATCCACCGAGTTTCATCAAACTGATAGACAAATCTCTGTTTATGAAATTATGAAGCAACGACTTTGTTCAAGATGCTACTCAAGTACAGGCCGGAAGACAAAGCAGCCAAAAAGGAACGCCTGTTGAAGAGAGCTCAAGCTGAATCAGAAGGAAAGACTGTTGAAGCTAAGAAACCCATTGTTGTGAAGTATGGTCTTAACCATATTACCTACCTTATCGAGCAGGTTTTTCTCATTTACACTCACTGTAATCTTCTATTTCTTTTTCTTCTAAAGTGCTTAATGACATATTATGTTCCATTTCAGAACAAGGCACAATTGGTGATCATTGCCCATGATGTTGATCCAATTGAATTGGTTGTCTGGCTTCCTGCACTCTGCAGAAAGATGGAAATCCCTTACTGCATTGTAAAGGGGAAATCTCGTTTAGGAACTGTAAGTTTTTCCCTTATCATACTTTTTACTTTTTTTTTTCTTCTCATTTTCAGTTGTGAGTGACAATTCTTTTTGTATTACCTTTATGGCTATTTTCTGTTTTTTAGGAAAAGAATACGGTCTTTTCCAGAGAGCTTCTTGTCACCTCTTGATTTGGTTGTTGTTCCAGGAGACAATAAGATGACGTCGCTCCTCACCACCTCCTGCTGATGCCACACATTTTCTCTTTACTACTTGCCAAACTTCAAAGTTTCTTTCATCATATCACATGAACCATTAGAAAATTAATTTGAAGGCCTGTAGCCATCTCTCTCTCTCTCTCTCTCTCTCTCTTCACCCTTTTCTCCCGATTTTTTTGGGTCCAATATTTCTTTGTTCATCGTCATTGCTGCTTGTTACCTATCTATGGCCACCATGAAATATTGAATAAACCAATTTTTATTTAATTTGGTTGAATACAGGTAGTTGTTTCATTCGAAATTTGGATCTTTTTATCTTCCTTTGTTTAGGTTATAATCCAGTTGGGTTGTATCCAGTATATAAGTTTATGGCTTGTTATATGTCAGTAGTTATATATGATAGTTATAATTCTGACCTTACCATGTTCAAATACTGGGCTTATCCCTTTTGTATTATGTATCTTCAATTCGGTTTATTCTTTGTAATATAGCCTTTCTAGATTTTGTAATTTTCTAACTGGAGTAAATTATTTTTGTATTGTTTTAAGCAGAACTTTGTGTTTAAACACTAATTCCAATGGGTTATTGCTGGTTGCTGTTCAGGCAGACATCAAGCTTCTCCACCAGCCTTGCCAGCAACAGTTACCTTCTGTGTCCCTGAGTACCTGTACAAGAATGACAACCTTACATCTTGATTGACAACCTTACCCTTGATGCACCCTTTAACTTCTCTGCTATGGAAGGGCAATATCATAATTATGTTTATGGGCATGAATATTACATATTTTTCTTTTCTTATCTCAGGCCAAATGACTTTCATGATTTTGCAGAGTATTTTGTACAAATAAGGTGGAGGTGGAGGTGCTGCAGCAGTATTTTGCAGAGTATTTGCTAATATTTATCACCCGCCTCAACCGATAACCACTGGTGCAGTTGACCCATTGGCTGGTGGTGGACCGGGTAGTGTGGACATTTTGGGACCTGCAGCAGTAGCTAGTGTCTATCAGCAGCAACAACCCCAACCAACTCAAATCAACTGGCCTAACAACTACTAAAGTAACAAACTTCAACAATCAAAACCCAAAACCCAAAAAGGTATGAATGGATGGAATTGGATTATTAGGGATTTGAGTTGAGTGTAAATCATCTTATATAGGAGGGAGAGGAGGTTGGAAGTTTTGATAGAAGAGATTATGTTATTGTTGGAGGATATATATATATATATATATATATATATATATATATATATATATATATATAGACACACACACACACACACACACACATATATATATATATATATATATATATATATATATATATGATACATATAAACAAAAAAAAAAGATGAATTCCTCTTGTAACCGATATACTTAGATGATGCAGGGAAGACACTTTCAATAGGCTGCAAGTTAGTATATTTGACATCCATAACCTTGCACTCTTGGCATGTGGAAGCTCATGAGTTTCTATTAATGTATAAACAGGGGTGCAATTTGCATTTGGTCTGCTTCATATAGGTTCTGGAGTTAGATGGACTCTTGTGGATTTTCTTCGAGGCCATGGTGATGAACAAATAAGTGCACTCTCATGGAGTCCTGATGGAAGATTCCTAAGTAGCTTTTGTTTTGCTTGCATGCTGCTTTTCTTATTCAGTGCTACTTTGATCTATTTTGAAATGTTGATTTTTAGAGTCTTTTTGCATGACCAAATTTAATATCCAGTTATATTATAATGCTTCCCTTAACATATCTTCACATATGTACCATCTGCTTCATATGAGAGCTCATCGTTCACAATGTGGGATTTTGCTCAAGGTATATTCTTATGCATGTTGAGTTTTTCAATATACCCTAGAAAAGTTAATCATAACTATGCTCTTGTTGTTTTTTTTAAAAGGAAGTTAAAGGCGTATTTCTATAATAAATATATTGTTCTTGCAGTGGGAATTCTATTGTTGCTGAGCTACATGGTGAAGTTGGGTGGCCAGGTAAGCACTTGATGTTTTATTCTAGAAAAAGAAATGTTTATGCATACATACATACATACATACATACATACATACATACATACATACATAAATACATACAATAAAAATGTCAAAACAAAGCTAGAGGCTTATTCTTTAAATTTACATATGCAGATAAATCTGTTACTTGATCATCAAAGTTTTTTCAAACATCAAAACCGTGTTGATTCAAAACACCTTCCAAATCCCACCTCTTTCATTTCTATATTTGTTTTTTTTGAAGCATCTTCTAGCTATGGTGAACCAAAATACACTCAAGGAGAAAACATCTAGTGGTATGCAGGGTGTAAACAACGAATGGTGCACACTTCTTCACCTTCTTGGCTGTTGTCTTCTTTCACAAGCACATCTTCAATCATCATGGGGTTCTATTGAAAAGAAAGTTAATGAAGCCATTTCTTGCTTTTTTTAGGTATGTGTTATGTGACATATCATCCACTAATGTATCATTTATCATTCAGCATCTTTTACTTTGATGAGTATAGATACAGAAGGGTAAAATGGTCATTTACTTGCATTCAAACAGTTTATTCATTTAGTAAAAAAAGGGACATATATATAGGTGTGTTTCTTATTGACCTAACAAATACAAAGGGGTAGAATGGTCATTTACTTGCATTCAGATAGTTCACTAGGGGGTGATGCTTTTTGACATAGTACATACAAAGGGGTGTTTCTTTTTGAATTCATATGTACAGAAGGGTAATAGGGTCATTTACTCACATTCACATAGTTCATCCAGTCAACAAAATAGACAAATACGTAGTTGTGTTTTCTTTTTGACTTAATGCACTTATTAATATGGCTATTATTATTATTATTATTATTATTATTATTATTATTATTATTTATTGCTATATGTTAATGTTATTTTTTTTTATTAATATATAGGTTAATTCGTTCGGAATCTAACACAGCTGGAAGAAGGTTGTGGATACTTTCATTTGGACTTGGTTATACAAATAAGTTATATAGTTAGGGAAAACCTCTTAATAGCAATGTACAATTAGGTCCCCTTAATACCAATGTATTACAATGTATTGTATTTTTGTATGACAATAAATTTTATGTAATGGATTATATTTTTTATATATGATATATTATTTTCTATTATTGGACATTAAATGCAAATTTAATTTGAAAATTAGTAAATCCATAAATAATTTTTTTTAACATTTAAAATTATGATACGCAAAAATGTGTGTCATCTTTATTTATGACATGGCCTTTCTTGACATGGGCTTTCTTGATACGCATTGCGTGTCATAAACACGCACGTCGTAAGGTTACGACACGCGAATGCGTGTCGTCTTCCTTTATGACAGGGCCTTCCTTGATACGCATTGCGCGTCATAAACGCGCGTCGTAATTGCGCGTCATAAATGCGCGTCGTAAATGCGCGTCGTCTATAGACGACGCGCAAAAGCGCGTCGTCTCTCTTTATGACAGGGCCTTCCTTGACACGCATTTGCGCGTCGTCTGAGCGTTTTACGACGCGCAATGAGCGTCGTAAAAGGCCTTTTTTCTAGTAGTGAGGGCTTTTTAAAATAAGAAGGAAATTTACCTAAAATAATTGAGTGTTGCAAAGTTTCTTTTAAAGGTTTACAGTGTACTAAAAAGTATTAACCGAAAAGTTTATTTTACAAGGTTTACAATATTCTAAAAATCATTCACAAATGAACGTAACTTTGTCTCAAAGGGGACAAAAAATTTGTACTGCATGCTCAACATATTTATACAAAAACATGACTAAGATCATGAGTTGAGTTTCCAATATAAACATAAAATCTAAACAATCTTCCAAATCTTCTAATCTTGGTCTAAACCGACCCTTTTCCATTCATAACAATCCCTATTCTTGGAAAAAATTTCAACATAATAATTGTATGCATATAACCAATATACAAATAATGTAAATACAATTTCATTGTAACTTCCTGAATACTAAGGTTTGAAAATGTAGAGCAAATTTGGGGTTTTTGAATGGGTCACAATGTGAGGGAAGCAACATCACGTCGTGACATGGTCGTGTTTGTTGAGGGGTATTTCAGACTTAGACCCCATTGTTGAGGGGCTATGGTTTCCTTCACCCTCAGCCTCCATCACCTCCAAACAAACCTTTGGCCAAACCCTAGCTCACTTGAAGCTTTTGAGCTTATTCTTGCATGTTTTGGTGGTTTTAAAGGAACGATAAGAATTTGTGGTGCCTTGTTTCCCCAAGCAACCTTTCCATCACTTGTGTGCATCTTCTAGACTCTTTGTAAGTCCTCAAGTTTCCATCTTTTAATGTTTTCCTCTTTAGATCTAGGTTTTATGTCATTATTTGGTCCCTTCGATGTGGTTGGTATGGTTTGAAGAGATAAAGTTTGCAACTTTATGGTTTTTCTAAATCTCTTGAGCATCATATCTTATAGATCTAGGAATTGGTGGTGGTTTAAAGACTTTGATTGGATTTTAGGTCATTTTGCATCTTTTGACCTGGATTTGGGAAAGGACATGCGTATGGCATCCATGTCCGTAAAGTTTGCATTTTAGGGATCATTTGGATCCCTAAAGCCCTTTTGGAAGTTTTAGATTAAAGAATTTATGAATCAAGTGATTAATGGGTGATTACATGCATTAAAGTTGTCATTAAGGACCTTAGACTTGAGATCTTGTCTTAGAGTGATATCTCAATGGATAAAATTGGAAACTTTATCCATTTAGACCTTGAGTTGAATCATATATAAGCTTTGGAGCTCATTAAATAAATGGAAATGGTTAAATCCATTAAGCTGGAATACCCAATCTTCGCGACATGACACCCTTACTACCACGACGTGAGGACTTATGTAACATCCTGTTTCGAGAAGTTTCTTATCCTGGCATAGTGGACAATAAATGGATCTAGTAAAGGCCTTGGGCTTCAATGGAATGGGGTTTAGACGTTATTGGATGATGATAACATTGGATAAGCGATTAAAGCATTGCTTTGTGTCTTGAAGTCAAAGGGTAAAATGAAAAAAATGATGTTTCATACTTTTTTTATGAATTAAGGATTTTAGTTTGATACGTTTTAAGTCAAAAGTATTTAGATGGGGTTGTAGAGCTCCTCAATACCATTATGCGGATATAAGGATCATCGAAAACGGAGTTACAACGAATAAGTTATAACTGTTTGAAGTTACGAAGATTTTGGGGTAAGCAAAGTACGTTGGACGTACATGGCATACTGGGCAGGAATGATCGCGGATAACCACCCCAATATATTGGGCATACCTGGAGTACGTTGTGCATATGTAGGTCAGATGTAAACCCTAATTTTGTGTCGTGGACCCTATTTAAACACCTTAACTCATTTCCAACCCTCCTTATCTTCATCCTCTATCCCCTTTAACCCTAAACTCGAAATCCTAGCTCCATTTGGACTGATATTGAGTCTTTGAGTGATTTTTTGAGGATTTTGGTACATTTGGAAGAAGAAGAACACCTTGGAGAAGTTTTGGTTGCCTTGGAGCTTGTAGATCCAGATGTTGTTCGCATTGATCTTTCTTCTGGAGGTATAAAGCTTGAATCTTGATGATGCATTTGATAGATCTAGCTATTATTGGGTGTTATGAGCTTTTGATCACTTTAGTGCATAAAGTTTAGATCTTGAAAGTTTGTGACCTTGCTATGGATAAATTTGGAAACTTTATACATCTAAACATCGTATTGATTCATATCTAAAGGTTGGAGACTTGGTCTTAATGGATTAAGTTGGAAAAGATGCACTTTTGGTCCCTTTGAGACTTAAAGACTAGATCTTGGTTGTTTGGACCATTCTAATGGGTAAAGTTGGAAACTTTATCCATTATGGAGTTATTAGGAACCATAAAAATGTGATCTTGGTTCTTCTATTCCTTCTATGCATGAGTTGGTGGTCATTTTTTGAAGTTAGAGATTTAGGGCTTTGGTTTGGGCACCATTAAGCCATGCAAAGTCATAAAGTCAGGAATTTAGGACCTACGACATCCCATGAGAATCAAATCTAGAAGTTATGCATGTTTTCTTATGGAATTAAGAGGTTTGGAGATGAATTTGGTCTTCAACGTCGTATGTTGGGTGTGCGCACCTAAATGGCTTTTGGGCCATTTTGGGTTTGGGCCTTGCCTTATTGGGCCAAGTATAGAAAAGCTAAACTAGTCCTCTACCCATTGTTATGAGGAGGTGTGATCTAGACCTTTTTTTATGTGAAATTGTATTAATTATTGATTAAGGATAATTTGGATGTGTTTAGTGTAAGAAACCCAGTAGAAGCAGCGCGTGTTATTCGGTTATCTCTTGATTGAGGTGAGTCTCCTCACTGTACCCATGGGTCGAAGGCACCAATGTTGACCCACTAGGATATGTTATAATATTGTTATCTTTGTGACTCTTGCTGTATGCATGTATGCTTGTTTGTTATATGTATGTGGGGTGAAATAAACACTGGGGTGAAATAGACCCGATACAGCCTTGAGCTGACATATGAGTTGAAATAGACTTGGGGGTGAAATAGACCCGATATAGCCTTGAGCTGACATATATGCATGGTAAGTGGTATTTTGGGGAACTCACTAATCTTTGTGCTTACAATTTTATGGTTTTGGTTTTAGGTACTTCCAGTTCGAAAAAGGAAGGGCTCGAATTTGACCGCACTTCATCGCAGCGCTTCCACCTATGTTTCCACACTTTACGATTTTAGGATTGTACTATAATAAATATTTTTACTCTAATATACTTTTGAATGGTTGATAAGAATAAATGGTGTTTATGGGTTGAATTAAAAGTTAAACTTTTACCTTATGATTTTTGAGATGTTACAAGTTATTATCATAGCCTTGGTTTGAGGGATTCGGGCACTGTTAGATGCATTTTATATGTATCTTTTAGCACAATTTCCTACGTATTTCATTATAAAAAGTTAACTAATTCCCGATTATTCTTATGTATTTCGTGTTTCATGATTATTTTATAGAATGCCCATACTGCTCACGTTTGTTATGACTTTTCAGGGCTATTTGGAGCACATGGATGATTGTGCAAGTTCGAGATGCGTTTGTGGATGCTTAGGAGCTTAATTGGAGTCTGGACCAAGGAAGGATGTCGGGAAATGATCGAGAACTACTTGGAAAGAGGAACGATGAATAAAAAGAGCTAAAATGCCTCATTTGCGATCGCAAGTTATGTCTTTGCGATCGCAGGTTTGACCTTGCGATCGCAGGTTGGGTCGCAGGTTGCCATCGAGGTTCCAACGAGTCACAAAAATCATCAGATGAGAAAAAAAGAGAACCTGTGATCGCAGGTTGTGCCTTTGCGATTGCAGGTTGGTTAAATTGCCTCAAAATAGCAACGTACTTAATTAAAGAGTCTCATGACACATTTTTTGGTGATACATGCGATCGCATGTATACCCCTTTACGATCGCAGGTACGTCGTTTTGACAGCTAGACGTATAAATACTGCCCCATACTCTTCCAGTAACCCTAATTGGCGATTCCTGGCGACTCAGAGGCGATTTTCAGTGGTTTTCAAGTGAAGAACGCAGATCTAAAGGAGACGATTCGATTCAAATCTGTAGTTTAGTAAGATTTATCGTTTAGATTCTATTTCCACTGTTTGTAATTTGTTTTTAGCCATGTCAAGCTAAAAACTCAGATTTCAGTTTCGCAAGACGTAACATTTTCATATGATTAATCATCAGGCATTATGTTTGACTATGATTACTGTTTAATTTGATCAGTTATGTGTTAAATTGAATGTTTGATGTTGATTTTAGTTTCTGTTGGCCACTTAAATTGTTTGTGAATTATTCTAGTCATCTAATTGTTTAGATCCGTAATTGTCTAGATTAATTAGTAAAAAGTGACAAGTATTAGATTAATTATGAGTTTATGGTTAACTCTAATTTGAATTGATCAAACAAGTTTTAACGCCTCCAAGCTTATGAGAGGTATTGAACTTTACTGGGAATTACACTGTGTCTAATGCAACTTTTATTTGTTAATCAAGTGCTTGTTTGGTTAATTTAGTAAAAAGTTAGGTTTAAATCAAAGAACTTATTTTGATTAAATGATTTTTGGTAATATAGGTCATTAGAGCTTGTTAATGAACCTAAGTACCAGTTTGAACAAGTGCATAGTCAAATATTGTGTTGAATGTTAATTATATGATTAGGGGTGTCAACGCGAAACCGGAATTCTTTTCTTTATTTGAATTTACTTCACTTTAATTTTAGTCATTTTCTTTTCATTTTCGATTTCTATTAGTTTAATTTTCAGAAATACCCCCCCCCCCCCCCCCTTTTTATGTTTATTGCATTCATCAAGAATTAGACCACACCTTACACAAAGAGGTGTAAACATTAGGACGTGTCCTTGAGGATCCAACCCTGCTTACCTGTACTACCTGTTAGTGCAATAAAGCAATTTATTTATTATTTTTATTTGTTTAAATCGTGTACGACAACAGTATTAATAGGCACACTCTGTGTCTGAACTCAATCTGAGGATTTCTAAAATCTTTTAAAATAAAATGATTTTCTAAAAAGGTTTTCTAAGAAAAAGGGGTGTGATGCATGCAATCAGCCGAGCTCAAGTAAGTATTTCCTAAAATACCCATACATGTGTTATGCTTATTGTTTTGGTATGAATATATGAGAATTACATGCTATACTATAGCTAAGGATTTTGTCATGATTTGCATGATAGAATGCTAGGAGAGATGCCTTAATATGCATGTTGATTGAGCTTTTGGAACTGCATGCTAGTATGGATTTCAGATTGTTGGATTGAATGGCTTGATTAAGTGAGGCACTGGTTTAGATTACTCAATAAACGAATGATGCTTGCTTTGTGCTTTTAGAGACCTCCAATAATATCAGCCAAATATTAAGTGAATACGTTAGGTTACATGTTGCAGGGATTAGATAATTTTAGAAGGTTAGGTTTACCTCTATTACGTAGCTCTTGTTTAAGTCCAACCATTGTAGTGTGAGACCTTATAGTTGAAGAATTATTTAGTGCATGTGGCATGTAATTACAGGGAGTCTCTTCTGTAGCTGATAGTGGAGAGTGGTTCGGAGGGAACCCTAGGAAAGCCTAGGAAGAATGTTAGAATATGCTTGTGTGAGCATTTTCGGAAGAGGGGGTCCTAGAAGGAGAATATGTTGGGTTTTTATTCAAAAACTAGTTTCAAAAACATGATATTTGTTAACTGAATACTTGATCGTTTTTGAATAACATAAACAAGTTAAACCCACCAAGGATCATCTGCAAAGTTTGGGAAGAAAACAACACCAACCAAAGAGATGAAGAATTAACAACCTTTGTAGTTCTTTGGATCCTCTTAGGAGGCTTGGAAGTTGATGAAGAATGATGAATTTTAGAGACACCAACAATATATCAACTTAATGTAGAATGCTAGTTCTTTTGTATAAAACTCTTAATCTCTTAAGCTTGAATTTCATAACAAATATGGACTTCAAGAGAGTATAAGAATGTACAAGTTATCTTCATGCATGAACCAAAAGTGAGAGGGAGAGGTCATTCCTTATGCCACTTATGTTTTTAACAAGTGTAAGAAAGAAATAGATGGAAGGCTTTCTTAAAGTTAAAACATTACCCAAAGGTCTCAATGCTTTAAGTATATCATTCCCCTACACCTAAGTGTTCCCCCATAGTTTAAGATATGCTCATTACTTTTGAATAAACTGACTTAAAAGCCATACTCTTCCTTTGACTTCTTAATTTAAAAAATAATAAAAGGAAGAAGACAAAAACCTTTATATTTTATAAACCAAGTTTATAAAATATAAACTTTAACTTTTTGGTAAAAGACAAAAGGATTTATCTAGTCCAAAATGTTGTGCATGACTTATTAATTCATACCATATGAATTATGTAATGTTACTTGCTAATGAAAATTATTATTTCTCAGATATAAACAATTTCCAATTTAATTATAAGAGTTTATTGAATATTTATTAAAATCAGTTTCTAATAAATAATCAACTATATCAAGTTGTTGTTAGTGTGACTCATTAGTATTATATGTTAATTAGCAACATCACTTTAATATGATTCTTGAGCATACAAGATCTTTCAGAATCTAGGAAGATTAGAAGTGTGTACTCGTTTGAGAGAGGGTATATGTGGTCGGATCTGACGGTAGTGGACATGAGTAGTTACTTAGAGGATCTGAAACAATTCTCAACGAAAGTTTGAATATGTATGGAAGGTAGTATTGGGCCCGTACTAGTGAAAGCACGGGATCCATACTCAAATCAAGGAAAATTTTGGGTATTCTAAGGAGCTGGTTGAGGGTAGGTGTAACGCCCCGTTCCTAAGAGTACTTAATTGTGAGTCCCCGGGATTTAAGAGGAAGGGTATTTTGGTCATCTTGTGGGAAAAGAGGGCCAAATATGAAATTTGGGGACACGCCGAGTACGCCCAGCGTAATCCGGGTTACGCCCAGCGTAAGTGTGTAATTGGACGCGGGTGCAAGGTTGAGTACGCCCAGCATACTCTCAGAGTTCTAAAACCCTAAAATTAGGGTCAGCCACTATATAAGGAACATGTTGGTTCATACCCTAGCCTCGATAAGCTCTCTCTTAACCTCAGAAACCGTAGATAGCCGTTCCACCTCCATTGTTGGGTGTGTTTGGCCTTGGAAAGCTTATTTTGGCAAAGGAGAGGCTAAAAGAAGAAAGAGGAAGTTGTCAAAGAAGGAGTTGAGTGGCTGGAGCTTATAGATCTACAAAGATATCATCCTTTGGAGCCTATCTGAGGTATAAAGCTTCTTGCTTGTCATTTATATTGCATAGATATAAGTGTTGTGAAGTTTTGACATCATTCTTGTCCCAAAAGTCCTCATCTTGATGCATGTTTTGAGTTGGTCGAGATTATCTGTCCTTTCATACCTTTGGAGAGGTCTTGAGTGAGAAAAATGAGGTCCCAAGGGTTGTGGTTGTTCCATGTGTGAGATATGTAGGTCTTAATGGATTAAGACCTTGGATTAAGAGCTTTATGGACGTCCCAAGTGATAAAGTTTGAGACTTTATGAATCTTAGGCATATTTGGCCTAAGGATCTGAAGTTTGGGCTTAAGAGCTTAAGCCATTAAGAAGTTATGTGGACTTAATGAGCAGCGAAGTTACGCCCCGCGTAACTTAGGAGTACGCCCCGCGTAGCGGGTCAGTGCCCCGATCCCTAGTTGCGAATCAACGTGTACGCCCCGCATACCATGGAGGGTACGCCCAGCGTACTCCCTCTGTTGGGTTTTTCATTTTGGGCCTTAGGGATTGGGCTGTTATTGGGCTGCTGGATTTTGGGTCGTGACTGGACATTATGGATAGAGTATTGTGGACCCATTAGTTGTTATGGACCATGGGTCTAGGCCCATTTGGTGAGGTGGGCCCAATTTAGTAAATTGGGCCAATAGTGGGCTTTGCTTCGGACTTTTGGACTTTAGGCCATTAGTGGGCTTGAGAGCTTATCCAGTGTTGGGCCGGAATGAGTTAAGGGTAAATTGGTCAATTTACCCTTGGAAGGGTATTGTGCTTAGCCTAATGATTATTTGTGCTATGTTGGCTAGTTCGGGATTTTCGGTGAGTCGGTGATTCGAGAATCTGCTTCTTCAGTTCAGAGTTTCGGCAGTGGCAAGGTGAGTTATCCCCACTATATCAACAGGGTCTAAGGCACCAAGGTCGGCCCTTTATCGGATTGAGATCCGGGTATTTGTTGTTATGATTATTGCTTTGATATGGTTGCATCCTGGTAGCTAGGATGGTATATGTTAGAGACCTGGTTAAGGTCGGTATCCTGTTATGTAGGATGACGCTATGCTAGTGACCGGTTAGGTTGGTATCCTGGTTAGGATGATGATATGTTATGTGATCTGCTAGATTGGCTTGTTGACTGTGAATTGTTATATGATTGTATGTTTATGTGCACATGGTTGTTGGACTGGGGTTGGGTTGAGGCGGGTCCTGCTTTGTGCTGTAGGCCAAGATACCCAAGGCGGACCGGTTGTCCCGAAGGCCCAGCGAGTGGTCCGGATATGCTGTAGGCCCCAAGAGGGCGGACCAGACGTGCCGAGGCTCGAAGAGTGGACCAGGCCGACTGAAGGCCCGGTGCGGGTGGACCAGTCATACTATAGACTCAGAGAGTGGACCAGGTGGATTGAAGGCCCAGAGCGGGCGGACCAATCACACTGCAGACTCAATGTATATGGCTAGACTCGGAGGGTGGACCAGGTGGACTGTTGGCCGGTGCGGCGGAGTAGTCACACAGTAGACCCGAAGTGCATGGTCGTTTGGTGATCGGATATGATATGGCATGTTATGCGTGTATGGTATATGTGGTTGGTATTTTGGGGATATCTCACTAAGCTTTCGGGCTTACAGTTGTGGTTTAATGTTTTTCAGGTTCTTCAGGAGACCGTGACAAGGCAAAGGCGTGATCGTACCGCTCCTCATGTTTATGTTGTGATGTGATTCTGGGAATACTCTAAATTAATTGTATTGAAAACCTTTTTGTAATAATTTAATTAAATCGGGTTGTTTTTGAAAAGTTTAAATTGGTTGGAATTTTATGGCCGTTACAAGTTGGTATCAGAGCCTTGGTTTGAGTGAATTGGAGGAACACTCGTGTGACTCCAGTCTCAAATTGAGGAGGGTTTTCAAAAGAGAATTTAAAATGGTTTTCAAAATGGGTAAAGGAGGACGCGGAGGTACGATCAGCCGGAGCCAGTAAGTAACCCCAAAATACCATACATGATATTTGTTTTTGAGCTTTGATAGAACGACATGCTAGTGCTAGGCTAGGGATCTTCAGGATTTCATGATAATGCTGCCTGATTTATGATGCCTGTTAGCCTAGGGTTTCCTCGTGGGAGATTTCCAGTGTTCCTCTAGTAGTGAGGGTTGAGCGTTTGTTAGGTATGTTTGCACTAGGGTGTTGTGGTAGTACTTCATACAAATATGGGTAGGTGTAGAAGGTAGTATGGGCCCGTACTACTGAAAGCATAGGACCCATATGCGTATCAGGGAAACCATGACCTCTAGGGTTGGATTGAGAGTTGGTTCCCGGGATAGTGGGAAGAATCTGAGATCTTGTGGTGTTTTTCAGTATGGAGATTCCGAGGCATGCTGGGAGTGGATCCGGGTCAGGATCGGGAGCAGGAGAGGGAGTTCCGGGCGGGTCAGTACCGCCCGAGGTTGGTCAGATGAGCACAGGCGAGTTGGATGCTAGGATTCGTGAGATCCTGCATGATGAGGTTGCTGCGTTGTTCAGGGCCGAGCTGCCGGAACTTTTTGGGTCGATCAAGACCGCGATGGTTGAGTATTTTGATGAGCGCTATGAGGATCTCACTGAGACGGCTGCCGCGGCAGCTACAGCGGCTGTAGCAGCGGCAGGGGGAGGAGTCGGTCGAGGTTTTCAGTATCGGGACTTCGATAATACGAAGCCTCCTACCTTTGATGGGGTTCAGGACCCGATTGTTGCTATGAGGTGGTTGTCGGACATGGAGGGGTGTTTCTTCACGTGTTCATGCCCTGCTGATCAGAGGGTGAGGTGTGCTCTGAACCTGTTGAGGCTCGGGGCGAAGGATTGGTGGAGATTGACCACGGGGTCATATTCGGATGCGCAGAGGGCTGTGGTTTCATGGGATCAGTTCAGAGAAATGTTCATCACTCGTTATGTTCCACGGGTTGAGAGGGAGAGATTGGCTCAGGAGCTCCTTGAGCTGAAGCAGGATTCGGAGTCGGTGACGGAGATCACCAGGATGTTCACTGAGAGGGAGATGTTTTGCCCTGAGTTCGCTTTGGAGCAGGCTCAGATGTCCCGATATCTGAGTATGCTCAAGAGAGATATTAGACAATTTGTGTCTATGCAGAGGTGAGAGACTTTGTTGGAGTTGCAGGAGGCCGCCAGGCGGCGTGAATTGGAGATTGACTTGCAGTTGCGTGAGCTGAGGCAGGCTCCGGTGTAGTCGCAGCTGGCGCCGAAACGGTCCAAGACCGTTGATTCTAGGGTGGGAGATCAGAGCAGCCACGCTTGTGGGAAGTGTGGGAAGGGTCACACCGGAGTTTGTAGGTCCGGTGGTGCATGCCGCAAGTGCGGAAAGGAGGGGCACTATACGAGGGATTGTCGGCAGTCAGCCCCGGTTCGGGATTTGAGGATTTGTTATCATTGTCATCAGATTGGGCATTTGAGGGTCAACTGTCCACAACTTGTTGCAGGACCGGTGCAGGCTCCAGCACCGGCCACTTTGAGGATCACGGGTGGAGGTCAGGGTGGAGCGGAGCCTCCAAGGGCTCAGGGTCGTGTTTTTTCAGCTTACAACAGAGGAGGTCAGAGCAGTGCCGAATGCAGCTACGGGTATGTTTCTTCTTGATGTCTTGTTATCTTGTGATTATTATGGAGTATTGATTATCTGCTAGACTCGTTGTGTGGTTTTCGGTATGGTATTCGTTGTTCCTTGAGGGTTATGGGTTTAGTATTGAGAATTTCGTTGGTTATCATTCATGAGGGTTATTAGTAGAAATCTGGCGTTTGGTCTGAATGTCGGGTAGCATCTGCAGTCTGAGGAGTGGTTAGCTGAAGATTGAGTTTCTTTCAAGCTCAGGATGATCAGTGTTGATATGTGATTTTGTGAAGGTTGCTAGTGCTAGTGGGAATCAGTTCGCGTGCAAGTGATTATGTTGTGTAGGGTTGTTGAGGAAGGTCGGTGATGGCGACCGGTGGTTGATAGTCAGTGCTATAAGTAGGGGAGAATTGGAAAATTCTCTGAAAGATCAATGAGCATGTGAAGTTGTTTAGCTGCTTGGGATTCAACATTGTTTCTGTCAGCCAAGAGCGTAGGCTGGTATGAGTAAGTGGCAGGCATGTGGGGCGGGATACAGACCAAGGGTATTTGATTGTAGAGGACCTGGGATCAGGCCGGGATTGAGTATGTATGATGGAGATAGAGTTCGGAACCCCTAGAGGGCTAGAACAGTATGCATGGGAGGATTTCCCGGAGAGATAACTCGGAAGGATGAATGCTAGTTGAGCGGTCTGGGTAGACAGAAGGCCGGTAGGCGTACCAGTCAGGCCGAAGGCTCGGAGAACGGTCTAGCCAGGCTGAAGGCCCTGGAGGGCGGTCCAGATTGGCTGAAGGTTCTGAGAATGGTCTAGATTGGCTGAAGGCCTGGTAAGGCGGTCCAGTCATGCTGAAGACTCTGCAGGTGTCATTAGATCGGTTCAAGGAAATGGATTGAGTATGTCGCGATGTGTTAGCATTAGAAGGTCTGGCCCCAGGTATTGATCTCGATTAAAGGAGATAGTACACGGACTCGAGAGTCCTTGCGAGCGGATTCAGAGCATGTGTATTGCATGGATAGCGGTTATGCTATAGGGGAGTGGTGTAGTGTTGGGCGAGCACCGTGGCACTTGTCGCAGTGACAAGGCGGCCAAGTGGATTTCCTTGGTAAGGAAATAGAGAGGAATGTAGCTCCGAGAGGGAGTGTAAATTCATGGAAGCGAAAGCGGCAGTGCAGAGTTATGATTGGAGTGATCCAATTATGGTCTTTGAGCAGCATGATTGCGGCAGTGGTATGGAATCACATCCGGATGGGATGTCTGCTGAGGTTGCAGAAGGGTTTCCGCGCGGGGGGGGGGGGGGGGGGGGGGGGTAGAGCCAAGAGGCTCGAAAAAGATGCAGGGATGGAGTATGGGATTCCCAGATTGAATCTGATCAAGGAATTGTGTATGTAGTGGTGATTCAAACTGGGGGATGTTTGGAGGTGTCGTCAGTGTGACGGGTTTTCCCATCCCAAGGGTGCTAGAGCTAGTTCAGCATGTGTATGCAATTGTAAGAGGAGAACTTGTGGGAGTGATCTGAGGCTGAAGAATGTGTCATTCTGTCAACATGGAATGGATAGAGTTGGACTCGGATCGGGAACCCGGTGGTTCAGAGTTATATCTAGTTCGTAAGAGTCAAGTGATTGTTGTAATCAAGATCAAGAAAAGTGCCATGGAGTGGTACTCGATTGATAAGTGTAGAATCTGATAAGTGTGGTTATCAAAGGGTGAAGAAGGTGGCCGGCTTGAGGCGGTGGTCAGAACACAGCAAGAAAAGGGAAAGTTGAGTTTCGGACTTCGAAGAGTGTGCCTTAAGGAACCTGGTTTGGTTAATGCCAGGTGGTGCGTTGAAGGAGAAGTTCTGGAGTAGAGTTGCCCCAGGCTTCGAGGGCGAAGCCTAATTTAAGTGGGGGAGAATTGTAACGCCCCGTTCCTAAGAGTACTTAATTGTGAGTCCCCGAGATTTAAGAGGAAGGGTATTTTGGTCATCTTGTGGGAAAATAGGGAAAAGAGGGCCAAATATGAAATTTGGGGACACGCCGAGTACGCCCAGCGTAAGTGTGTAATTGGACGCGGGTGCAAGGTTGAGTACGCCCAGCGTACTCTCAGAGTTCTAAAACCCTAAAATTAGGGTCAGCCACTATATAAGGAACATGTTGGTTCATACCCTAGCCTCCATATGCTCTCTCTTAACCTCAGAAAACCTAGATAGCCGTTCCACCTCCATTGTTGCGTGTGTTTGGCCTTGGAAAGCTTATTTTGGCAAAGGAGAGGCTAAAAGAAGAAAGAGGAAGTTGTCAAAGAAGGAGTTGAGTGGCTGGAGCTTATAGATCTGGAAAGATATCATCCTTTGGAGCCTATCTGAGGTATAAAGCTTCTTGCTTGTCATTTATATTGCATAGATCTAAGTGTTGTGAAGTTTTGACATCATTCTTGTCCCAAAAGTCCTCATCTTAATGCATGTTTTGAGTTGGTCGAGATTATCTGTCCTTTCAGACCTTTGGAGAGGTCTTGAGTGAGAAAAATGAGGTCCCAAGGGTTGTGGTTGTTCCATGTGTGAGATATGTAGGTCTTAATGGATTAAGAGCTTTATGGACGTCCCAAGTGATAAAGTTTGAGACTTTATGAATCTTAGGCATATTTGGCCTAAGGATCTGAAGTTTGGGCTTAAGAGCTTAAGCCATTAAGAAGTTATGTGGACTTAATGAGCAGCGAAGTTACGCCCCGCGTAACTTAGGAGTACGCCCCGCGTAGCGGGTCAGTGCCCCGATCCCCAGTTGCGAATCAACGTGTACGCCCCGCATACCATGGAGGGTACGCCCAGCATACTCCCTCTGTTGGGTTTTTCATTTTGGGCCTTAGGGATTGGGCTGTTATTGGGCTGCTGGATTTTGGGCCGTGACTGGACATTATGGATAGAGTATTGTGGACCTATTAGTTGTTATGGACCATGGGTCTAGGCCCATTTGGTGAGGTGGGCCCAATTTAGTAAATTGGGCCAATAGTGGGCTTTGCTTCGGACTTTTGGACTTTGGGCCATTAGTGGGCTTGAGAGCTTATCCAGTGTTGGGTCGGAATGAGTTAAGGGTAAATTGGTCAATTTACCCTTGGAAGGGTATTGTGCTTAGCCTAATGATTATTTGTGCTATGTTGGCTAGTTCGGGATTTTTGGTGAGTCGGTGATTTGAGAATCTGCTTCTTCAGTTCAGAGTTTCGGCAGTGGCAAGGTGAGTTATCCCCACTATATCAATAGGGTCTAAGGCACCAAAGCCGGCTCTTTATCGGATTGAGATCCGGGTATTTGTTGTTATGATTATTGCTTTGATATGGTTGCATCCTGGTAGATAGGATGGTATATGTTAGAGACCTGGTTAAGGTCGGTATCCTATTATGTAGGATGACGCTATGCTAGTGACCGGTTAGGTTAGTATCCTGGTTAGGATGATGATATGTTATGTGATCTGCTAGATCGGCTTGTTGACTGTGAATTGTTATATGATTGTATGTTTATGTGCACATGGTTGTTGGACTGGGGTTGGGTTGAGGCAGGTCCTGCTTTGTGCTGTAGGCCAAGATACCCTGGGCGGACCGGTTGTCCCGAAGGCCTAGCGAGCGGTCCAGATATGCTGTAGGCCCCAAGAGGGCGGACCAGACGTGCCGAGGCTCGGAGAGTGGACCAGGCCGACTGAAGGCCCGGTGCGGGCGGACCAGTCATACTGTTAACTCAGAGAGTGGACCAGGTGGATTTAAGGCCCGGAGCGGGCGGACCAATCACACTGCAGACTCGATGTATATGGCTAGACTCGGAGGGTGGACCAGGTGGACTGTTGGCCGGTGCGGCGGAGTAGTCACACAGTAGACCCGAAGTGCATGGCCGTTTGGTGATCGGATATGATATGGCATGTTATGCGTGTATGGTATATGTGGTTGGTATTTTGGGGATATCTCACTAAGCTTTCGGGCTTACAGTTGTGGTTTAATGTTTTTCAGGTTCTTCAGGAGACCGTGGTAAGGCAAAGGCGTGATCGTACCGCTCCTCATGTTTATGTTGTGATGTGATTCTGGGAATACTCTAAATTAATTGTATTGAAAACCTTTTTGTAATAATTTAATGAAATCGGGTTGTTTTTGAAAAGTTTAAATTGGTTGGAATTTTATGGTCGTTACAGTAGGTAGCATGATCTGGCATCATGATTCAATGTAGTGTGTTCCTGTCTTTATCGACCTTTAGGTTATGGTTGTTCTGACTGAGGATGGGTCTGGTGGTTGTTTGGGCCTTAGTGGCCATGTCAGTCTGAGCTGAATGGTGCAGACCTACTTGAGTTAGTGCAAGACCTATATTAGGGTTTCATCTGGCCGTCAAGAGGTGATAAGGGACTGGAGGTAAGGACTTAAGGTCCTTAAAATAGGGTGCAAACCCTAACAATTAGGGTTTCATCTCCTAGCTCCTGCTCGTCGAGTCCGGGTCCTCCGACTCGTCGATTAGGTCCAATAATCCACGCGGGCTAACTCGCCTCTACACGACGAGTTGGGGCAACCAACTCGTCGAGTAGGTCCATAAACATGTGCATAATGCTTTAAAACTCATACCTAGGAGTCGGGATGCTACAAGTAGTTTAGACAAACTAGTGTAAGATCTATATTATTTCGTTTATGCTTATGTAATGTATCGACAATGACATCCCAAGGTTTTTAATATAAGTAAATACGTTTCTTTAAAAATGTTTTAATAATATCATTATCATGTTTTGGGTAACAAATTCCATAATTTTATTCTTTTAAGGATACTCTGATTTCGAAATAAACATAAATAAATCGGTCTTTTATGGCTATGAAATTGGGGATGTCCTAGTTAGACTAAGGCAGGTCCTTGTTTGATTCAAAATAGTTGGTTCATAGCATTATTCATGTAGCAGTAAGTTGTGTTCTTAGCTGATTTCATGATACATGTGAGTCTTCTCACTATACTGTGTATGATGTTATTTGTCTATGTGATACTTGAATGGAAGACCCTGCGATATCCTGTAGCATTTGTATGAAATACCATGGGGGTAGCCCATGACTCTTGTACATAAGACCTTGGGATAACCAAGGCAATGCGTGGAAAGACCATGGGAGTAGCCCTTAGCACTTGTATGGAAGACCATGGGGGTAGCCCATGGCAATGTATGTATGGTATGTGGTATTTTAAGGAACTCACTAAGCTTTGTGCTTATGATTTTGTGGTTTGGATGTTTTCATGTACTTCCAGTTCTAAAGGGAATGACCCGAATTGACTGCACAACATTATCCCCCTGATGATTTTATGTATAGATGACTATTATTATACTCTAATGATTATGATACATTTGATACTATGATGAGTTTTTGGACAAATACTATGTGAATTTATAAATTAAAAATGAAAAATTTTATGTATGTTTTTGGGAAGTTATAGTCATGTTACATCTATTAGTCATATATGACCCTTCTTAATCGGGATCCCGAATAACTTAATAGGTGTATGAATGTTAGTAACATAATCATTTAAGAATTCCTTTAAAAGTCGATAATAATAGAATTAGACATATTTTGAACATATCTAATTTATTTATAAATCCTCATGTATCTGGTTTATTCAATAACTTGAAAATATGTAATACATACAATATTCTTTTTTATCTCTCTAAAAAAAATGCATAGTTTTTCTTTACATATCATGCAATTATGGTTTGATTATGTGGCAAAGAAACCATTTAGATAATAACATCATTATCCATAGCGGTTGATGTGTCATAAAAAGCGGTTCGTAGATCAAACTTTGACATACCTAAAATATTATTAGTGTTCGTTGATTTAGTCTCCCCCGTGATGGACTTTAGGCCAAATTCACGTGTGAGTCATCCAGATGATAATACAGTTTATTTGTTTTTATTTAACTAGTTAAAGAATATATTATGCATCAAATAAATGTATAAAGATGATTGTTGTATATTAACACATTCATTTTAGTAATGTTGATGAGATTCATAGAAAATCATATTGTTGTTTTTTTACCAAATTATTTAAGTATATTAAATATGTAGAATATCAAATAAAAATAAAACAAAATTATATTACTATCCTATGAGGCTTTGACTTTATCTTTTTAAGAAAGAAAATAGAGCCTTATGAAATTTTACTCGTTTTGCTATCAAACACAATTCATCAATTTATTTGCCTTATTAAAAACGTCAACAAATATATTAAACAAACGATTTAATTAATATTTGAATTCTAATGGTATATTTGTACGATATTGTTCTAAATATTTTATTGCCGTCCTTAATATAATAATAAACGAGGTCATGATACATGCATTATAAATTACATGAAATTAAGTTTATATTCTTTCGAAACAAAAAACTAATTAAGAATTCCATTGACTTCACCAAAATTCTTTCTATATAAAGGGTTACCCCACCCCTACCCTACAATCACTCAGATCTTCTACGAATACAAAAACAAAAACACCTGAAAACCAAAAATCAAAAACCATAAACATGATATGTTTGGTATATGACGGCTATGGAGCTTCCACAACCACCCTCGTGTTCATCACTTGCATTTGGGTCCCGTTTCTTCAAGCCAAACATGTATTTTTTGAAATCTTATCGACCCTGATGATGATCTTTCCCCAACATGATCATTATCATCAGCTTCATGATGATAATGATCATCATCATCATGATGATCATCATCATGGAAACCTTTGGAAGATCATTTCAAATGCCTACAATCTTTCAACTCTTCAATTTCGTGATATTGCTATCGAAGACAGTGGAACCACTAGAAGAGAGGTGGACGACACCTGCTCCATTTGCTTGGCTGAGTTCAAGGACGAGGATGCAGTGAGTCAACTCAACCGTTGTTGTCATGTGTTCCATACATGTTGCATAGAGAGATGGTTAACTCGTGACAACTTCACATGCCCACTTTGTAGATCTAACTTGTTGCATTTAGGATGAGTTATGCAGTATAAATTAATTACGGATTCTAAAGATTCAAAATACAGATGGATATATCGATTGTGTAGCCCGAACTAGGATTGTATTTCAGAGGCGACGATTCAATTTGAATTTCAGTTTTGTTAAAGTTATAATTTTTTAAGCAGTCTTGATCGATTGTTATTTTGACTTTAGATGTCATTAAAAAAACATTTTATGTATCTAAGTATCTAACACTAAACAAAAGATTGAATTATATATTTGATTGCACTTATCTCTTTGATATTTTCCAACGCACATGAGGATATCCCTTAGAAGTATTGGAATTATGGAAATATAAACCAAATGATATATATACGAAAAAAACTATTTGATTTTGACAAAAGTGGTCATCGGATTAGTTTAGCCTTTCATTTATTTATTTATGAAAATAACTAATTTTTAGTTAGTAACAAGGAATTTGCCCCCCACCCCCACACACACGCACACACATCTTGTAGAGACGTCAATCCGTTTTATAAGTTGGATTTTGATGATTGCAATTATTGTATTGATAAAAGATCCGCATCATTGCATTTGTTGGTATAAATATAGAAAGTTGTTACCACTGTGTAACTCCAATTTATACCGTCTAATGAAAACGCCTTGTATGTGATCCCGACTCATATGTAGAAAACATACATAAAAATAAGCAAAAAAATATACATAATTTTTATGTCGAATCGTAAAGAAACTCAAATTTACTCAAACACGTATATAAAAATAAGTAATTAAGATTATTTTAAGTTAATAAACAGAAGTTCAAATAATTGAAAATGTATTATATGTGAGATGACTCATACATACAAATCGTACGTAAAAATAAGAACAAAAGCGTAAAAAATATTTATGTTGAAAAGTAGACAAACTCGGATTTATACCAACATGTACATAAAAAACCAAGTAATTTAAAAAAAAAATAGATAACGAACAAAAGTTCTAAATTTATGTTAAAACGTTGAACACCTCAAATTTATACCGATACATAAAAATAAACACGTAATAAATTACTTTTTTAAGTTAACAAACAAAAGTTATTAAGGAAACTCAGATTATAGATTATATATATTATGGGCGGTAAACACGAAAGTTTAAAGAGTCGTGAAAGTGACATTTTACAAAATTTAAAATCAAAATAGTCAAAGTGACATTTTACAGAGTTATGGGATGGTAATTGTAGACGGATGGAGTAAATACTAATGTTTAGAAAGTTGAAACGGTGAAAGTGATACTTTAAAAAGTTCAAAGTCAATGGAGGTCAAAGTGACATTTTACAAAGTTATGGGTGATAAATGTAGGAAATTTTGATTATATACTATGGGGGTAAACATAAAACTTTAGAAAATTAAGGGGGTAAAAATGACATTTTAGAAAGTTCACATTTGAGAGGGTGAAAATGACATTTTACAAAATAGAAGGGTAAAAAGTATCATTTTACAAAGTAGAGGGATTGAAAACATCACCAAATACATATTCCCTCACAAAAGCAATAACAAAAAAATGACAACAATCAAAACTCAAAGACTAAGCGGACACAAAGAAATGCATTGGACACTTCAATTTAGTATATGAGCAATGGCTCAAACCGTTAGGAAGATCGAAACCCAAAATCCTGGAATTACCCTAACCAAAAATCGGACAGGTTTGGAGTATGCTGGTTACGGTCCTTTTACAGGTCCCCGGCGGGGTTTTGGTTTTTGGAGTGAATTAGACTATTTGTTGGCCTAAACAACATATATTATAAAATTTTGTATTGAAAAAAAAAATTATATATTACGGGTTCAGTTCGGTCCAAAAGCGAAAACCAATCCAATTATATGTATTTCCGGGTTCAAGTCTGGTTTATTTTTCTGGTCTAGTCTAGTTCAACGGGTCATATGGTCATCCATGTATAGTATAGTGGCAAATGCATGGTTGACTAATTAGCTAGAACGGATTTTTAAATTAACCGATCCTGTGAACTAGTTTGCAGGGTGAAGATAATATTTGCAGCCAGTTCCTAACTAATAGGAAAGTCTAATCTTTCAAATTGGTCGGTGTACACTTTTATTTTCAAGACGTGAACACCGGCACTTCCTCCCTCCTACAACTTGCATCATATTAAGACTATCCACATCCCTTTCTTGCAAGCAACTTGCAATGTCACTTGTATAATATTTATATTTCACGTTTATCTAGTTCTTTCAAGTTTTGAAAGCCTTGCAAAAAAAATAGCCCACATTTATGAATACTTAATTACTTATTTATTTAATTGTTCTTATGTTACATGTTTTGCAAGAACCCACATTACACCCATGTGGGTGCTCTAAGGCTTTTACGGTCCTAAATTGTTTTTGTCTTGTCTGCACTTTAAACATGTCCTTAAGTGGGTTGATCATGTCAAATGCATCAAGATGTGCTGAGTTCTTTTGGAGCTCAAGGGTCGCTAATATGAAGCAAACCACCTCATTTGAGTCATTGAGACATTTTTCATGATCGTCCTAATAGACCTAATTAGAGGAGCCTCACGAATTGGTTCATCATTGACACAAAGCTTCTTCTGAAACTTGAGGTCAAGAATTATTGTGTTTGTTTGTTTGTTTTTAATCATTTTATTTTGTTTGTTTTTATAGAAGGAAACTGTAACCCATTAACCATGGAGATTCAGCTTGGAGGCAAGTTTATAAACTATTATCGAGAAAAAAAAAATACATCAATTAATGGTAAAGTAAAATTTGTAGATTTATTACAGAGAAATAATAAAACCACCTATAATCTACCAACCATAATATGAATTACGTCATCTTGGTCAAGTTTCTTTTGTTTTATTTTTCTCAACGCTTTCATTAAACTATATATATGCCACATAAAATGTTATATGAAATATAAAGTGAGAAATCATAATGGATATAATAATAAAGTGAAGGAGGTCAACACTCAACAAACTTTGCTCATGCTTAAAGCAAATGTTAGTTTGGTTTGGTGATTGCACACAAAAATTGTGATCCAGACAGACTCACTCCAGAGAGAGTTTTAAAGCAAAAGCAATAAAGCCTACAAAAGCAAATGAAACCAAAGTCCAAAAATATCACACACACACACGCACACACAAAGTAATATCAGTGCAAAAAGAAAAAGAAAAAATCGAAATGAAGAACTTAGCAAATATGGGGAGTGGTGTATCAGCATCAGTGGATGAGAACGATGATGAAGATATTTCAAAATCAGCTTTTGCGTCATTTCAAGCAAGAGAAGAAGAAATCGAGAAAATGAAAATGCAAGTCAAGGAAAAAGTTGAAATGAAATTAGGCCAAGCTGAAGAACAAACCAGACGCTTAGCTCAAGTTTGGGAAGTAAGCCCCACAAAAACTTTATAACATCACATTTTTTAATAAACTTCTAATGTTATTTTTGGCATTATTTATACGTTAAAGATTTTTTATTTATTTTGTAAAATGAAATGTATCAGGAGCTCGAAGTTTTGACAGATCCAATGAGGAAAGAAGTAGCATCGGTCCGAAAGAAGATAGATGTGGCTAACCGTGAGGTCAGATCGCTCGGGCAAAGCTGCCAGAAGAAGGTATGGCTGCCCGACTGCCCACCCGCCCGCCCGCCTTCTTTGATATATCTGGTAAAAAGTTATTAATATTGATTTATAATTTGACATGAAAAAACAGGAGAAAGAGTATAAAGAAGCATTGGACGCTTTTCATCAAAAGAATAACGAAAAAAACCAACTAACTGCCACGTTAGTCGAGGTGATTAATTTTTCATCAATTTTTTCTTCATATTTTAATTTTATTTGATGATTGACGAATAATGTTGTTTTCTTGATAATTTCAGTTGGTGAAAGAAAGTGAGAATGTGAGGATGAAGAAACTTGAGGAGCTCAGCAAGAACATTGATCCTTCATGCTGATTATATATTATTATATGGATCCACTTACAAAAGTTTTTTTTTTTTTTTTTGTTTCGACTTTAATGTTATGTGTTGTATGTTTGATGATGCTTTGCTTCTCATAAATGATTCATTTGTAATTGCCAATTAAAGAATTTTTCTTCATATAATTACTTATCCACATATCGTGCAAACATGAAAACATAATTGCATTGAAACCAATTCACTGGACAAACATATAATGTGCATTCATTCATATGTGAAGAAATGAGAATTCCAGTTCAAAAACTACCAAGGGTAGAAAAGGAAACTCACAATACAATTTGGATAATTCTTCTTCTATACAGATGATCCCTCAACATCATTCTTTAATCCAATGGAAGCTGTTTGTACTCTGTCAACAGATTCGGTATATCGCTCATGCGTAACTAAACATTAAAAGGACATATGTTACTTACCAAAAAAAAACCAACAAAAAATAAATGCATCATAAAAAAATATTACCTGAGAAGCATTTGTAATATGATAAAAGCGAAAGGCATCTTTCTCATTCTCAGACTGTAAATTTGATCCAACCTTTGATCTACCATAGTTGAAGAAGTAAGTTTCACTTATAATAAGTTATAATCCAAAGTAGGAAGATATAATAAACAAACAATGAAGATGTAAAATCTTACAAGTGATGGCGAGTAATCAGACGTTTGTAGTCGCGCAATAAGGGGTTAAGCTCCTTCAGAGGTATTGATTTTGGGGAAGAATTTTGCCAATGTTCACGGAGTGCATCAACAGCCTGTAGTAAGTTTTATATATAATAATATAATATATTTCAGTCACATATGACAAAAAGAGAAATAAAATAACTAAATAAAGATATCTGACCTGTTTATTATTAAATGATTTATTTCCATTTATCCTTGATGCTAATTCAAGAAATTCTTTATCTTCTGATTCATGAACAATTTGAAGATTATGACCAGAAAATGAAACAGAAATATTCAGTCTCTTTTGCAGCTCTGAGATAGCTGAACCTTCCATGTCGTTTTCCTGAAACCATGTTTTACATATGAACACTTAACAAAAGGGTAAAATGGTCATTTTGTCACGTACAGACAGTTTGGCTTATTTACTCTAAAAAACAAACAGAAAAACATCATTACTCATTTCAGCCACTTTACCTTACAAGCACCTAATCGTTTTTTGGACTGAGTAGACCACTAACTTTGTTTTTAAGTGTACTCTAATTGAATTCAAAAAACCGATTAGGGACTAAATGAGTCAAAAAGTGAAAGTTTGTTGCTGAGCTGATACCTTTGTTTCAGATTGGAAGTCATTCCGGGTCTCTTGAATTACTTCTGATCGCTTTGAAATAGGATCATCTAAGATTTAATAAATAAAGTTCATGTGAATGAGATAAACTAAAACTTTATGGATTATGGATAATTTGAAAATATGAAAAGTAAATAAATAATAAATATTAAATACCTTCAGGAACTAACCACCATAGATCACCAAATGTGAGTTTTCCATCAAAGCCACCAAATAAGAGATAACGTGAGCCAATACATGTCATGGAGTGGTAAGCACGCGCAGCAGGAGCTTCAGTATTAGTTGCAAGGCGTTTCCACTGCACAGACACTGATAATAAAACACAATAACACAACACACAATAAAAAAAAATATAACAAAAGAACATAAACTATTTTTTTTTTTAAATCTTATGTGAAAATGACTGACACTGACTCACCCCTGTCTAAAACAACACAGTCATTGTAGTAAACATCATAGCGACTCAACCAACCACCGGTTCCATGGCCTCCAAACATGAGAAGCTGAAAAAGATATAATTTTTTTAAAAATAATAATAATAATAATAATAATGTTAATAAAAGTTGAAATTTGAAGAAAAGGAGACTAACATAGTGGCCTCCAGAGGTGACAGTATGCCCGCATCGGGCAGCTGGAGCTTGCCCGGGCAGCTTTAACTGTGTCCATCCAGGAGCTTCGTTATCTTCCTTACACAAACAATTCAAACAGATACTTCGTTAGTATTAAGACAATATAGTTTTACGGGAAGTAAGGGTAAAATGGTCATTTAGTCACGTTCAGAAGGTTTATTCAGTCTATAAAAGTAACAGACTTTATGTATATAGCATTTTATCCAGACATCATTACCCATACCTTCTTCAATGAGACCCTTTAAAGCCCATAAATCACCCATGATTGGTCCTCCACCTCCTGCCAAAAGATCAATAGAATGATTAGAATCATTATTAAATAAATAAATATTATGAAAAAGAATAGAAAAAAAAAACAGGCATTGAATTTGAGGTCACCTCTGCCACCATATACAAGCAACCGTTTCTCAACCATAGTGGCTGTATGACCACACCTTGGTGGTGGCAATGTTCCTGTAACTGCTAACTCTCTCCACTCCAACGACACTATTTAAGAAACATAAAACATAAAGATAATATTCATCATCATAATAGTAAACACATAAATAAAAGTAAAAAAGGATAAGATTTTTAAGGCAAAAACATTACTTGTATCCAAGACAAATACATCTGATAACCACTTTTTACCATCCCATCCACCATACCTATAATAAGCATGTAAGGGACCATTATTATTAAGGTATGTATGTACATATGGGGTAACAAATAGGGAATAATTGTGAGTAGCAATTCTGACATTACTATTTTATGGTTCCCAATGGCTGAAGCAGCAGCAAAATCTCTTGGTGAAGGTAAATCACCAAAGCTGGTAAGTTCAGACCATTGCCATATATCTGGACATTGAATTTAATGTGAATGAAGTATGCATCTTGATCATTGGTGAAAAGTAAGTTGGAATTAATAGTTGTTGAGTAAAAAAAGTTTATAGTTAATAAATTACCAGTATCTAGGACCCAAAAGTCTCCCAATCTGCATGTTCAAGTATTTTTGTTAGTCATTTGTGAGTAACAGTAAAGAAATTGGCAGAAAAAACTGGTTGTTTTTTATTTTTTAGTTTTTGTAATGGTCTAAAAAGACAATTATAACCTTTTGGTACCAAGTCGCCCACCAAAAACAAACATATGGCAGTCGATTGCAATGGCAATATGAAATGCTCGAGGACTGGGCCCCATTTGGCCATCTGAACCACTACCTGTGCACTGAGGCTGGAACCATAACTTATTCTCTGAAACATTAAAAAGGAGGAAATTTATTACTTGATGAAGAATTTCTGAATAATGTTTATCAGCTTAGAAACCAGCAATACTTGTTGGTTGCATAAATGAGAAAGTTATATTCACTTCCATACAAGAGGATTTCTGTTCCATTGATTGCTAAAGAAGAACAAGATTCAATCTTTTCAATGAATTGACTTAAAAATCATTCAACCTGGTAATGTGATGATCAAATCGGACACTATCCATTAATAGTCAAAGATAAGCTTATTTCCAAAACTTAATTCCTCATTTGTTGAGGCTCATAAAACAATAAGCATTAGAAAATCACTAGATTTTGGTAGGGTTTAACAATGAGTACACGAATATTACTAAAATCCACAAGTAAATTCGTTTCACATTCGTATATCTTTGTCTCCTTTTACTTTTTTCCTTGTATATAGCAAGATTACATGAATGAAAGGGCTGTTAATATGCCATTAAACATTCACGCTACTGGCCACATGCAGTTACATAATTTACAGAACTGATTTACAAATGAGAATTAGAATCAGGCATGATAATAACCACGAGAACCTAACACTGACAATTAATGAGTTGACTATATCTGAAATTTCGTTAATTACTGGATGATAAAATCATAATCAAAGAAGTAGATACCGATGTCGTATACAGAGATGTCATCGAGGAAATTCTTATCGACAAGACCACCAAACACTATGATCTTAGACTTTCCAATATTGACTGCGGTGTGGCCACTGCAATAATGATCAATTTACACGATTCATTTCCAAAATTCCATCCGATAAAGAACAGGCGGCTTTAAGTCAAATAAATTGGAGAAGAGAGCGATTGTTTTACCTCCGAGGAGTAGGAAGAGGTCCACCAAAATCGGAGGGTGAAGCTCGAACCCAGTGATGCATTGCTGTCTCTCTCCCCCCTCTCTCTCAGATCCGAAACTATTCAATCGGAGCTTTAACCGCATAGCTAAACCGGGCTTTATACAAGACCGTGTCGTATGAAACCTGAAAAATGTGATTTTAAGTTTTTAACGTACCAATCAGTTTTCTAATATTACGATAGATTTTTTAAGTCATCTAACCAAAAAAATTGTATTTGGAAATAATAACCACAGTTTATAAAATTTGTAAAATAACTAATTTATGACCAATGATTGTTAGGTTCCGAGTCTGGAATCTAACACTCATACGATCCGGACTAGAAAAGTACATTCCGGAATGTACAGTGATGAATCCCACGCTTCAGGGGGGCTAGTTAATCGTATATAAGGTGATACTCGTTCGTTCGTAGGATAACCGAACCAGAGAAAATAGAGTAAACGTTAGACGTTCATTGGGAGCTTAACCCGGGAGAAGGCATTAATGCTTAAGTCAGATGCAAGATATGGGTAATCGTAATCGATCATAAGTGAGATGTGGTTGTTGAGAGCATCACTATTCGTGGTTGAGTTGGTTTGCCTTATACTTTCTTTGCATGGGGAAATGGAGATGAGGACGAGCGGTCCCCGTCTCATCGTCATTAATGCGCCTAGTGTCGAAGGTACAAAAACAGTACTTATGAACTGTCGGTAGTCTTGTCATTCTCGTTATACAAGTTGTATCGAACTGTTGGTCCATGACAGGCTATTTATGCGTTGTTCCCTAAGTTTCCTTGACTTGACACTCATGAATGCTATTGTGACATAACTTTTTGCTATCCCTTCATAACTTTACCCTACAACTATTGACATAGCTTAACTTATGATGAATGAACCATAGTTTCATTTTCTATGTAACCGTTTGGACTCGCCATAGTACTCTTTTCACTTGTTGTATATAGGATCAAACCCTTGTGGCCGAACCCCATCGATCCTTTACATAGCCGAACCATGGTGTTTAAACCATGGTAGCTTGTATGATCGAACCATGGTAGCCGAGCCAAGGTGATCTTTGTGTTGGGTTTTGAGCATTCTAACACTCCTAAGTGTACATGCAACCCTAAATACCTTGGATCTATGTTTTCTCTATTATACATGAAAATATGAACTTTCCAAGGTATTCATCCTAACTAGCATAATAACATTGATTCATATGAATATATCAAGTTAGAATTACATACCTCTTTGATGTAGAATGTCTTCATGAAGCATGAGTGCCTAGTGCCCCAAGTATGAGACCTCAAATGGTTTACACAACACCAAATACACTTGGAATAGATTAGAGAGAAATCCACACTTCATAAAATCGGCTAGCCCTTTCACATATACTCTAGTGTCGATTTTGTCACCAATAAGATCTTTATATAGTGTCACAATTAGGGTAAACCCTAATTGTCATGGCTTTCCATTTCCTTGGATCCATGGGTTCAAATACACCATGGAGCATCCTATGGGTTTTATCCCAACTTGATAATCCATGGAGCATTAGCCCACTATACAAGTATGGATGATTTACACAATTAACCCATATATTTAATTAGTCTTCTTTTGATCACTTAATTAATCCTAGATTAATTCTTGATCAATACTAATTAAATAATCTTATTAATATATTATAACTTATAAGATATTAACAAACCTTAAGTGTTATTTCTCTCATTATAGTCTATCCAAATGCATGATGTCATGCAACCCAAATGGACCATGCCGCGTCGGGTCAAGTCTTACCAATTATAGTTATGGACTTAGACATTAATCCAACAGTCTCCCACTTGGATAAGTATAAAACTATTATTGCGTATGACTTCAAGAACCGACTTGCAATCGTAGCTCTCAAAAGCTTCTGTCGAACTCTGACCTTGTAGATGAACTCTGACCTTTGTCAATGACTTGTCCATTAGATAAGGGATCATATATTCCTCCATTCTAGATATCATATGGACTGAGACATGGATTTTAATCATTCTCTCTGTCCATTTGTTGTTTTCCGATTTCCGATTTATGACGACTGACTAATTGAACAAATCAAATCAGTCCAGGCCCAACCGAGCACTTACATTTGTCATCACCAAATCATCGAGGGGCCCATAGATATCGCTTTTATCCCGAAGGTAAAAGGAATGGATAAACTTCGAATCATATGGCTTGTTCTACTACTTGTTGAATCATACACAAAGGCACGTTTTATAACATCGAGTTACCAATGCGTTTTCGTGCAATCAATGTACAACCAACTCATAGTAACAACTCATATCTCTAGGTTTGAAGAATATAAGATATTATCGTCTCATGATCACTCGTGATAAAATCCATGAGGTGATTCCAATGAGCGCGGGTTGAATCCAATACTCAGAACTTATGAGCACTCATAAGTGTTGTAGCCCTTTGTCCAACATCTTAAACCTCTACAAGCCAACCCATGACAGTCTTGATTCATATCTACTTCCAACATATGATCGACTGTGGATGGTTTGAATAACTTAGTCATTCTGGAAGAATAACCTAGTTTATTCTGGAAGTCAAAACATGCAAAATGAAACACAAGAATAATTGAATCTAATATGGTATCAAAACCTATGAACATAAATAAAACACCTTTTATTTATCACCATATGATTACACATTATTCATTGTATACTGTTTCAGCTATCAACTTTATTCTTGAATTAAAACACTAGTTGTCCCATGCTCCGAGCATGTACACTATGTTTTCTAAACACTAGTCATGCCATACACCAAGTATGCATACTATGTTTGTCTATGATCTTTACTTTGTGAAAGAGATCGATTGAACATAATTCCAATTATTCTCATTTCACAATCCCAAATCCTTACTACAAATGCAAGAATTCCAAATTCATGCCATTTACTGAAATCTGTTAGATTCTAAACTTATATGCATTGATCCTCTTGTAATGATTATGCACAAAGTCATAAAGACTTGACAACAACCATTACAGAGCATTCCAAAGGAGATCAGCTCCTTGGAAACATCCTTCTTGCATTAAGTTTCCTAATCTTACACAGATTGAATAATTTCTAACTTTGAAACATTTCCATATTCCATTTTGACTATCACTTCTGAACAAGAGTTGCCTCCTTACAGATTATGTCAATATGGTCCTTCCATAATTAACACTATACTTCCAACTGTCCTTGAGCAACCAATCTTTGGTAAACCTTAGATTGTCCTCGACAATTGCTTAATCCTTTTAGTCATATCCAGTTCTAGACCTTTTCCCTTCTTAATGCACCAGGCATTTGGAAAATTTTAGAAAGGATGAATATAGCACATGTAATCGATCCTATATCCGAAGCATATGGGACACGATTCATGATGTCTCACATAAAGACTAAACCAGTCTTTTGCTATATTATTTCCATTTCAATTTGCTAAGTTCTCATAATTCAGATTATGAAAAGGGATGTCGTAATCATAATCGAATTTTAGAACGCAAATAATGGACCCATATATATAATTTTCTTATGTTGAGCTATTCCAACATGAAATTCATATATATATATATATATATATATATATATATATATATATATATATATATATATATATATATATATATATATATCCTTGACTAAATACGATTAAAACCTCAATCTAAGCTTTTAGATTTGAGATGAAGTATAATTTCATCTCCCTTAATTATAGCAAAACAATTTTTTCTCAATTGAAAACTTTTGTTTTTCTATAATTAACATTGCTAACTTGCAACCTTTATCATAATTATCATGCTCTCACTAACATGATGATTATTAGCATAACACTTATGCTCCCACTAGCTTTGACATTTACTCAGAAATCAGCTAAACTTCTAGAACAACAATACTTTATTGAATTTCTTTCCAAAGTTCAGATTTCTGATACTAGATTGCTTTGATAAAACTTTATCAATATCATATACCTTATCTTAGATAGCTCACAGGTGTGTCTAAACAAATTTAAGAACTATGAAAAGGGATGTTGTAAACATAGTCTTGATTGTTTAGACCTTTACCACTTCTCACAAGTCCATGTTAATGTGTCGGTTAACCACACACGCTCCACTAACGACTTTGAGAATGCAAATATCACAATTGCCATCTAGCTAAAATCTACTTAGTGAAAGTGTTTCCTCACCATCATTTTCATGAATCGGAGAGAAACCTTATGACACTTAGATTTTATGGTGTGTGTGTTCTTATCCATGTGAATTTGTCAAACCATAATGACAAGACTAGGTTAGTGACAAATCATAACTCATATGGATTGAACTTGTGCAATCTTACATTCTTGCCACCTGGCAGCTCAATGGCCTGCCATTGCTTCCAAGTTGTTGTGCAACCAATTGAGAACTCTAAGAACTCATATGCAACGCCATCTTTAATTTGAATGGGCACAGAATATGTCAAAATGATAGGTTATAAACCTCAAGTCGTGTGCTAGTGAAGAACTTCAGGTTTTATTCTTGATTAGTTCTTGAGACTTTCAAGACCTTTAAGACTCCCACTGTCCTCTTGACATATAAGACTCTCTTGTCAAATATTCAAGAGATAGTGTGGATTCTAACCATGACAAACACTTCACACAGTTGACCTTAGTTGGTCTTTGTTTTATCCAAAACATCACAACTTACCAATTTCAAATGTACAAGAGTACAAAACTTTTACTCTTACATTTGACAAGTGTTCTAAACCTTCTTTAAGACATGTCACTCAAGTTACAATCTTAGAGTATAACTCTAAGAATTTTTTTTTGGAACGAAGTATGAATCATCGTCTTGATTTAACCACTTCAACAATTCATGACTCCTCTTCTTAGCTATAAGAATCCACTAAGATGTCCTTAGAATACCAATTGTGATATGGTTTCTTAATCATCAAGATGATCACAAAACATGATACTAAAGTACTCTCCCATCTTTTTAGATTTAAGAAACTTTTATCTTTCTGCCTAATTTGATTGTTCTTATTCGCTCTGCCATACATTGGATCTTTTCCAATGTTTCAGAACTTATACTTAAGCTTGTAAGTATAACCATATTTACTAAACTTTAGTAAATCATGACGAATAGTCTTATCAATCTTTTGTGGTGGACTTAACCAGTGCACAAGAATGTGTACTCGATCCCTTAGTCCTTTACTTGACTCACACATCCATATGAACAAGTAGTTAGTCTTAATTTTTCCAATGCTTGAAAGTTCTTATTCATCATGCTATACAACTTGCATGATTCCAAGTTTCTATCCAACTGAAACTTGGGTGACGAGAATCTTTCCTTATTTGGTAAATTTAGACATTACCACAAATGAGAGAATCAAATTTACTTTCCAATATTGCTATCAGTGGAATCTTATAAGCAACAATTTTCCATAAACGTCATTGTAAGGATACATAAAATAAATAAATAAATAATTTCCTTTTATTTTAAAACTTTGCGGAAAAACAATCCTTACAGTGCAAAAGCACACGAAAACTTTGTTGTTATCTATTCCTAAGCAATATATCATAACTCCTGAGAAGTAGCTCAAGAATCCGATCTTCAAACTATGCGATAAAAATCCATCTACGCGATCAGATTCAGCATATTCTTTCTTTAAGTTCCTTCACTTTTCTTTGATTCTTAAAACATCACCATGTGACCCCCAGTCACATCATGTATCAATAATCTCATAATAGAAACTTAGCAGAGTTAGATAGTGGACTTTCCCTGAAGTAGAGTCAAACTTATTAACTTTAACACCCTTAGGTAAATTGGCAGCTTCGCAACCAATGCCCCTTCCTTTGGCAATTTAACATATGGACGCTTTGATAATGGAACATGGGACTATCACAGACTTAGCCTTTCTCTTTACCATTTGGTCAACCGAGTTGACTATGGCCGATCCCTTTCCATTGGGAAGAGAGAGCTTTACTGGATATCCAATGTCATCATTTTCAATGTCCATAAAGTTTTGGAAGTTGATCTTAGCAAATAGATAAGATCATTAAGGGTCTTGTCATAGTCTGTTTCATAGGAGTCCCAAAGGAACTCACTATGTGACTTAGAAAGTAGTTGAGCCACCAACTTTCTCAAGACTTTGACACCCAACTCTCCCGACTTGTCAATATGGGACTACATCTGCAAGATGTGATCACACATAGACCTTTGCTTGCCAATATGGCTTGAGTGACCTTAAATTTTTCAGGAACTTGTGGGTTAGGGAGAATAATTGGAGGAGGTGAAAGAAGTATGATTTCCATGGGACATCATCTTCATTTAGGAAAGCTTGTTTCAAGAGATTTGGTAAGATCATAAATGTCTAAACCAGACATCTTTTGGGAGATATTCAAGATAGTTGATTTAAAGTCCCTAATATAACACCCAATATGAAATATTAAGGCTAGGACCCAAGACAATACTTTTATAACTTGGAAGAGGGATGCCGTAATCCAAGCTATAAAATATTTGAAGGTAGTCGAATGACGATTCACTAATTTCCACCATGAAAACAAAAAAAAAATTATTAGTTTTTAATTGGTTTTTGAAACTCCTAGATCTTTGAGATTCATTGAACTGTTCAATGGTATGTTTCAATCTCGAGTGTGCCCTTCAGGTTTTGTGACTGGGATGTCGAGGATCACAAAACAAGGTGTGAAGTAACCATGCAAATATACTTGGTACCCTTAATATTTACCCCTTAATCGATGTGTCGGTTAACCACGCACGCTCCACCGATACTATGATAAATATTAAGTTACCCTTTGCCTAACTTGTTAAGTCCAGGTTAGTGTGCCGATTAACCACACACGCTCCACTAATGGTTTAAACAAAGTGCAAAGTGTAATTTCATGGGTTAGCACCTTATTCACATTTTTCCTAAGTAACTAAGATTGTGTATTAATAAGAGTTTAGTTACTTAGTATTTATCATTAATATTTTTAATTAATGGAGAATTATAGTCCTTTTCCTACCCGTTCGGCTAACGACCCTCCACCGGTCAAGGAAGCGGTGGGTGAGAGTGGACACCCATTAAACTGCCATTTTATAGGCAGTAACCTTATACCCCCTTATAGACTGGCTTCGTGAATGAGGCCTACTAACGGTAAGACTGACTTTACTCTTATATATATATATATATATATATATATATATATATATATATATATATATATATTAACTTATAATATTATAAAGTATAAGGGTTGAATTTTAACTTTTAAAATTCTAAGGGCTAACTTGGAATTAAAGTATTCATAAGTGAAAACTTTCCAAATTCCAAAACTTGAAGGCAAGTTTTAAAACTATTCAAAACTAATTAATTCCATAAATTATGTGTTTAAAGTGGTTTTAATTAAAAAAACTCTTCAAGTTCCATAACTTAGGACAAATTATGGAAGACTTTAAACTAATAAAAGAATGTAACTTTTCTTTATTTTGTAACTTATGGAATTAATTACGGTTACACATTTTATTACTTATTGAAGTGACTCTTGAACCTCCATAACTTGAGGACAAGACTCTTCATTTTTTGTAACCATTGCTAACTTTTATGAGTTTTATGAAACTTAAATGTGACCTTTCATGTAACTTGAGGACAAGTTACACAAACACATTTTAGAATCATTTCTTAGATTAAAATAGATTGAAAACACATAATCAATTAATTTATCTATTAATCTAAGCAACTCATATGAACAAAGATAATTCACATCAAACTTTTTCATGTAATTAGCATAACTTTTAAACTAATACAAAACATGAATCTATTGACAATTATCTTTGAAATTAGATTAGCATGAACATTACCACATCAAAAACAAGTTTACAAGTTCAAAAACAGCTTAGGGTAATGTTCCTAGTCCAATTCCAGCCAAGAAACACGAAGATATGTTGTCTGGAGGCCAAACTCGTCGAGTTTTATGGTCTGGACAAATTCAACTTTGAAAAAACACATTTGCATCAAGTATAAGAGAAAGCAAGCCTAGGCTCTGATACCATTATTGGGTTTTGAGCATTCTAACACTCCTAAGTGTACATGCAACCCTAAATACCTTGGATCTATGTTTTCTCTATTATACATGCAAATATGATGTAGCACCTGGTTCTTGGTACGTATTCTGTTATTTAATCTTCAATTATTTTGAATTTTTGGCCTTGGACTCGGCGAGTCGAAGGACTGACTCGCCGAGTAGAAGCGGGATGAGACGCGGAGTTTAAGTTGCGGACTCGGCGAGTCGGGTCCCGGACTCGGCGAGTAGCCGCTGTCTGGACAAAAACCCTAATCCAGGGGTTTGCACCCTATTTAAATGACCTTATGCAGCCTCCATTCCCCCTTTATGCTCCCAAACACTTCTCATAGCAAACCCTAGCCGTTCTTGAGAAAATCTAAGGCTTTTGAGTGATTCTTGTGAGTTTTGACCTCAAGGAAGAAGGAAGAGCATAGAAGGATCAAGAGGAGACTGAAGGATTCAAGTTTGGTTCATCATTTGCAGCCTACAGAAGGTATAAAGCCTGAACCTTACTCATTCATTTGTTAGATCCCTCTTTGAGGTGATTTAGGGCTTTTATAAGCCATTTTTGGTGGCCAATCATGTTTGCAAACATGGTTGGGGGTTTGGGCTTCTGTATCATGTCATTTTATGAGTCACAAGTCAGATCTAGGTTGCTTTTGCACTAAGGAAGGCCCCATGCAACAAAAGAACCATTTTAGAGCCTTTTAAGCTCTAATGTCCCATGCATGCATGTAAAGTTTGTAACTTTACGTGCTAAATCGAGTTTAGGGGCTTAGATCTATCTTTTGGACAAGTGTTGTACATCAGAAATCGAAGTTTTAAGGAGGGGATGTGACCGACTCAACGAGTCCATTCCTGGACTCGGCGAGTCCAAGGGTTCTGTCCCATATCTGTGAGGGTCAAAAGGACCAGTTGAGTGTGGAAAGGTTTTAGGGAGTCCCGGGGAGTGACCCAACGTTCTGGACTAAGCAAATTATTCTGGAAATTCATGGTACTCGACGACTGCATGAACAGACTCGGCGAGTCCAAGGCAATCTTCATAGAACTCGACGAGTCCAGGACAGAACGTGTTCATCGGATGAAGATTAACTCGACAAGTTGTTCATACAACTCGGCGAGTTGGATGAAGGACCATTGACTATCAGTTAGGAAGTGAACTCGTCGAGTCAATGCCTAACTCGACGAGTAGAGACTGGAGTAAAGACAATTGACTGGATATGGACTCGACGAGTTGACAAGCCAGCTCGACAAGTCGGGTCAACGAGAAGTTGACTTTGACTTTGATTTGACTTTGGTTTGGAATCGTTCAGGGGTAAAATAGTCATTTTACCCTAGGAATAGTATCAATGTCTGATTAAGTGTTTTATGGAAATATAGCCGGGGGATCACCGGAGCAGTTGTCAGACATTTGCGGATCAGCTTTTCAGCAGCCAGCCTTTTGAGGTGAGTTACCTTCCAGTAGGGGTGGGTCTAAGGCCACAATGTCGGCCCACCAAAGAGGAGTATTTAGAAGATGATTGTCTCTGTGATAATTATCTTGGTCTGACATGTGTTTGGTTATGATTCATATCTGTATGATATGTTACGTGCATGATAGGGATAGTTTCCCTGATAGTGGTCCTTAGGACCGAGGAGTAGGTCAGTACTCGGATATGCTTGATTGTATGCTTATATCTTGTTATTGTATGCTAGTGGTAAGGGGTGGAATAGACCCCGGTTACCGGTTGAAAGATACCGATGACGATTACCGTTGAAAGATACCGATGACGATTACCGGTTGAAAGATACCGATCGTATTGTATGGTATGTGGTATGTTGGGGGAACTCACTAAGCTTTGTGCGTACAGTTTCAGTTTTTGGTTTCAGGTACCTCTTCGTCTAAGGGGAAAGAGCCGGCGACATAGCATGGCATCACACACACACATCTGATTTTCCGCACGGTGTTTCTGGGATTGTACTCTAATATGATATTTGTTTATGCTTTGGGTTTCAAACATGGTACTTGATTTTTGAGATGACGTGTTTATACAATATTTTCTATTGAATGTTTTATGAGTTAATTAATTGAAAATGAAATTTTTGGACTTGAATTTTGGGATGTTACATATGAACTTTCCAAGGTATTCATCCTAACTAGCATAATAACATTGATTCACATGAATATATCAAGTTAGAATTACATACCTCTTTGATGTAGAATGTCTTCATGAAGCTTGAGTGCCTAGTGCCCCAAGTGTGACACCTCAAATGGTTCACACAACACCAAATACATTTGGAATAGATTAGAGAGAAATCCATACTTCATAAAATCGGCTAGCCCTTTCACATATACTCTAGTGCTGATTTTGTCACCAATAAGATCTTTATATAGTGTCACAATTAGGGTAAACCCTGATTGTCATGGCTTTCCATTTCCTTGGATCCATGGGTTCAAATACACCATGGAGCATCCTATGGGTTTTAGCCTAAATTGATAATCCATGGAGCATTAGCCCACTATACAAGTATAGATGATTTACACAATCAACCCATATATTTAATTAGTCTTCTTTTGATCACTTAATTAATCCTAGATTAATTCTTGATCAATACTAATTAAATAATCTTATTAATATATTAGAACTTGTAATATATTAACAAACCTTAAGTGTTATTTCTCTCATTATAGTCTATCCAAATGCATGATGCCATGCAACCCAAATGGACCATGCCAGGTCGGGTCAAGTCTTATCAATTATAGTTATGGACTTAGACATTAATCCAACACTTTGATATAGTCGAACAATGATGTTTAACTCCTGGTGGCTTATATGATCAAACCATGGTGATCCTTTACATAGTCGAACCATGGTGTTTAAACCATGAAGGCTTATATGATCGAACCATGGTGATCCTTTACATAGTCGAACCATGGTGGCTGAACCATGGTGATCCTTTACATAATTGAACCATGGTGTTTAAATCATGGCGGCTTGTATGATAGAACAATGGTGATCATTTACATCGCCGAACCATGGTGTTTAAACCATGGAGACTTGTATGATCAAACCATGGTGGTCGAACCATGGTGATCCTTTACATAGTTGAACCATGGTGTTGAAACCATGGTTGTTTATATGATCGAACCATGGTGATCCTTTACATAGTCGAACCATGGTGTTGAAACCATGGTTGCTTATATGATCGAACCATGGTGATCCTTTACATAGTCGAACCATGGTGTTTCAACCATGGCGGCTTGTATGATCGAACCATGGTGATCTTTTAGATAGTCGAACCATGACGTTAAACCATCGCGACTTGTATGATCGAACCATGGTGATTCTTTACATAGCCGAACTATGGTGTTGAAACAATGGCAGCTTATATAATCAAACCATGGTGATCCATTACATAGTCGAACCATGGTGTTTAAACCATGGTGATCCTTTACATATATGAACCATGATGTTTAACCCATGGCGGCTTGTATGATCGAACCATGGTAGCGAAACCATTGTGATCCTTTACGTAGTCAAATCATGGTGTTTTAACCATGGTGGCTTGTACGATTGAATCGTGATGACCGAACCATGGTGATCTTTTATATAGTCAAACCATGGTGTTCAAACCGTTGTGTCTTGTATGATTGAACCATGGTGGCCGAACCATGGTGATCATTTACATAGTCAAACCATAGTGGTTTGTGCTGTGAGACAATCTTTTTGTTTACCCAATTTGTGTATAACATGTCGGGTTAAGTAATGCAAATGATTTTTAAACAAAAGTCATATTGATCCTCAAAGCATACAGTTACATCAAAATAAACACTTGTAGTTGTTTTTCTTGATCCTTGAATTTCCCAAAAGAAAGATCATATTGCTTCAACATGGTCTAGCCGAGCCATCCTGCCCAGGGCCTTCTTCGTTTTCATCAAAACCTAAAAGTAGAAATGCCTCAAGTTGTGCATGTTCCAAGTTTGTGGTAACCGCCTTCCCTGCATGGTTTCTAGGATGTAATAACCATTCCTCTAAGCTCCAATAACTTTGTATGGTCCCTCCCAATTGGGACCCAACGTCCCTTCATGATCATGTCTACTACTCTTGTTTCTCCTTAACACCAGGTCCCCTACAACATAGGCTCAGGCTCAGACTCTCTTGTTATAGTATCGCTCTGTTATAGCCTAATATGTAGCTTACTGTATAGCAAACTCATTTCGTTTTTCTTCCAACTAATCCAAGCTTACCTGTAGGGTTTTTGAAAAAAATACTTGTGGCTCAAGAGATGATTTTCGAAAATAGGGAAGTTGTTGAGCCAAATTAGGGTTTGGAACTTAAGAAGGCTTATGGCTCAAGAGGGATTTTGAAAATAGGGAAGTAGTTGAGCCAAATTAGGGTTTTTGCAACAAAAAACTTGTGACTCAAGATTGATTGCGAAAATAGGGTGGTTGTTGAGCCAAACTAGGATTTTGGAGCAAAATAGGGTTGTGGCTCAAGAGTGAATTTCGAAATGAGGTAGTTTAGCCAAATTAGGGTTTTGGAACAAGAAATTACTGTGGCTCAAGATGAATTTCAAAATTTGGTTGTTGAGCCAAATTTGTTGTTGTGCCAAGGTTGCTTGTTGCTCACCAACTGAAATTGCATGTTGCTTACGCGACTGTTGCTCACGAACCCTTGTTGCTCCAAGCGAGTATAAGAGTAAGAATTTGTGAGAGAGTGAAAGAGCAAGAATGAGAAGTAGAAGTGAGGTATTTATAGGTGAAGGTTTCTAGGGTTTCTCAATGGACCAAAATAAGGCTTGCATGGGCCAACTTGTGGGCCCATAAGGCTTGGATGGTACTCAAGTATAAATAGGAGAATTTCAACTTGAGCTGCGAGCGCGAGAATGATGCCTTGAGAATCAAGAAAGAAAGAGGTGGTGCATGCATGGATGATATCTTTGAGACGTGCATGGCACCTAAGGAAAGACCTACTCGAAACGTGCATGACATACTTGACATGTGCATGGCCTACTTGAGATGTGCAGGGTCGACATGAAATGTGCATGGCTCATTAAAAAAACGTGTGTAGCCTATTCAAAACTTGCATGGCACATTTATTATGCTTTATGTGGACTTAATGAGCCACATGGGCGTGATGCATCAAGTGGTTGAAGATGCTTCAAGTTGTTGATCATGTTCCAATGTTCTTGATCATGTTCCAATGTTATTGAACATGGTCCAAAATTTTTTGAACATGCTCTAAATGACTAACGATGCTCCATGCTGGTCCAAGTGATCAAGATCCTTCAAGTTGGTGAAATTGCTCCAAGGTACTTCCAGTTGATCAAGAAGATGAAGGTGTTCCAAGATGCCTTAAGATGATGAAGATAATAAAGATAGTCCAACATGCCTCAAGATGATCAAGATGATGAAGATGGTCCTAAATGCCTCAAGATGATCAAGATGATGAAGATGGTTCAAGTGATAAAGATCATCCATTTTCTCCAAAGTATTTCTAGTTGGTCCAAGTTGAATGTAGTTGCTCCAACTTTGGTTCTTTAAAGCTTTTGATCTTGACCTTCTTCACAATATACAAGTATTCTCCATAAACCAAAATAATCACATATGATTTTCTTGAAGAGGATGATCCATTGTCATAAGATGATCCACTTAGCTAAGGATGTTCCATGATCAAGTAAGTGATGTTCTATATCTAACTTAGCTGCTTTACCTAGATTCTTAGGCATGCTTTTAAACAGAAAGTATGAAAATGCAAACACTAAATAATCTATCTTTATGTGTGATGTTTGTGCATATGGATAGAGAATCATAGAATGAAATAGTAACATGCAGTGAAGTGTGTGCATGTGGAATAAAAAACTGTAACGACTGAAAAATACAACCAATTTTAAAATTTTCAAAAACAGCTCGATTCCATTAAATCTTTATAAAAAGGTTTTCAATACCAAACATTTAACGTATTCCCAGAATCACATTACTACAAAATCATGAGGAGCGGTACGATCACGCCTTCGCCTTGCCACGGTCTCCTGAAGAACCTGAAAAACATAAAACCACAACTGTAAGCCCGAAAGCTTAGTGAGATATCCCCAAAATACCAACCACATACACCATACACGCATAACATGGCACAACATATCAGATCACAGAACAGCCATGCACTTCGGGTCTACTGTGTGACTGGTCCGCCGCACCGGCCTACAGTCCACCTGGTCCACCCTCTGAGTCTAGCCATATACATCGAGTCTACAGTGTGATTGGTCCGCCCGCACCGGGCCTTCAATCCACCTGGTCCACTCTCCGAGCCTCGGCACGTCTGGTCCGCCCTCTTGGGGCCTACAGCCTATCCGGACCGCTCGCTGGGCCTTCGGAATAACCGGTCCGCCCTGGGTATCTTGGCCTACAGCACAAAGCAGGACCCGCCTCAACCCAACTCCAATCCAAACAACCATGTGCACATATACATACAATCATATAGAAATTCACAGTCAACAAGCAGATCAAACAGATCACATAACATATCATCATCCTAACCAGGATACCGACCTAACAGGTCACTAGCATATCATCTCCCTATCTCTCAGGATACCAATCTCAATCAGATCTCTAACATATATCATCCTAGCTCTCAGGATGCAAACATATCACAGCAACAACATAACAACAACTACCCGGATCTCAATCCGATAAGGGTCGGGCTTGGTGCCTTAGACCCTGTTGATATAGTGAGGATAACTCACCTCGCGAATGCCAATACTCTAAACTGAAGAAGCAGACTCTTGAACCACCAACTCACCGCAAATCCCGAACTAACCATCATAACAAATAAACATTAGGTCAAACATACTTCCACATATCGGAGCAAGACCAAAATCCAAATCTCATACAAAGTCCAACATTGGCCCAATTTACCAAATTGGGCCCACTTCACCAAATGGGCCTAGAACCAAAGTCCATAACAATAATTGGGCCCAAAACACTCTGTCCATAAATTCCCAGACTTGGCCCAACAACCAACTGCCCACTAACGGCCCAAACTCAAAGCCCAAAAATGAAAGTCCAACAGGAGGAGTACGCTGGGCATACCCTCCTTGGTACGCGAGGCGTACAACATTGACTCGCAAAGGAAATCGGGGCACTGGCCCGCTACGTGGGTCGTACTCTAAGGCTACGCAGAGCGTAACCCTGATGCTTAACAAATCCACATAATGACTTAATGGTTTAAGCTCTTAAGCCCAAACTTCAGATCCTTAAGCCAAAAATGATTAGAACTCATAAAGTCTCAGACTTTATCACTTGGGACGTCCTTAAGCTCTTAATCCAAGGTCTTAATCCATTAAGACCTATATATCTCACACATGGAACAACTACAGCCCTTAGGACCTCATTTTTCTCACTCAAGACCTCCCCAAAGGTCTGAAAGGATAGATAATCTTGACCAAATCGAAATATGCAACAAGGTGAGGACTTTTGGGACAAGAATGGGGACAAAGCTTCAAAATACATAGATCTATACAATATGAAGGTCAAGCAAGAAGCTTTATACCTCAAACAAGCTCCAAAGGATGGTATCTCTTCAGATCTACAAGCTCCAATCGTCCCTCTTCTTCCTTGACAACTTCTCTTTTCTCCTTCAAGCCTTTCTTTTGCCAAAATAAGCTTTCCAAGGTCAACCACACCCAAATAATGGAGGGAATATGAGATCTAGGGTTTTCTAAGGTTAAGGATGAGCATAAAGAGGCTAAGGGGTGAACCAACATGTTCCTTATATAGTGGCTGACCCAAAATTAGGGTTTGGAGTTTCTAAGAGTACGCTGGGCGTACTCGCCCGGCCATCCCGCATACATCACACCATTACGCTGGGCGTACGTCTAGCTTACGCTGGGCGTACCCAGCCAGACTTCAAAACACATGCATGCCATGCATGCATGGGACCCTTCTTCCACTTATACCACAACGAGCTATAAACAATGATCAACTTTAAAACACCACAACTCCTCTAATCTAAACCCGCTCCCAAATAACTTTACATTCATACGGGGTGACGCGAAGCCCAAAGCTTCTAACACATATGCCAGCCCGAAACCTTCTCGGATGAACTCATTTCTCAAAAAAGGACCAAAATTAACCTTCCTCTTAAAATCTTAGGGACTCATAATTACACACTTAAAGAACGGGGTGTTACAATTCTCCCCCACTTAAATTAGGCTTCGTCCTCGAAGCCTGCAGCAACTCTACTTCAAAATACTCCCACGACGCGCCACCTGGCCCTAACCGGACCAGGTTCCTCAAGGCATAACCATCGAAACTCGAACTCATTTCCTCTTCCTTGCGGTGTCCTGACTACCGTCTCAAACCGGCATCGGCTGTACCCTCTGATAATCACACTCAACAACCGAGAATTACCCATGATGCATCACTGATCGAAATCTCAACAATCACTCGACCCATATGGCTAGAAAACCATGAACCATCGAATCCCCGATCCGAATCCCACTCTATCCATTCTATGTTGACGGAAAGACCCATTCTTCAATCTCTGAGCAACTCCCACAAGTTTTCCTCTTGCAATCACATACACATGCTGAACTAGCTCTAGCACCCTCAGGTTGGGAAAACCCGATACACTGATGATATCCTCAAACATCCCCCAGGAGGAACCACTATTACATACCCAATACCCTGATCAGAATCACACCGAGAGCCCAAGACTCTCTCCCTGCATTCCTTCCGAGCCTCTTGGCTCTACACCTGCGGAATTCCTTCCGCAACCTCATCAAACATCACAAACCGGATGAGCTTCTATTCCACTGCCGCAAACACGCTGCTCAATAACCATACTCGAAATACTCTAATCATAACTCTGCTCTGCCGCTTTCACTTCCGTGAACTTGCACTCCCTCTCGGAGTTACACACCTCTCTCTTTTCCTTTACCAAGGAAACCACTTGGCCACATTGTCACTCCGACAAGTGTCACGGTGCTCGCCCAACGCTACACCACCCTTTTTATAGCGTATCCGCTATCCATCCAACACCCATACTCTGACTCTCATCGCAGGGACTCTCAAGCCCATGCACTATCTCAACTAATCAAGATCACTACCCGGGGCCAGACCTTCTAATGCAATCACACTGCAACATACACAACCCATATCCTCGAACCGATCCAATAATACCTGCAGAGTCTTCAGCATGACTGGACCGCCTCACCAGGCCTTCAGCCAATCTGGACCACTCTCAGAACCTTCAGCCAATCTGGACCGCTCCCAGTGCCTTCAGTTTGGCTGGACCATTCTCCGAGCCTTCGGCTTGACTGGTACGCCTACCGGCCTTCAGTCTATCCGGACCGCTCAACTAGCATTCCTCATTCTGAGCTATCACTCCCGGAAATCCTCTTATGCGCACTGTTCTAGCCCTTTTAGGGTTCCGAACTCTGCCTCAATCACAAATGCTCAATCCTAGCCTGCTCCCAGGCCCTCCACAATCAAATGCCCTAGGTCTGTATCCCGCCCTGCATGCCCGACACTTGCTCCTATCAGCCTATACTCTGGGCTGACAGAATACTGCTGAATCTCAACAGTTAAGCACCCTCAAATACTCATCGATCTCCCCGATAATTCTCCAATTATCCCCCACTTGTAGCACTGATTAACAACCATCGGTCGCCATCCATCACCGACCTCCCAGAACAACTCTGCACAAAGAAAACACTCACCCACTGACTGCTTCCCACAAGCATAAACAACCTTAACGAGATCTCACATCAACACCGATTAACCCGCTCAAAAGAAACTCAATCTGCATCTAACCACTCCTCAGAAAGCAGATGCTACCTGGCCTTCAACCCAATGCCAGGTTCCCACTAATAACTCTCATGGATGATAACCAACGAAATTCCCAAAATAATAACCCATAACCAAACCACAACCCTCAAAACGACGAATACCGCATCGAAAACCATGCAAAGATACCAGCACATAAACAATACACCACAAAAATCACAAGATAACAAGATATCAAGAAAGAAACATACCCGCAACTGCATCCGACACTACTCTGACCTCCTCTGCTGCAAGCTGATAAGCACGACCCTGAGCCCTTGGGGGCTCCGCTCCATCCTGACCCCCACCTGTGATCCTCAAAGTGGCCGGTGCTGGAGCCTGCACTGGTCCTACAGCAAACTGTGGACAGTTGATGTCACACCCCAAAACCAAGAGCGGCGGAAACGTTCTGGGGCGGAGGACGTCATGTAAAGTATCACAACACAGTAAATGTAAATAAGCAAACAACATCATCCATTGCATTAAATATATAATTTTAATACAAGTGTGTTCTATACAGCTATAGACACCAAAATAATGTAAATCAAAATAATAAGATGAGTCTTGGATGCGCTCAATCTTCTCAAAAGCTGGCCTCGGTACCTGCCTACTGATGACCTGAGAATACAAGTTATTTTGAAAGCGAGTTTACCATCATTAAGCTGGTGAGTTCATAAGTATTTTAGTGACGGTGTTTGTTATCAAAAACTTTGAAACTGTCTCAAGTATAAGTTGTAAATGTAAGCAATTGTTTGTAAGTGTTTGTAAAAGTTTGAATTTCTCAGAAAAACCTATATTTTCTATTAAAGTAGCCTTCTACAAAGGCTTAACTGTTTTGTATGCTCGTTTGTCGTAAAAGTATGTAATTTCCCAAGTGTAACTATCATTTAACAAAATATAGTTTGTACATTAATGTTTAAGTGAAATAATCACTAAAAATATGAAATGGGTAATTTAATGTAGTACTGTAGTATTGTATTATAGGAACTACTGTTGTACTAACTACCTTAAACCGGATTTATATTAAGGTATAATGTGATAAATTGCACCATACTATCGACTGGTAACAACGACATACGAATGTTCGTAATAACGGAATGACGTTTGGCACCCGCAGACCTGCAGGTCCGGCTGTAGCTAGCAGCAAGGTGTAGGATAGTCAATCCAGTATAGATCTATACGCAAACTCACGCTCTCTCTCCAAGAGAATTCTGGCTACAACTCGGGCCATGACATTTAAGGCATGCTCCAATACAGTGGATCACAATCGTTAACGTATTCTTGGTTATGTAATGTTTCTCGTTCTAGTATAGTTGTATATGTTCTCTTTCTAGTATAGTTGTATATGTTCTCCTCCTAGTATAGTTGTATATGTTCTCTTTTTAGTATAGCTGTATATGTTCTCCTCCTAGTATAGTTGTATATGTTCTCTTAGTAATGTAATGTATAAACTCATGAATGAACTGACTCATTGATCTAGAAGTTGTAATAGTGTGATTTTGTGTTACCCCGATGGTAACTTACTAATGATGTGTCTAGTACGCATGAATATGGAAGTACTTTTATGTCTATATATGTATATTTGATATATAATTAATATTGAAACGACCTTCGGATGGTTACCCGAAATCCCACTAGACCACATCCAAATCGAGAAAAAGGAAATAGGGCGGATGACCTTCCTAAGCCCTTCAAACATTGCTTATATATCTATACATATATGGGCATGCAATTTATAAGAAGTAAAACAAAGTTTAATAAAAGCATTTGATAAGTAAAAGAGTTGGTAAAACGTTTTGAAGTAAAACAGTTTGATAAACAGTTTGAACAGTGATAAAATCATTGGTTTTCTAGTTATTAATCACATGTGATTGATGCAATAACTATAAGTATTTAACTTGTATCCCCCCCCCCCCATAAAGTATTTAAAACATTTAATAGCATTTCGAAGGTTAATTTAAGGGGTATGAACTCACCTGTAGTGAGTGGTTCTGATGACAATGTTGGATTTGGTACTAGGTGTCAAGTGGTGACTTGAGTACACGCACGAATCCTATTTAGCATATATTGGCACATATATGGATTTAATTAGTGTTATGAACAACTAATTGATGATTTTGGGACCACCTTAGGGACTAGTAAACACTTATAATGAAGTGTTATAATCATATATGATTGTATGAGGGTTTATAAGGCTATACAAGAGGGTGTATGGCCAAAATACACACTATATGTGTGTGTGCGGCCAGGTGTGCGGCCTAGTGTGCTGCCAGCACATGTGTGCAGCCCTGTGTGCGGCCATGTGTGCTGCCAGGTGGTGGGTGCTGCCATGTGTGCTGCCAGATGAAGATCTTGGTGTTCTTGGTGTTTTTGGTACCTTTTATGAAGATCTTCAAGGAGAATGGATGATACTTGAGAGGATTTTCGTGTTCTATGCTTGAAGAAGTGAAGGAAGTGTTCAAGAATGATCTAAGTGTGGCATATATATGTAGAGAGTGCGGTTGGGAAGGTGTGAGGCCGCAAACAAGAGTGTGTGGCCGCACACTCAAGTGTGTAGCCGCACACTCCATGTGTTGGAGTGTTTGGCCCGGTTTTGATTCCTACACTTCGATTTAACCCTTTTTAACACTCCTACCTTAATTATATCATATTTAGAACACTTCATTAGACTCTAAAGGGTACTACCATATAGTAAAATAAGTCTAATATTGGAAAGAATTGAAGAGTGTATGCAAGAAGTTTTTCGGGTTGCCACATCATCCCCCTGTTAAGGGAATTTTGTCCTGAAATTTGAGTTTAGTTACTAGATTATTACAAATAACTAAGTAAAAAGATGAGGATATTTCAGTTTCATCTGATCCTCGCGTTCCCAAGTGAATTCCGGCCCGCGCTTGGCGTTCCAGCGAACCTTCACAATCGGGATACGGCTTTGCTTCGTCTGTTTGACCTCACGGTCCATGATTTCTACGGGTTCTTCCACGAAGTTGAGGCTCTCGTTGATCTCGATCTTGTCGAGTGGGATTACAAGAGTCTCTTCGGATAGACACTTTTTCAAATTGGAAACATGGAAGGTAGAATGTACTTTACGAAGTTCGTTCGGTAGATTAAGTTTGTAAGCCACTGGGCCGATTCTTGCGAGAATCTCGAAAGGCCCAATGTACCTTCGATTTAACTTTTCACGCTTTCCGAAGCGTATCAAGCCCTTCCAGGGTGAGACCTTGAGAAGGACTCGGTCTCCCACCTGAAATTCTAAAGGTTTCCTTCGTTTATCGGCGTAGCTTTTCTGTCGGTCTCTAGAGGCTTTCAATCGTTCACGGATCTGAACGATCTTCTCCGTCGTTTCCCGAATGATTTCCGGACCTGTGAGAGTACTATCAGAAGTTTTCCCCCTAGCAAGTTGGGTATCACCCACCTCAGCCCAACACAGAGGGGATCTGCACTTACGGCCGTAGAGGGCTTCAAATGGAGTAGCCTTGATGCTCGTGTGATAACTGTTATTATAGGAAAACTCGACAAGGGGTAAATGAGTATCCCATGCCTTTCCGAAATCAATCACACAGACTCTCAACATATCTTCTAGTGTTTTGGATGGTCCTCTCACTTTGTCCGTCGGTCTGTGGATGGTAGGCTGTGCTCATTTCTAGCCTTGTTCCTAGGGAATGTTGCAATGATTGCCAGAATCTTGAGGTGAACCTACTATCTCTGTCGGAGATAATGGATATAGGAACACCATGTAGTCGCACGATTTCCCTAATGTATGTTCTCGTAAGTTTCTCCATCTTGTCAGTTTCTTTGATAGGCAGGAAGTGTGCAGACTTGGTCAATCTATCGACGATGACCCATATGGTATCAAGTCCACCCGTTGTCTTGGGCAACTTGGTTATGAAATCCATAGTGATCCGCTCTCACTTCCATTCTGGGATCTCTGGTTGTTGCAGTAAACCAGAGGGTTTCTGGTACTCGACCTTGACCTTTGCGCAAGTAAGGCATTTACTTACGAAGGTAGCAATCTCTGCTTTCATATTAGGCCACCAGTATAGCTTTTTAAGATCCATATACATCTTATCTGAACCTGGGTGGACGGAATACCGAGTGTTGTGCGCCTCGGTCATGACCAAGTCTCGGAAACCACCGTGTTTCGGTGTCCAGATCCGGTTCATGAAATATAAGGCTCCATCACCCTTGGCTTCAAAATTCTTGTCCATTCCTCTAAGGGATTCACCCGTCATATTTTCAAGTTTCATGGCTTCAAGTTGAGCCGCCTGAATTTGCTTAGACAAGTGTGAATGGATGGTTATTGATAATGACTTGACTTTGCGACCAGAATATTCCTTCCGACTCAGGGCGTCTGCTACTACGTTGGCTTTACCTGGATGATAACGAATATCGCATTCGTAGTCACTGAGTAGCTCGACCCACCGTCGTTGTCTCATGTTGAGCTCCTTCTGATCGAAAATATGTTGTAAACTCTTGTGGTCGGTAAAGATAGTGCTTTTTGTTCCGTACAAGTAATGTCTCCAGATCTTAAGAGCAAACACTACTGCTCCCAGTTCAAGATCATGGGTCGTGTAGTTAACTTCGTGTGTCTTCTACTGTCTCGAGGCGTAGGCAATGACCTTACCTCGCTGCATCAGAACACACCCGAGCCCTTGATTTGATGCATCGCAATAGACTACGAAGTCTTTTATCCCTTCGGGGAGGGATAGTATTGGCGCGGTGCACAAGGCTCGTTTGAGCGTTTGGAACGCTCTCTCTTGTTTCTCTTCCCAGTCAAAGGCCACGCCTTTCTGGGTCAGGGTTGTAAGAGGTTTCACTATTCGGGAGAAGTTCTGTATAAATCTGCGGTAGTAGCCAGCGAAACCTAGAAATTGACGAATTTCTGTAGGCATCTTGGGTGCTGACCAGTTCTCAATGGCTTTAATTTTGGATGGGTCCACGTGGATTCCCTCTTCGCTTACCACGTGTCCTAAGAATTCGACTCTTCGGATCCAAAATTCACATTTCGAGAACTTCGCATAAAGTTTCTCTTTTCGTAATGTCCCTAGAACTTGTCGCAGGTGATCGCCATGTTCTTCCTTACTTCGGGAGTAGATCAGGATGTCGTCAATGAAAATGATGACGAACTGATCCAAGTAAGGTCGGCATACTCTATTCATCAGATCCATGAAAACTGCGGGCGCATTGGTCAATCCGAATGGCATCACCACGAACTCATAGTGTCCGTAACGAGTTCGGAAGGCTGTCTTCGGCGCATCCTCCTCTAGTACTCGTAACTGGTGATATCCGGATCTTAGATCAATTTTGGAAAAATAGTTCGCCCCTTGCAGTTGGTCAAATAGATCGTCTATGCGAGGCAGAGGGTAACGATTTTTGACCGTCAGTTTGTTGAGTTCCCTGTAGTCGATACACATACAGAAAGATCCGTCTTTCTTCTTAACAAACAAGACTGGTGCTCCCCAAGGCGAGAAGCTTGGTCTTATGAAGCCCTTGCTGAGCAGTTCGTTAAGCTGACCAGATAATTCATGCATCTTAGCTGGTGCTAATCGGTATGGCGACTTAGCTACAGGGGTAGCTCCTGGAATTAAGTCGATTCTGAACTCGACCTGTCGTTGCGGAGGTAACCCTGGTAGCTCTTCTGGGAAAATGTCGGGGAAGTCGCTCACTACTGGGATGTTCTTTAGTTCTTTCGTTTCGAGGCTCGTATCGACGACGTGAGCAAGGAATGCGCGATATTCCTTACGTAGGTATTTCTGTGCTTGAATACTTGATATAATACGAAGACTCGCACCGGGTTTGTCGCCGTAGACTATAAGGGTTTCGTTAGACGGGAGGTTTAGACGGACTGCTTTCTCGTAGCACATGATGTCGGCGCGATGAAGGCTTAACCAATCCATGCCAATGATAACGTCGAAGCTTTTTATTGAGACTGGCATGAGGTCGATTGGGAATGAATGGTTATCTAGAGTTAGGGTACAACCTAAGTATATGCTGTTCGTACTTTCAGTTTTCCCATTAGCCATTTCTACTGTGAATTGTTCCTTAAGTGTGTGTGGTTGTTGTTTAAGCATGCGAGCAAATTTATGGTTTACGAAGCTTCGCTCCGCTCCACTATCGAACATAATGCATGCATAGGAGTTATCGAGAAGGAACGTACCAGTCACCACTGTCGGGTCCGCAACTGCTTCCCCGTGGCCTATAGCTAGTACCCTCCCTGCTCCTCCAGCATTCTTCTCTTTGGGGCAGTCCCTCTTAAAGTGGCCTGCTTCGCCACATCCATAGCAGGTCGGGCTCACGCCGGAGCTAGGGACTTGAGTGATCGGTTGTGCCGAGAACTTACAGAAATGGACGGTGTGTCCTTTCCTGTTGCAGTTAGAGCACTGCATTTCACGGCAGGGGCCGTTGTGGTGGAAGTTGCATTTGTTGCACTTAGGCAAACTTCCAGCATACTGCTTCCCCGGAGCAGTAGCAGCAGCAGGGGTTACCGCGGCATGCACTGCCACAATTTGCTGCTTTTTGGTAGCTTGATGCTTCTTCTTTTCGTCCCAAAACTTCCGCTTGGTGTCAGCGGGTTTGGAGAGTTCCGGGATGGCCAAGGTGGTTGTGGTTGCAGGGGTTTTGAATCCATGGTCAATGAGTCGTTGTGCCAATCGCTTGGCACTGTCGAAGGTAGCGGGGTTTGATGCTAGGACATTCCCCTGATACGGAGGCACTAGCCCCCATACGTACTTCTCGATCTTTTTCCCCTCAGTGGGAACCATATTGGGGCAGAGGGCCACTAGTTCGCTGAATCGGGCAGTATAAGTGACCACGTTGGTGCCCTTCATAGTCAGGTTCCAAAGTTCTTGTTCCAATTTCTGGACTTCGCCCCTCGGGCAGTATTCCTCCATCATAAGGTCTTTCATCGTTTCCCAGCCCATGTCGTTGGCTACGACGAGGGTTAAAGCTTTAACGTGGCTGTTCCACCACGTCAGGGCCTTTCCCTCAAAGGTGCATGCGGCATATTTGAATTTGCTCGCAGCAGGGCATGAACAGATTTTGAAGACTGATTCAGTCTTCTCGAACCATTACGAGAGGGCAATGACTCCGCCGATGCCATGGAAGGACTTCGGCTTGCAATTGGTGAAATCCTTGTAGGAGCACTCTCTCGAGCGCACAGGGGTTTCAACAGGGATTAATTCAACAGGGGTTCCACCTCTGCTGGCATCAGATGAGTGATACTAAGCCATGGCAGTTGCCACTGCTGCAGCTACGGCAGCATTCAGGGCTGCGGTATCGATGACTAGAGGCGGTGGAGGTGTAGGGTTATTCCTGGGAGATTTGCGAGGAGGCATCTTTCAGCTATAAGTTTATAAAGATAGATATAATGGTAAGAATCAATTGTAAGCAAGTTGAGAGTGACTCATGGACTAAATAGTCATAGTCCAACAGTTGAATGAGTGTACGAATTGAATTGACATTAGGGCAGATTAGTAGGAAAACGTAAGTATAAAGATTTTCTCACAGATTAGTTAGCTGTCAATATTACTGGTATTATTGATGTAATGGGTTCAAGGAAAAATCGACCTAACAGTAGGTCTTACATCATACCATACAGAAAAGTTTGATAGTTACTAGATTCTTAGTTAGCGTACTGAGAGTTAGGAATATTTTACACACAAGCGTTACCATAAGCCCAGATACTAAAGGTTATTCCTTAATTAAAAGACAAAGATGTACTTAGACATCTTCTAACGACGACGAGAATTCCTAGGGCGAATCCTCATATCTGCCAGTTGGTGAACCACTTCTTGAAGGTGTCATTCGTGAGCTCTTTGGCGAACTCGAAGTTCTGCGATTTCGGTGGTTAATTGTTGTCGCAGTGCGTCATTGGTTCTCCTCGTCCCTTCGAGCGCTTCTTCTAGATGTCGAATGCGGACGGTATTAACGCCTGAGTTGGCATCAATTTCCATGACTCGGTCGATGGCTGCTCGACCTTGTTCGACATTTCGAGCAATTCTTCGCACCATGACAGGCAGAGCTCTATCCGCAGAACCACCTTCGCTAACGTTGTAGAAGCTTCGGTCCCCAAAGTAAGGTAAAGCTTGACCATGTTCGTCTCTCCAGCGATTCAATTTGTTCACCCACAAGGGAGTGGGACCTGGAAATGCTGGTCGGGGATCGTTGTTTGGGGCTTGACCTACTAGCGGTAGGTTGTTGACTTCCGGCTCGGAGTCGGATCCATCAGAAAAGCCTTCTGCGAGGTGATCATCCAAAGGGATTGGATGCTCATCTTCGGGCTCTTCTTCGATCCACCCGGCATTGCCTTCATTTGGAAAGTACGGGTCGCCGTGATGGAATCCAGCCATGATATCTACGCGAGAAAAGGGATATAAGAATATCGTATATATGTAGCTAGTAGTACAAAATACACCTATAGTATTTTAAGTTTAAGTTCTACTGATCTTCTTGTGGTATTGTTGGTAATTTTTTAGACTTGTTAACACATCACAACCATTCTAGGGCATATTCTAATCACTCCTCGGACCAACATAGTTGATCAGGCTATGCCATTCCCAGGACTGACCATACATCCCCGAGCTCACTTGTGATATTTAACAATCGTAATACTTTTGTTCTTGTCATTGTGACACTGATTTTAGTATGAATGCAGACTAGTATACTTAATTAAATATTTTAATATTTAAAGTATAGACTCTTGGTCAGAGTGCGTTAATCCCTAATGGGTTTATAGTTTAGTATATCTTTTATGGGTTGATATACTTGATTCACTATAAACAATGCTCTGATACCAATCTGTCACACCCCAAAACCAAGAACGGCGGAAACGTTCTGGGGCGGAGGACGTCATGTAAAGTATCACAACACAGTAAATGTAAATAAGCAAACAACATCATCCATTGCATTAAATATATAATTTTAATACAAGTGTGTTCTGTACAGTTATAGACACCAAAATAATGTCAATCAAAATAATAAGATGAGTCTTGGATGCGCTCCATCTTCTCAAAAGCTGGCCTCGGTACCTGCCTACTGATGACCTGAGAATACAAGTTATTTTGAAAGCGAGTTTATCAGCATCAAGCTGGTGAGTTCATAAGTATTTTAGTGACGGTGTTTGTTATCAAAAACTTTGAAACTGTCTAAAGTATAAGTTGTAAATGTAAGCAATTGTTTGTAAGTGTTTGTAAAAGTTTGAATTTCTCAGAAAAACCTATATTTTCTATTAAAGTAGCCTTCTACAAAGGCTTAACTGTTTTGTATGCTCGTTTGTCGTAAAAGTATGTAATTTCCCAAGTGTAACTATCATTTAACAAAATATAGTTTGTGCATTAATGTTTAAGTGAAATAATCACTAAAAATATGAAATGGGTAACTTAATGTAGTACTGTAGTGTTGTATTATAGGAACTACTGCTGTACTAACTACCTTAAACCGGATTTATATTAAGGTATAATGTGATAAATTGCACCATACTATTGACTGGTAACAACGACATACGAATGTTCGTAATAACGGAATGACGTTTGGCACCCGCAAACCTGCAGGTCCGGCTGTAGCTAGCAGCAAGGTGTAGGATAGTCAATCCAGTATAGATCTATACGCAAACTCACGCTCTCCCTCCAAGAGAATTCTGGCTACAACTCGGGCCATGACATTTAAGGCATGCTCCGATACAGTGGATCACAATCGTTAACGTATTCTTGGTTATGTAATGTTTCTCGTTCTAGTATAGTTGTATATGTTCTCTTTCTAGTATAGTTGTATATGTTCTCCTCCTAGTATGGAACATGAAAAGTTATGGATATGAAAAAGGTTTTAAAAAAAATTGATTCAAAGTTTTTTATGGAGTTACAAAACTTGGTCTTAATGTTTTAAAGAATTCCATAACTTGTTCTTAAGTTATGGAACATGAAAAGTTTCATCATAAAAGAAACATTAAACTCCATAAGTTATGGAATCCAAAAGTTTTTTTTTGTGTTACCTTGTTTTATAAGTTATTTTTTAGATTAATGAAAAATATGTGTTAATAGTTTTCAATCCAAATTAATCTAAAAGTTGTTCATAAAATGTGTTTTTGTAACTTGTCCTCAAGTTATATGAAAAGTCACATTTATAAATCTTAAAAACTCATAAAAAATGCCTTAGGTTACAAAAAAAAATAATGAAGAGTCTTTCCTTATTAAATGATTTTATGACTCCATAACTTGTCCTCAAGTTATGGAGAACCAAGAGTCTCTTCATTAAATAAAAAAAGTGTAACCTTAATTAATTTCATAAGTTATAAAATAAAGAAAAGTTAATTATTTTATTAGTTTAAAGTCTTCCATAACTTGTCCTCAAGTTATGGAACTTGAAGAGTTTTTTAATTAAAACTACTTTAAACACATAAGTTATGGAATAAAAAAGTTTTGAAAGTTACAAAACTTGCCCTCAAGTTTTGGAATTTGAAAAGTTTTCACTTATGAATACTTTAATTCCAAGTTAGCCCTTAGAATTTTAAAAGTTAAAATTCAACCCTTATACTTTATAATATTATAAGTTAATAATATATATCTATATATATATATATATATATATATATATATATATATATATATATATATATATATATATATATATATATGTATGTATAAGAGTAAAGTCAGTCTTACCGCTAGTACGCCTCATTCACGAAGCCGGTCTATAAGGTGGGTATAAGGTTGTTGTCTATAAAATGGCAACTTAATGGGTGTCCACTCTCACCCACCGCTTACTTGACTGGTGGAGGGTCGTTAGCCGAACAGGTTTGACAGGACTATAATTCTCCCTTCATTAAAAGTATTAATGATAAATACTAAGTAACTAAACTCTTAATAATACCCAATCTTAGTTACTTAGGAAAATGTGAATAAGGTGCAAATCCATGAAATTACACTTTGCACTTTGTTTAAGTCGGTTAGTGGAGCGTGTGTGGTTAACCGGCACACTAACTCGTATTTAACAAGGTAGGCAAAGGGTAACTTAATACTTATCATAGTATCGATGGAGCGTGTGTGGTTAACCGGCACATCGATTGAGGGGTAAACACTTAAGGGTACCAAGTAATTTGCATGGTTACTTCACACCTTGTTTTGTGATCCTCGGCATCCCAGTCACAAAACCTGAAGGGCACACTCGAGATTGAAACATGCCATTGAAAGTTCAATGAATCTCAAAGATCTAGGAATTTCAAATCCAATTAAAACCTAATTATACATTTCGTTTATCTTGGTGGAAATTGGTGAATCGTCATTCACCTACCTTCAAATATTTTATAGCTTGGATTACGACATCCCTCTTCTAAGTTATAAAATAGTTTGTTGGGTCCTAGCCTTAATATTTTATATTGGGTGTTATATTAAGGACTTTAAATCAACTATCTTGAATATCTCCCAAAAGATGTCAAGTTCAGACATCTATGATCTTCCCAAATATCTTGGAACTTCACTTCCTCCACCTCCTACAATTATTCTCTCTAACCCACAAGTTCAAGGTCACTCAAGCCCTATTGGCAAGGCAAGGTCTAGGTGTGATCACATCTTGGAGATGAAGTCACATGCTGACAAGCCGGGAGAGTTGGGTGTCAAAGTCTTAAGAAAGTTAGTGGTTCAATCACTTTCTAAGTCACATAGTGAGTTTCTTTGGAACTCCTATGAAACAGACTATGACAAGACCCTTAATGATCTTATCTATTTGTTAAGATCAACTTCCTTAAAACTTGATGGACATTGACAATAGTGACACAGGAAATCCAGAAAAGCATTCTCTTCCCAATGGTAAAGGGATCGGCCATAGTCAACTCGGTTGACCAAATGGTAAAGAGAAAAGCTAAGTCTGTGATAGTCCCTTGTACCATTATCAAAGGGTCCATATGTTTATATTGCCAAAGGAAGGGGCATTAGTTGCGAATCTGCCAATTTACTTAAGGGTGTTAAAGTCAATAAGTTTGACTCTACTTCAGGTAAAGTCCACTATCTAACTCTGCTAAGTTTCTATTCTGAAATTCTTGATACATGATGTGACTGGGTCACATGGTGATGTTTTAAGAATCAAAGAAAAGTAAAGAAACTTAAAGAAAGAATATGCTGAATCTGATTGCGTAGATGGATTTCTATCGCATAGTTTGAAGATTGGATTCTTGAGCTACTTCTTAGGAGTTATGAGATATTGCTTAGGAATAGATAACAACAAGTTTTCATATGGATTGTAAGGATAGTTTTTCCGCAAAGTTTTTAAAATAAAAGGAAAAATGATGATTTTATTTATTTTAAAAATATCCTTACAATGGCATTTGAGGAAAAATTTGTTGCTTATATGATTCCATTAATAGCAAGTGTGGAAATATGAAATTGATTCTTTCATTTGTGGTAATGTCTAAATTTACCAAATAAGGAAAGATTCTCATCACCCAAGTTTCAATTGGACCGGAACTTGGAATCATGCAAGTTGTATAGCATGATGAATGAGAACTTTCAAGTATTGGAAAATTAAGACTAATTACTTGTTCACATGAATGTGTGAGTCAAGTGAAGGACTAAGGGATCGAGTACACATTCTGGTGCACTGGTCAAGTCCACCACAAAAGATCGATAAGATTATTCGTCATAATTTACTAAAGCTCAGTAAATATGGTTATACTTACAAGCTTAAGTGTAATTATGAGACATTGGAAAAGGTTCCAATGTAAGGCAGAGCGAATAAGAAGAATCAAATTAGGCAGAAGGATAAAAGTTTCTCAAATCTAAAAAGATGGGAGAGTACTTTAGTATCAGTTTTTATGATCATCTTACTGATTTAGAGACCTTATCACAATTCATCCTCTAAGTGCCTTCTTATAGCTAAGAAGAGGAGCTATGAAATGTTGAAGTGGTTAAATCAAGAAGATGATTCATACTTCGTTCCAAAAAAAACAATTCTTAGAGTCATACTCCAAGATTGTAACTTGAGTGACATGTCTTAAAGAAGGTTTAAAACACTTGTCAAATGTAAGAGTAAAAGTTTTCTACTCTTGTACATTTGAAATTGGTAAGTTGTGATGTTTTGGATAAAACAAAGACCAACTAAGGCAAATTGTGTGAAGTGTCTGTCTTGATTAGAATCCACACTATCTTTTGAATATTTGACAAGAAAGTCTTATAGGTCAAGGAGACAGTGGGAGTCTAAAAGATCCTAAAAGTGTTTCAAGAAGTAATCAAGAACAAAAAAAACCTGTATTTCATCACTAGCACACAACTAGAGATTTATAACCTGTATTTCATCACTAGCACACAACTAGAGGTTTATAACCTATCGTGTTGACATTTCAGTGCCCATTCCATTTAAAGTTGGCTTTGCATATGAGTTCTTAGAGTTCTCAATTGGTTGCAAAACAACTTGGAAGCAATGGCAGGCCCTTGAGCTGCCAGGTGGCAAGAAGTTAAGATTGCACAAGTTCAATCCATATGAGTTAGGATTTGTCACCAACCTAGTCCTGTGATTATGGTTTTGACAAATTCACATGGATAGGAATACTTACACCATAAAATCTAAGTGTCATAAGGTTTCTCTTCGATTCATGAAAATGATGGTAAGGAAACTCTTTCACTAAGTAGATTTTAAGTAGATAACAATTGTGATATTTTCAGTTCTCAAAGTCGTTAGTGGAGCGTGCGTGGTTAACCGGCACACTAACATTGACTTATAAGAAATGGAAAAAGGTTTAAACAATTTAGACTATGATTACGGCATCCCTTTTCATAGTTCTGAAATTATTTAGACACACATGTGAGCTATCTAAGAGAGGTGTATGATTTTGATAAAGTTTTACCAAAACAATCTAGTATCAGAAATCTGAACTTTGGTAAGAAAGTCAGCTGATTTCTGAGTACTTATCAAAGATAGTGGGAGCATAAGTGTTATGCTAATAATCATCATGTTAGTGGGAGCATGATAATTATGATAAGTATTGCAAGTTAGCAATGTTAATTATAGAAAGCAAAAGTTTCAATTGGGAAAGAGTTGTTTTTGCTAAAATTAAGGGAGAGGAAATTATACTTCATCTCAAATCTAAAAGCTTAGATAGAGGTCTTAATCGTATTTCGTCAAGAATATATATGAATTTCATGTTGGAATGGCTCAACATAAGGAAATTCTATGTATAGGTTCATTATTTGCGTTCTAAAATTCGATTATGATTACGACATCCCTTTTCATAATCTGAATTATGAGAACTTAGCAAATTGAAATGGAAATAGTATAGCAAAAGACTGGTTTAGTCTTTATGTGAGACATCATGAATCGTGTCCCATATGCTTCGGATATAGGATCGATTACATGTGCTATATTCATCCTTTCTAAAATTTTCCAAATGCCTGGTGCATTAAGAAGGGAAAAGGTCTAGAACTGGATATGACTAAAAGGATTAAGCAATTGTCGAGGACAATCTATGGTATACCAAAGATTGGTTGCTCAAGGACAGTTGGAAGTATAGTGTTAATTATGGAAGGACCATATTGACATAATCTGTAAGGAGGCAACTCTTGTTCAGAAGTGATAGTCAAAATGGAATATGGAAATGTTTCAAAGTTAGAAATTATTCAATCTGTGTAAGATTAGGAAACTTAATGCAAGAAGGATGTTTCCAAGGAGCTGATCTCCTTTGGAATGCTCTGTAATGGTTGTTGTCAAGACTTTATGACTTTGTGCATAATCATTACAAGAGGATCAATGCATATAAGTTTAGAATCGAACAGATTTCAGTAAATGACATGAATTTGGAATTCTTGCATTTGTAGTAAGGATTTGGGATTGTGAAATGAGAATAATTGGAATTATGTTCAATCGATCTCTTTCACAAAGTAAAGATCATAGACAAACATAGTATGCATACTGGTGTATGGCATGACTAGTGTTTAGAAAACATAGTGTACATGCTCGGAGCATGGGACAACTAGTGTTTTAATTCAAGAATAAAGTTGATAGCTGAAACAGTATACAATGAATAATGTGTAATCATATGGTGATAAATAAAAGGTGTTTTATTTATGTTCAAAGGTTTTGATACCATATTAGATTCAATTATTCTTGTGTTTCATTTTGCATGTTTTGACTTCCAGAATAAACTAGGTTATTCTTCTGGAATGACTAAGTTATTCAAACCATCCACAGTCGGTCATATGTTGGAAGTAGATATGAATTAAGACTGTCATGGGTTGGCTTGTAGAAGTCTAAGATGTTGGACAAAGAGCTACAACACTCATGAGTGCTCATAAGTTTTGAGTATTGGATTCAACCCGCGCTCATTGGAATCACTTCATGGATTTTATCACGAGTGATCATGAGACGATAATATCTTATATTATTCAAACCTAGAGATATGAGTTGTTACTATGAGTTGGTTGTACATTGATTGCACGAAAACGCTTTCGGTAACTTGGTGTTATAAAACGTGCCTTGGTGTATGATTCAACAAGTAGTAGAACAAGCCATATGAGTTGAAGTTTATCCATTCCTTTTACCTTTGGGATAAAAGCGATATATGTGGGCCCCTCGATGATTTAATGATGATACATGTGAGTGCTTGGCCAAGCCAGGACTGATTTGATTTGTTCAATCAGTCAGTCATCATGAATCGGAAATCGGGAAACAACAAATGGACAGAGAGAATGATTATAATCCATGTCTTAGTCCATATGATATCTAGAATGGAGGAATATATGATCCCTTATCTAATGGACAAGTTCGTTGACAAGATCAGAGTTCGACAATGGCTTTAAGAGCTACGATTGCCAGTTAGGTTTTGAAGTCATACTCAATAATAGTGTGACTTATCCAAGTGGGAGACTGTTGGATTAATGTCTAAGTCCATAACTATATTTGGTATGTACTTGACCCGAACCGGCATGTTCCATTTGGGTTGCACTTCACCGGCACAATTTATATGGATAATATTTTTGAGAATAGTATATTTATGATTTATATTAGTATATTATAAGTTCTAATATATTAATTGTGACAACCCGAAAAACTCCTCGCATGCATTCTTCAATTCTTTCCAATATTAGACTTATTTTACTATATAGTAGTACCCTTTAGAGTCTAATGAAGCGTTCTAAATGTGATAAAATCAAGGTAGGAGTGTTAAAAAGGGTTAACTCGAAGTGTAGGAATAAAAAAAAACTGGGCCAAACACTCCAACACATGGAGTGTGCGGCTACACACTTGAGTGTGCGGCCACACACTCTTGTTTGCGGCCTCACACCCTCCCAACCGCACACTCCACCTATATATGCCACACTTAGATCATTCTTGAACCCTTCCTTCACTTCTTCAAGCATAGAACACGAAAATCCTCTCAAGTATCATCCATTCTCCTTGAAGATCTTCATAAAAGGTACCAAGAACACCAAGAACACCAAGATCTTCATCTGGCCGCACACATGGCAACACACACCACCTGGCAGCACACATGGCCGCACACAGGGCCGCACACATGTGCTGGCAGCACACTAGGCCGCACACCTGGCTGCACACACACACATAGTGTGTATTTTGGCCATACACCCTCTTGTATAGCCTTATAAACCCTCATACAATCATATATGATTATAACACTTCATTATAAGTGTTTACTAGTCCCTAAGGTGGTCCCAAAATCATCAATTATTTGTTCATAACACTAATTAAATCCATATATGTACCAATATATGCTAAATAGGATTCGCGCGTGTACTCAAGTCACCACTTGGCACCTAGCGTCTAATCCAACATTGTCATCAGAACCACTCACTACAGGTGAGTTCATATCCCTTTAATTAACCTTTGAAATACTTTTAAATGTTTTAAATGCTTTTATGGGGGGAATACAAGTTGAATACTTATAGTTATTACATCAATCACATGTGATTAATAACTACAAAATCAATGATTTCATCATTGTTTCAAAATGTTTATCAATATGTTTTACTTCAAAATGTTTTACAAACTCTTTTACTTGTCAAATACTTTTATTTAAACTTTATTATACTTCTTATAAATTGCGTGTCCATATATGCATAGATATATAAGAAATGTTTAAAAGGCTTAGGAAGGCCATTCGCCCTATTTCCTTTTCCTCGATTTGGATGTGGTCTGGTGGGATGTCGGGTAGCCGTCCGAGGGTCATTTCAATATTAATTATATATCATATGTGCGTATATAGACATAAAAGTACTTCTATATTCATGTGTATCAGTTACATCAGCAGTAAGTTACCATCGGGGTAACACATGATCATACTTCTACAAATTCTAGATCAATGAGTCAGTTCATTCATGAGTCAATACTTATTAACTATGAGAACATATACATTGCATTACTATGAGAACATTTACAACCTATACTAGAAAGGGAACATACACAACTATACTAGTAAGAGAACATATACAACGATACTAGAACAAGTAACATTACATTACCTATACATGAATACGTTTACAATTGTGATCCACTGTATCGTGCATGCCTTAAATGTCATAGCTCAAGTTGTGACCAGAATCTCTTGGAGGGAGAGCGTGAGTTTGCGTATAGATCTATACTGGATTGACTATCCTACACCTTGCTGCTAGCTACAGCTGGACCTGCAGGTCTGCGGGTGCCAAACGTCATACCTTTTTACGACCTACATTTGTCGTTGTTACTCAGTCGATAGTATGATACAATTAAATCACATAATACCTTAATATAAATTCGGTTTAAGGTAGTTAGTATAGCAGTAGTTTCTATAATACAATACTACAGTACTACATTAATTTACCCATTACTTACATTTAGTGATTATTTCACTTAAACATTAATGTACAAACTATATTTTGTTAATGATAGTTACACTTGGGAAATTACACACTTTTACAACAAACGAGCATACAAACCAGTTAAGCCTTGGTAGAAGGATACTTTAATAGAAAATATAGGTTTTTCTGAGAGATTCAAACTTTTACAAACACTTACATACATTTTACAAACTTACACTTGAGACATGTTCAAACGCTTTGATAACAAACACCGACACTAAAATACTTATGAACTCACCAGCTTAATGCTGATACTCTCCTTCAAAATAACTTGTATTCTCAGGTCATCAGTAGACAGGTACCGAGACCAGCTTTTGAGAAGATGGAGCGCATCCAAGACTCATCTTATTATTTTGATTTACATTATATTTTTGGTGTCTAAAAATGTACAGAACATGCTTGTATTAAAATTATATATTTAATGCAATGGATGATGTTGTCTACTTGTTTACTACTACTGTGTTGTGATACATTATATGACGTCCTCCGCCCCAGAACGTTTCTGCCGTTCTCGGTTTTGGGGTGTGACATTAATATAATCATATTATTTAATTAGTATTGATCAAGAATTAATTTATAATTAATTAAGTGATCAAAATGAACTAATTAAATATGGACTTTTAGATATATATATATATATATATATATATATATATATATATGTAGTGGGCCACGTTCATTTAGTTTGGGCTAACTCTTCATGGATAGTCCATGGAGCTTTAACCCATGGATCCTAGGAAATGAAAGGTCATGGGTATTAGGGTGTAACCCTAATCCTCCACACTATATAAAGATGTCCTTGGTTGGTGAAATGGGCACTAGTGTGGGTACACTAAGAGGGCTAGCCAATTTCACTAGAGAGAACCAAGTATCCATATTCTCTAAAGTCTTCCAAGGTGTTTTGGTGATTTGTGATTCCATTTGAGGCTTCCATACTATTGGGGCTAAGCTCTTAAAGCTTGAAGACATCAAGCTACACCAAAAGGTATGTCATCTAACTAGTCTTTGTAGTATAGTTACCTCATAGTATGCTAGTTAGGATTAAAGCCTTGGAAAGTTCTTATTTGCATGTATAATAGAGAAAACATAGATCCAAGGTTTATAGGGTTGTATGTACACCATAGGAGTGTTAGAATGCTCAAAACGCAACAAATTTAAGGGGTATGAACTCACCTGTAGTGAGTGGTTCTGATGACAATGTTGGATTTGGTGCTAGGTGTCAAGTGGTGACTTGAGTACACGCGTGAATCCTATTTAGCATATATTGGCACATATATGGATTTAATTAGTGTTATGAACAACTAATTGATGATTTTGGGACCACCTTAGGGACTAGTAAACACTTATAATGAAGTGTTATAATCATATATGATTGTATGAGGGTTTATAAGGCTATACAAGAGGGTGTGTGGCCAAAATACACACTATATGTGTGTGTGCGGCCAAGTGTGTGGCCTAGTGTGCTGCCAGCACATGTGTGCAGCCCTGTGTGCGGCCATGTGTGCTGCCAGGTGGTGTGTGCTGCCATGTGTGCTGCCAGATGAAGATCTTGGTGTTCTTGGTGTTCTTGGTACCTTTTATGAAGATCTTCAAGGAGAATGGATGATACTTGAGAGGATTTTCGTGTTCTATGCTTGAAGAAGTGAAGGAAGTGTTCAAGAATGATCTAAGTGTGGCATATATATGTAGAGTGTGCGGTTGGGAAGGTGTGAGGCCGCAAACAAGAGTGTGTGGCCGCACACTCAAGTGTGTAGCCGCACACTCCATGTGTTGGAGTGTTTGGCCCGGTTTTGATTCCTACACTTCGATTTAACCCTTTTTAACACTCCTACCTTAATTATATCATATTTAGAACACTTCATTAGACTCTAAAGGGTACTACCATATAGTAAAATAAGTCTAATATTAGAAAGAATTGAAGAGTGTATGCAAGAAGTTTTTCGGGTTGCCACAGTTGACCCTCAAATGTCCAATCTGATGACAATGATAACAGATCCTCAAATCCCGAACCGGCGCTGACTGCCGACAATCCCTCGCATAGTGCCCCTCCTTTCCGCACTTACGGCATGCACCACCGGACCTACAAACTCCGGTGTGACCCCTCCTACACTTCCCATAAGTGTGGCTGCTCAAATCCCCCACTCTAACATCAACGGTCTTGGACTGTTTCGGCGCCGGCTGCGACTGCACCAGAGCCTGCCTCAGCTCACGCAACTGCAACTCAATCTCTAACTCACGCTGCCTAGCGGCCTCCTGCAACTCCAACAAGGTCTCGCACCTCTGGGCAGACACAAACTGTCTGATGTCCCTTTTGAGCATGCTCAGATATCGAGACATCTGAGCCTGCTCCGAAGCGAACTCTGGGCAAAACATCGCCCTCTCAGTGAACATCCTGGTGATCTCAGTCACCGACTCCAAACCCTGCTTCAGCTCAAGGAACTCCTGAGCCAATCTCTCCCTCTCAACTTGCGGAACATGACGAGTGTTGAACATTTCTCTGAACTGATCCCATGAAACCGCAGCCCTCTGCGCATCCGAATATGACCCCGTGGTCAATCTCCACCAATCCTTCGCCCCGAGCCTTAACAGGTTCAGAGCACACCTCACCCTCTGATCAGCAGGGCATGAACACGTGAAGAAACACCCCTCCACGTCTGATAACCACCTCATAGCAACAATCGGGTCCTGAACTCCATCGAAGGTGGGAGGCTTCGTATTATCGAAGTCCCGATACTGAAAGCCCCAACTAGCTCCTCCCCCTACCGCCGCTACAGCCGTTGTAGCCGCCGCGGCAGCCGTCTCTGCGAGAGCCGCATAGCGCTCATCAAAATACTCAACCATGGCGGTCTTGATCGACCCAAACAGCTCCGACAACTCAGCCCGAAACAACTCAGCAATCTCATCACGTAGGATCTCACGAATCCTCGCATCCAACTCACGCGTGCTCATCTGGCCGATAACCTTAGGCGGTACCAATCCGCCCGGAACTGTCTCTCCTGCTCTCGATCCTGATCCGAATCCACTCTCATCATGCCTCGGAATCTCCATACTGAAAAACACCACACAAAATCTCAGACTCTTCCCACTAACCTGGGATCCAACTCTCTCAACGCAACCCTAGAGATCATGGTTTCCTTGATACGCGTATGGGTCCTGTGCTTTCAGTAGTATGGACCCATAACCCACAGGTCCCAGGATCGAAACCTGGCTCTGATACCAACTTGTAATGACCGAAAAATACAACCAATTTTAAATTTTTCAAAAACAGCTCGATTCCATTAAATCTTTATAAAAAGGTTTTCAATACAAAACATTTAACGTATTCCCAGAATCACATTACTACAAAATCATGAGGAGTGGTACGATCACGCCTTCGCCTTGCCACGGTCTCCTGAAGAACCTGAAAAACATAAAACCACAACTGTAAGCCTGAAATCTTAGTGAGATATCCCCAAAATACCAACCACATACACCATACACGCATAACATGGCACAACATATCAGATCACAGAACAGCCATGCACTTCGGGTCTATTGTGTGACTGGTCCGCCGCACCGGCCTACAGTCCACCTGGTCCACCCTCTGAGTCTAGCCATATACATCGAGTCTACAGTGTGATTGGTTCGCCCGCACCGGGCCTTCAATCCACCTGGTCCACTCTCCGAGCCTCGACACGTCTAGTCCGCCCTCTTGGGGCCTACAGCCTATCCGGACCGCTCGCTGGGCCTTCGGAACAACCAGTCCGCCCTGGGTATCTTGGCCTACAGCACAAAGCAGGACCCGCCTCAACCCAACTCCAATCCAAACAACCATGTGCACATATACATACAATCATATAGAAATTCACAGTCAACAAGCAGATCAAACAGATCACATAACATATCATCATCCTAACCAGGATACCGACCTAACAGGTCACTAGCATAGCATCTCCTTATCTCTCAGGATACCGATCTCAATCAGGTCTCTAACATATACCATCCTAGCTCTCAGGATGCAAACATATCACAGCAACAACATAACAACAACTACCCGGATCTCAATCCGATAAGGGTCGGCCTTGGTGTCTTAGACCCTGTTGATATAGTGAGGATAACTCACCTCGCGAATGCCGATACTCTAAACTGAAGAAGCAGACTCTCGAACCACCAACTCACCGCAAATCCCGAACTAACCATCATAACAAATAAACATTAGGTCAAACATACTTCCACATATCGGACCAAGACCAAAATCCAAATCTCATACAAAGTCCAACATTGGCCCAATTTACCAAATTGGGCCCAATTCACCAAATGGGCCTAGAACCAAAGTCCATAACAATAATTGGGCCCAAAACTGTAACAGCCCAAAATCTCAAGTATTGTTAAATTGCAATTTGGGGTGTTTTAAAGGAGAGACTCGGCGAGTTGGAGCCAGACTCGCCGAGTAGGGTCGCAGAGTTGGTCGCGGGTTCGCGACTGGACTCGACGAGTCCAGGTATGGACTCGGCGAGTCGACGCTGTTCAGTGGAAAACCCTAGCCGTTCGGTTTGGGAAGTATTTAAGGGATCTTATGCCTCCATTGTTCGCCTTTTGGCCGACTGAGAAGGATCCTAAATCGGTTGTGGGCATCCAGAACAAGGTTTGAAGATCATTGGTGATTTGAGGAAGTTATGGTCCAAGAAGGAGAAGATTATGGCTAATGGGACAGCAAGGGAATCACGTTTTGAGGCTTGGGGACACTGAGAGTGCATGATTCAGGTAATCTTTCGGATTATTTCCTGTTATGTGAATGTGTGCATGGATTTAGGGTTGGTGAAACCCATTTGGAGTCTAGATGGATTGTTATGTTGTTATACAAAAGTTTATACCCTGGTAATAGGATGATTAGAGGTCCAGAAGTCCCATGAGTGTGTATCTCAGGAAATATGTATCTCAGGAAGCAGTTTGATCGACTGCATGGCATGGACTCGCTGAGTCGGATGATCAGACTCGGCGAGTAGCTTGAAGATCTACTGGAACTCGTCGAGTCGTTCTTCAGACTCGGCGAGTGGTGTCAGGATGCTTATACTCGTCGAGTTACCCTTTGCACTCGACGAGTCCAGTCAGGATTGACCGTTGACCTGTATATATCTTAGAGGGGTCAGTTGCCTTGTTGATAAGATCATTAACTAAGGCTGTGGTATTATAGGGAACCTGCGGAACTAGCGGATTGTGTGCGAGTAGCTCGAAGAGGTTATAGCCTGCGTACCGAGGTGAGTCTTCTCACTATACCTCACCCGGAAGGGTTTGATTGTGTGACCGGAAGGTCAAGTATGTTGTGTGTTATGTTTATATGCTATGAATGGAAAGTTAGCTGCTACGCGTGTTACACATGCTTATATATGGGCCGGAAGGCAAGGTATTATGTGACAGAAAGGTCAGGTATGATATGTGATATATGTGCTTTATGTGTTAGAGTATTTGTATTATGTGTTATATATGTGCATGGGCCGGAAGGCAATTATCTTGTGGACCGAGAGGTCCGGGCCGGAAGGCGATATTATGTGGATCGAAAGATCCGGGCCGGAAGGCGATATTATGTGGATTGAAAGATCCGGGCCGGAAGGCGATATTATGTGGATCGAAAGATCCGGGCCGGAAGGCAATGTTATGTGGACCGAACGGTCCGGGCCGGATGGCGTATGTGCGTAAGGTATATTGGGGAACTCACTAAGCTTCGTGCTTACGTTGTTTATGTTACGTTGTTTCAGGTTCTTACAGTAACGCGGGATGGCAACGGTTCGATTGTACACACCGAAGAAAGAGTTGTGTTTTGGAGGATCCTGGTCTTCTTTTATAACGGGAATGAAACTACGTTTTGTAATTTGAATATGAATAAGATTTTAAACAAGTGTTTTTAATATTAAAGTGATTAAATAAATGAAAATTTTATTTTTGGAAATCTGGGTGTTACAAATTGGTATCAGAGCCTTGGTTTGAGGGATTCGGACGCGCCTACGGGTAAATCTGGACTCAAACTGAGGAGGTAAGAAAAAGTTTTCCAAATAAATGGTTTTCTAAAAGTGAAAAAGAGTTCAAAGAGAAAGCAAGAAAGAGCAGTGTGTACAATCAGCCAGAGCCAAACGGTGATTTCCCAAAATACCCTTACTTCTGTATTATGAAATATCTATTATGCACTTTATGAGATATTATTGCATGCTAGAGACAGGCTAGGTACTTCACATCTTAGGACTAGAGTGGCCTGATTTGTGATGCCTTAGTCTAGGGATTGCTGTTATATGTGCGTTATGCTTTTATGTGTATGTGAGGAGTGAGAGTATCTAGTTAGAACGCACAAGGGGTAAAGCTACGGAGTACAGAGGTACTTCCGAGGATGAGTCGAGAAGGTGGAGCTATCACAGATGGGGAGTCCTATGTATGCTTCAATGCTCGAATGCTGCTTGCTTTGTGCTTTGTGGAGTTATCGATGATGGGAGTGAGCTACCAAGTGAGTATGACGATACTCAGGAGGTAGAGGGCTGGCATCATTGGAAACTCTTCAGCAGCTGATAGCAAAGAAGTGGGAGGACAGCGGAAGGGACTAGGGAGTAAACCTAGCCAGATGAGTGCGCTGGTAGAGTAGAGGATTTCGCTGGAAAGCGAGCGCGCGCGATGAGATTGGTGAAAGAGCAGGTTTATCAGCTACTTAGGAACTCTGGAATGGTCCGTGTGGAAAGTATGGGTAGATGTGGCAGGTAGTATGGGCCCGTACTACTGAAAGCAGAGGACCCATACTTGATACAGGGGGCATTCTGAAGGTCCTAAGGAACAGATTGAGGGGTGATGTTATGGTTCGGATACCATACATCGGAGCGGATACAGAGTGATGTTATGGTCAGGGCACCATACATCGGAACAGATTGAGATAGATGTTGTGGTTCGAGTGCTATACATTGGAGCAGGTTGAGGAATGGTGCTATGGTTCAGGTACCATACACCGAAGCATGTTGAGGAAGGATGTCATGGGATGAGTACCATGGTTCGTAGTGGATGATGCTTGTGGCTATCTTGTTATCCGGTTATCGATCGGACGAGCACGAGCGAGCGGGATGCGAGGATTCGCGAGATCCGGCGTGGTGAGGTTGCTGCATTGTTGCGGGTTGAGTCGCCAGAATTGTTTGGGTCGATCAGGACCACTATGATTGAAGTAGTTTGAGGAGCGATATGCGGCTTTCGCAGAGACGGCTGCCGCGGCGGTTACAGCGGCTGTAGCAACGGCAAAGAAAGGGACTAGTCGGGGTTTTCAGTATCGGGACTTCTATTATGCGAAGCCTCCCACATTTGATGGAGTTCAGGACTCGATTGTTGCTATGAGATGGTTATCAGACATGGAGGGGTGTTTCTCCACGAGTTTATGCTCTGCTGATCAGAGGGTGGGGTGTGCTCTGAACCTGTTGAGGCTCGGGGCGAAGGATTGGTGGAGAGTGACCACGAGGTTGTTTTCCGATGCGCGGAGGGCTGCGGTTTCATGGGATCAATTCTGAGGGATGTTCAGTACTCGCTATGTTCCGCGGGATGAAAAGGAGAAAGTGGCTCGGAAGTTCTTTAAGCTGAGGCAGGATTTGGAGTCGGTGACTGAGAGCACCGGGGTGTTTATTGAGAGGGCAATGTTTTGCCCTGAGTTCGCTTCGGAGCAGGCTCAGATGTCCCGAAATCCGAGTATGCTCAAGAGGGGGAGTATCAGACAGTTCGTGTCTGCGCAGAGACGCGAGACCGTGTTGGTATCGCAGGAGGCCGCCATGTGGCGTGAGTTAGAGGTTGAGTTGCAGTAGCGTGAGATGAGGCAGGCCCCGATGCAGTCGCAGTCGGCGCCGAAACGGTCCATGACCGTAGACGTTGAATAGCAGGTTGGGTTATAGTGGTAGCAGTGAAGAGTTCAGACGAGTTTTGCAGTGCGGAGAGTTATCGTCTGTATTGAGAGTAAGTCCCTGTTCTTGGGACAAATCCGGCGTTGGATACGGGTTGATGAGTTGAGATGAGAGGAACGATGATGCTGCGGTGCAGTCTACGAGCCAGATATGTTCTCGAGCAGTGCAGGTGCTTAGTATTAGATCAGTATGGGATTTGGAACGATTAGAGGCGGCTGTGATGAGAAGTTCTTGGAGAGTTAGCTAGAGGATCAGAGTATAGGGGATTGATTGACTTCATAAGGGGAGGGACTATCGGGTGTTGCACAGCACTTTTCTGGAGCAGGTACGACTTCGCTGGTGAAAGATAGTCGTGGGTTGATTGTATACCAATTGGTGTTGGTTCGAACTCTAGTGGGGGAGAACCGGGTGCAGTATGTAAGAAAGCAAGAATTGTCAGGAGTTGTAATAAGTGGAGTATAGAGATGCAGTAGGAGAGCATGAGATCATAGGTGTCGATGATCGAGTAAAAAGGGGTTACATCGGAGCTTGCGGGTCCGGTGGTACATGCCGCAAGTGCGGAAAGGAGGGGCACTGTGCGCGGGACTGTTGGCAGTCAGTGCCAATTCGGGATTTGAGGAGGACAGAATGAAGCGGAGCCCCAGAGGGCTCAGGGTCGTGTTTATCTGCGTGCGACAGAGGGAGACGGAGCAGTGCCGGAGGCAGCGGCAGGTATGATGCTTTCGGGATGTCTTAATTGTCTTGCATGGATGTGGCGTATTGTTTGTGCTGGTATCTTGTATGGATTTCGCTGCGGTATTCGTTGTTTCGCGGGTCGGGCATGGTTATGGATTGGTGCTTCAGGTTTCGTTTTGGCATTCGTTGTTCCCTGGTGGTTTGGTATGGTTATAGTCTGGTGTTTTAGTGCCGGTAACTTTGTGCGGTTTTCGATGCGATATTAAACCTTTGGCAGGTTGTGGGTTTGGTTATGGGTTATTGCTTGGGAATTCCGTTGGTCATCGTTCGTGAGGGTTGATAGTGGAGGTGCGGCACTGGGTTGAATGACGGGTAGCATCTGCAGTTGTGGAGTGGTTAATTGAAAGATCGGATTCTTTTGAGCGGATTGATCAGGGGAGAGATGTGTTTTGCTGAGGGTTGCTTACGCTTGTGGGAAGCAGTCAGTGGGTAAATGTTCTCTTTGTGCAGGATTGTTCTGAGAGGTCGTTAATGACGATTGGTGGCAGTTAGTCAGTGCTTTAGTGGGGGAGAATTAGAAAATTCTCCGGGAGATCGATGAGTATGTGAGGGTGCTTAGCTGTTGGGATTCAGCAGTGTTTGTCAGCGCAAAGTATAGGCCGACGAAAGCGAGTGTTGGGTATGCGGGGCGAGATACAGACCTAGGGCATTTGATTGTGGAGGCCTGAGAGGAGGTCGGGATCGAGTTTGAGTAAGTAATCGGAAATTTTGCGATCAGAGTATTGGTACGTTTGAGGTACGTGATGGTTGTACTGCATTAATCCCACGGGATTATGTTGTGCATGTTTCTAGAGCTGGAACCGGAAGGTTCCCAGAGTTAGAACCTGAGGGTTCGCAGAGTTGGGTGTACGGACCCACAGAGATATAGCCTCGAGTGGCTAGTATGTGTTATGAGAGTCGGTCCAGTCACACTGGAGGCTCTGTTGGTATTGCTGGATTGGTTTGAGATTTGCGGATCACGTATGTTGCAGTGTGATTGCATTGGTAGGTCTGGCCCTGGGTTGTTGATCTTGTTTAGCGGAGGCAGTGATTTTGATGAGTGGAGAGAGTGCATGGGATTGAGAGCCCCTGCAATGAGAACCAGAGTATGTGAATGGCAGTTACGCAAAAAAGGTGGTGTCGCTTGGGGCGAGCACCGTGGCACCGGTTGGAGTGGCATTATGTTCAAGAGAGTTCCGTGGAAAAGGAAAAGAGGAGGGTATGTAACTCCGAAGGGGGTGCAAGTTCACGAAAGTGAAAGCTGCAGAGCAAAGTTATGGTTAGAGTACTTCGAGTATGGTTCTGAGCATCGTGTTCGCGGCAGTGGAGTAGGAACCCATCCGGTTGGGATGTCTGTTGAGGCTCAGAAAGGACGCATGGAGAGAGAAAATTTTAAATTTTCAGTGTGAATCTGATCAGAGTGTAGGGTGGATGTAGTGGTTCATCTTGGGAGATGTTCGAGGATATCGTCAGTGTATCAGGTCTTCCAACTTACGAGTGTTGGGGCTAGTTCAGCATGTGTATATGATGGCAAGAGGAGAATTTGTGGGAGTTACTCTGGGAGTGAGGATGGATCTCTCAGTTGGTCTGGGATGGACAAAGTGGGCTTTGGATCGGGGATCCGGTGGTTCAGGGCTTCCTAACCCTTGTTGGTCGAGTGATTGTTGGGGTTTAAGAGCAGAGTTGCATCTTGGGTGGTTCTCGGTTACAGAGAGAGATGGACAGTACAGAGTTTGGGCTTCAGTCGACAGAGCAGACTCAACAGGTTAAGGAGAGTTAGTGATCGTTTAGAGTTAACAGGAAAGTTATGCAGGCAGACGCCGTTACGAGTATATGTTTCAGGTCAGCGACTTCGTATTTCTGTCGGGTGCTTCGATTTAGGAAGAGGGGTAAATGGGGGGCCCCGGTATGTTGGGTCTCTTCGTGAAGGTGCGAAGGTAGGAAGGGTGGCCTATCGTTTGGAACTGTCAACAGAATTGGGACGGATCCATGACACTGGTATGTGTCGCAGTTGAAGAAGTGTATAGCGGATGAGTCAGCAGTGGTTCTTCTAGAGAACGATTAGGTGGATATGAGCCTGTGTTACGTCGAGAGGCCAGTGGCCGTTGGAGACCGGAAGATCAAGGTTCTGAGGAACAAGGAGGTACCTCTGGTATTGATTCAGTAGCGACCTTGGAAGATATCGGAAGTGTTTAGGGAAGTCGAAACGTGTGATGCGGGAGCAGCATCCAGAACTATTTTCAGGGTGAGACTTCGAGGGCGAAGTCTAATTCTAGTGGGGGAGAGTTGTAACAGCCCAAAATCTCAAGTATTGTTAAATTGCAATTTGGGGTGTTTTAAAGGAGAGACTCGGCGAGTTGGAGCCAGACTCGCCGAGTAGGGTCGCAGAGTTGGTCGCGGGTTCGCGACTGGACTCGACGAGTCCAGGTATGGACTCGGCGAGTCGACGCTGTTCAGTGGAAAACCCTAGCCGTTCGGTTTGGGAAGTATTTAAGGGATCTTATGCCTCCATTGTTCGCCTTTTGGCCGACTGAGAAGGATCCTAAATCGGTTGTGGGCATCCAGAACAAGGTTTGAAGATCATTGGTGATTTGAGGAAGTTATGGTCCAAGAAGGAGAAGATTATGGCTAATGGGACAGCAAGGGAATCACGTTTTGAGGCTTGGGGACACTGAGAGTGCATGATTCAGGTAATCTTTCGGATTATTTCCTGTTATGTGAATGTGTGCATGGATTTAGGGTTGGTGAAACCCATTTGGAGTCTAGATGGATTGTTATGTTGTTATACAAAAGTTTATACCCTGGTAATAGGATGATTAGAGGTCCAGAAGTCCCATGAGTGTGTATCTCAGGAAATATGTATCTCAGGAAGCAGTTTGATCGACTGCATGGCATGGACTCGCCGAGTCAGATGATCAGACTCGGCGAGTAGCTTGAAGATCTACTGGAACTCGTCGAGTCGTTCTTCAGACTCGGCGAGTGGTGTCAGGATGCTTATACTCGTCGAGTTACCCTTTGCACTCGACGAGTCCAGTCAGGATTGACCGTTGACCTGTATATATCTTAGAGGGGTCAGTTGCCTTGTTGATAAGATCATTAACTAAGGCTGTGGTATTATAGGGAACCTGCGGAACTAGCGGATTGTGTGCGAGTAGCTCGAAGAGGTTATAGCCTGCGTACCGAGGTGAGTCTTCTCACTATACCTCACCCGGAAGGGTTTGATTGTGTGACCGGAAGGTCAAGTATGTTGTGTGTTATGTTTATATGCTATGAATGGAAAGTTAGCTGCTACGCGTGTTACACATGCTTATATATGGGCCGGAAGGCAAGGTATTATGTGACAGAAAGGTCAGGTATGATATGTGATATATGTGCTTTATGTGTTAGAGTATTTGTATTATGTGTTATATATGTGCATGGGCCGGAAGGCAATTATCTTGTGGACCGAGAGGTCCGGGCCGGAAGGCGATATTATGTGGATCGAAAGATCCGGGCCGGAAGGCGATATTATGTGGATTGAAAGATCCGGGCCGGAAGGCGATATTATGTGGATCGAAAGATCCGGGCCGGAAGGCAATGTTATGTGGACCGAACGGTCCGGGCCGGATGGCGTATGTGCGTAAGGTATATTGGGGAACTCACTAAGCTTCGTGCTTACGTTGTTTATGTTACGTTGTTTCAGGTTCTTACAGTAACGCGGGATGGCAACGGTTCGATTGTACACACCGAAGAAAGAGTTGTGTTTTGGAGGATCCTGGTCTTCTTTTATAACGGGAATGAAACTACGTTTTGTAATTTGAATATGAATAAGATTTTAAACAAGTGTTTTTAATATTAAAGTGATTAAATAAATGAAAATTTTATTTTTGGAAATCTGGGTGTTACAAATTGGTATCAGAGCCTTGGTTTGAGGGATTCGGACGCGCCTACGGGTAAATCTGGACTCAAACTGAGGAGGTAAGAAAAAGTTTTCCAAATAAATGGTTTTCTAAAAGTGAAAAAGAGTTCAAAGAGAAAGCAAGAAAGAGCAGTGTGTACAATCAGCCAGAGCCAAACGGTGATTTCCCAAAATACCCTTACTTCTGTATTATGAAATATCTATTATGCACTTTATGAGATATTATTGCATGCTAGAGACAGGCTAGGTACTTCACATCTTAGGACTAGAGTGGCCTGATTTGTGATGCCTTAGTCTAGGGATTGCTGTTATATGTGCGTTATGCTTTTATGTGTATGTGAGGAGTGAGAGTATCTAGTTAGAACGCACAAGGGGTAAAGCTACGGAGTACAGAGGTACTTCCGAGGATGAGTCGAGAAGGTGGAGCTATCACAGATGGGGAGTCCTATGTATGCTTCAATGCTCGAATGCTGCTTGCTTTGTGCTTTGTGGAGTTATCGATGATGGGAGTCAGCTACCAAGTGAGTATGACGATACTCAGGAGGTAGAGGGCTGGCATCATTGGAAACTCTTCAGCAGCTGATAGCAAAGAAGTGGGAGGACAGCGGAAGGGACTAGGGAGTAAACCTAGCCAGATGAGTGCGCTGGTAGAGTAGAGGATTTCGCTGGAAAGCGAGCGCGCGCGATGAGATTGGTGAAAGAGCAGGTTTATCAGCTACTTAGGAACTCTGGAATGGTCCGTGTGGAAAGTATGGGTAGATGTGGCAGGTAGTATGGGCCCGTACTACTGAAAGCAGAGGACCCATACTTGATACAGGGGGCATTCTGAAGGTCCTAAGGAACAGATTGAGGGGTGATGTTATGGTTCGGATACCATACATCGGAGCGGATACAGAGTGATGTTATGGTCAGGGCACCATACATCGGAACAGATTGAGATAGATGTTGTGGTTCGAGTGCTATACATTGGAGCAGGTTGAGGAATGGTGCTATGGTTCAGGTACCATACACCGAAGCATGTTGAGGAAGGATGTCATGGGATGAGTACCATGGTTCGTAGTGGATGATGCTTGTGGCTATCTTGTTATCCGGTTATCGATCGGACGAGCACGAGCGAGCGGGATGCGAGGATTCGCGAGATCCGGCGTGGTGAGGTTGCTGCATTGTTGCGGGTTGAGTCGCCAGAATTGTTTGGGTCGATCAGGACCACTATGATTGAAGTAGTTTGAGGAGCGATATGCGGCTTTCGCAGAGACGGCTGCCGCGGCGGTTACAGCGGCTGTAGCAACGGCAAAGAAAGGGACTAGTCGGGGTTTTCAGTATCGGGACTTCTATTATGCGAAGCCTCCCACATTTGATGGAGTTCAGGACTCGATTGTTGCTATGAGATGGTTATCAGACATGGAGGGGTGTTTCTCCACGAGTTTATGCTCTGCTGATCAGAGGGTGGGGTGTGCTCTGAACCTGTTGAGGCTCGGGGCGAAGGATTGGTGGAGAGTGACCACGAGGTTGTTTTCCGATGCGCGGAGGGCTGCGGTTTCATGGGATCAATTCTGAGGGATGTTCAGTACTCGCTATGTTCCGCGGGATGAAAAGGAGAAAGTGGCTCGGAAGTTCTTTAAACTGAGGCAGGATTTGGAGTCGGTGACTGAGAGCACCGGGGTGTTTATTGAGAGGGCAATGTTTTGCCCTGAGTTCGCTTCGGAGCAGGCTCAGATGTCCCGAAATCCGAGTATGCTCAAGAGGGGGAGTATCAGACAGTTCGTGTCTGCGCAGAGACGCGAGACCGTGTTGGTATCGCAGGAGGCCGCCATGTGGCGTGAGTTAGAGGTTGAGTTGCAGTAGCGTGAGATGAGGCAGGCCCCGATGCAGTCGCAGTCGGCGCCGAAACGGTCCATGACCGTAGACGTTGAATAGCAGGTTGGGTTATAGTGGTAGCAGTGAAGAGTTCAGACGAGTTTTGCAGTGCGGAGAGTTATCGTCTGTATTGAGAGTAAGTCCCTGTTCTTGGGACAAATCCGGCGTTGGATACGGGTTGATGAGTTGAGATGAGAGGAACGATGATGCTGCGGTGCAGTCTACGAGCCAGATATGTTCTCGAGCAGTGCAGGTGCTTAGTATTAGATCAGTATGGGATTTGGAACGATTAGAGGCGGCTGTGATGAGAAGTTCTTGGAGAGTTAGCTAGAGGATCAGAGTATAGGGGATTGATTGACTTCATAAGGGGAGGGACTATCGGGTGTTGCACAGCACTTTTCTGGAGCAGGTACGACTTCGCTGGTGAAAGATAGTCGTGGGTTGATTGTATACCAATTGGTGTTGGTTCGAACTCTAGTGGGGGAGAACCGGGTGCAGTATGTAAGAAAGCAAGAATTGTCAGGAGTTGTAATAAGTGGAGTATAGAGATGCAGTAGGAGAGCATGAGATCATAGGTGTCGATGATCGAGTAAAAAGGGGTTACATCGGAGCTTGCGGGTCCGGTGGTACATGCCGCAAGTGCGGAAAGGAGGGGCACTGTGCGCGGGACTGTTGGCAGTCAGTGCCAATTCGGGATTTGAGGAGGACAGAATGAAGCGGAGCCCCAGAGGGCTCAGGGTCGTGTTTATCTGCGTGCGACAGAGGGAGACGGAGCAGTGCCGGAGGCAGCGGCAGGTATGATGCTTTCGGGATGTCTTAATTGTCTTGCATGGATGTGGCGTATTGTTTGTGCTGGTATCTTGTATGGATTTCGCTGCGGTATTCGTTGTTTCGCGGGTCGGGCATGGTTATGGATTGGTGCTTCAGGTTTCGTTTTGGCATTCGTTGTTCCCTGGTGGTTTGGTATGGTTATAGTCTGGTGTTTTAGTGCCGGTAACTTTGTGCGGTTTTCGATGCGATATTAAACCTTTGGCAGGTTGTGGGTTTGGTTATGGGTTATTGCTTGGGAATTCCGTTGGTCATCGTTCGTGAGGGTTGATAGTGGAGGTGCGGCACTGGGTTGAATGACGGGTAGCATCTGCAGTTGTGGAGTGGTTAATTGAAAGATCGGATTCTTTTGAGCGGATTGATCAGGGGAGAGATGTGTTTTGCTGAGGGTTGCTTACGCTTGTGGGAAGCAGTCAGTGGGTAAATGTTCTCTTTGTGCAGGATTGTTCTGAGAGGTCGTTAATGACGATTGGTGGCAGTTAGTCAGTGCTTTAGTGGGGGAGAATTAGAAAATTCTCCGGGAGATCGATGAGTATGTGAGGGTGCTTAGCTGTTGGGATTCAGCAGTGTTTGTCAGCGCAAAGTATAGGCCGACGAAAGCGAGTGTTGGGTATGCGGGGCGAGATACAGACCTAGGGCATTTGATTGTGGAGGCCTGAGAGGAGGTCGGGATCGAGTTTGAGTAAGTAATCGGAAATTTTGCGATCAGAGTATTGGTACGTTTGAGGTACGTGATGGTTGTACTGCATTAATCCCACGGGATTATGTTGTGCATGTTTCTAGAGCTGGAACCGGAAGGTTCCCAGAGTTAGAACCTGAGGGTTCGCAGAGTTGGGTGTACGGACCCACAGAGATATAGCCTCGAGTGGCTAGTATGTGTTATGAGAGTCGGTCCAGTCACACTGGAGGCTCTGTTGGTATTGCTGGATTGGTTTGAGATTTGCGGATCACGTATGTTGCAGTGTGATTGCATTGGTAGGTCTGGCCCTGGGTTGTTGATCTTGTTTAGCGGAGGCAGTGATTTTGATGAGTGGAGAGAGTGCATGGGATTGAGAGCCCCTGCAATGAGAACCAGAGTATGTGAATGGCAGTTACGCAAAAAAGGTGGTGTCGCTTGGGGCGAGCACCGTGGCACCGGTTGGAGTGGCATTATGTTCAAGAGAGTTCCGTGGAAAAGGAAAAGAGGAGGGTATGTAACTCCGAAGGGGGTGCAAGTTCACGAAAGTGAAAGCTGCAGAGCAAAGTTATGGTTAGAGTACTTCGAGTATGGTTCTGAGCATCGTGTTCGCGGCAGTGGAGTAGGAACCCATCCGGTTGGGATGTCTGTTGAGGCTCAGAAAGGACGCATGGAGAGAGAAAATTTTAAATTTTCAGTGTGAATCTGATCAGAGTGTAGGGTGGATGTAGTGGTTCATCTTGGGAGATGTTCGAGGATATCGTCAGTGTATCAGGTCTTCCAACTTACGAGTGTTGGGGCTAGTTCAGCATGTGTATATGATGGCAAGAGGAGAATTTGTGGGAGTTACTCTGGGAGTGAGGATGGATCTCTCAGTTGGTCTGGGATGGACAAAGTGGGCTTTGGATCGGGGATCCGGTGGTTCAGGGCTTCCTAACCCTTGTTGGTCGAGTGATTGTTGGGGTTTAAGAGCAGAGTTGCATCTTGGGTGGTTCTCGGTTACAGAGAGAGATGGACAGTACAGAGTTTGGGCTTCAGTCGACAGAGCAGACTCAACAGGTTAAGGAGAGTTAGTGATCGTTTAGAGTTAACAGGAAAGTTATGCAGGCAGACGCCGTTACGAGTATATGTTTCAGGTCAGCGACTTCGTATTTCTGTCGGGTGCTTCGATTTAGGAAGAGGGGTAAATGGGGGGCCCCGGTATGTTGGGTCTCTTCGTGAAGGTGCGAAGGTAGGAAGGGTGGCCTATCGTTTGGAACTGTCAACAGAATTGGGACGGATCCATGACACTGGTATGTGTCGCAGTTGAAGAAGTGTATAGCGGATGAGTCAGCAGTGGTTCTTCTAGAGAACGATTAGGTGGATATGAGCCTGTGTTACGTCGAGAGGCCAGTGGCCGTTGGAGACCGGAAGATCAAGGTTCTGAGGAACAAGGAGGTACCTCTGGTATTGATTCAGTAGCGACCTTGGAAGATATCGGAAGTGTTTAGGGAAGTCGAAACGTGTGATGCGGGAGCAGCATCCAGAACTATTTTCAGGGTGAGACTTCGAGGGCGAAGTCTAATTCTAGTGGGGGAGAGTTGTAACAGCCCAAAATCTCAAGTATTGTTAAATTGCAATTTGGGGTGTTTTAAAGGAGAGACTCGGCGAGTTGGAGCCAGACTCGCCGAGTAGGGTCGCAGAGTTGGTCGCGGGTTCGCGACTGGACTCGACGAGTCCAGGTATGGACTCGGCGAGTCGACGCTGTTCAGTGGAAAACCCTAGCCGTTCGGTTTGGGAAGTATTTAAGGGATCTTATGCCTCCATTGTTCGCCTTTTGGCCGACTGAGAAGGATCCTAAATCGGTTGTGGGCATCCAGAACAAGGTTTGAAGATCATTGGTGATTTGAGGAAGTTATGGTCCAAGAAGGAGAAGATTATGGCTAATGGGACAGCAAGGGAATCACGTTTTGAGGCTTGGGGACACTGAGAGTGCATGATTCAGGTAATCTTTCGGATTATTTCCTGTTATGTGAATGTGTGCATGGATTTAGGGTTGGTGAAACCCATTTGGAGTCTAGATGGATTGTTATGTTGTTATACAAAAGTTTATACCCTGGTAATAGGATGATTAGAGGTCCAGAAGTCCCATGAGTGTGTATCTCAGGAAATATGTATCTCAGGAAGCAGTTTGATCGACTGCATGGCATGGACTCGCCGAGTCAGATGATCAGACTCGGCGAGTAGCTTGAAGATCTACTGGAACTCGTCGAGTCGTTCTTCAGACTCGGCGAGTGGTGTCAGGATGCTTATACTCGTCGAGTTACCCTTTGCACTCGACGAGTCCAGTCAGGATTGACCGTTGACCTGTATATATCTTAGAGGGGTCAGTTGCCTTGTTGATAAGATCATTAACTAAGGCTGTGGTATTATAGGGAACCTGCGGAACTAGCGGATTGTGTGCGAGTAGCTCGAAGAGGTTATAGCCTGCGTACCGAGGTGAGTCTTCTCACTATACCTCACCCGGAAGGGTTTGATTGTGTGACCGGAAGGTCAAGTATGTTGTGTGTTATGTTTATATGCTATGAATGGAAAGTTAGCTGCTACGCGTGTTACACATGCTTATATATGGGCCGGAAGGCAAGGTATTATGTGACAGAAAGGTCAGGTATGATATGTGATATATGTGCTTTATGTGTTAGAGTATTTGTATTATGTGTTATATATGTGCATGGGCCGGAAGGCAATTATCTTGTGGACCGAGAGGTCCGGGCCGGAAGGCGATATTATGTGGATCGAAAGATCCGGGCCGGAAGGCGATATTATGTGGATTGAAAGATCCGGGCCGGAAGGCGATATTATGTGGATCGAAAGATCCGGGCCGGAAGGCAATGTTATGTGGACCGAACGGTCCGGGCCGGATGGCGTATGTGCGTAAGGTATATTGGGGAACTCACTAAGCTTCGTGCTTACGTTGTTTATGTTACGTTGTTTCAGGTTCTTACAGTAACGCGGGATGGCAACGGTTCGATTGTACACACCGAAGAAAGAGTTGTGTTTTGGAGGATCCTGGTCTTCTTTTATAACGGGAATGAAACTACGTTTTGTAATTTGAATATGAATAAGATTTTAAACAAGTGTTTTTAATATTAAAGTGATTAAATAAATGAAAATTTTATTTTTGGAAATCTGGGTGTTACAAATTGGTATCAGAGCCTTGGTTTGAGGGATTCGGACGCGCCTACGGGTAAATCTGGACTCAAACTGAGGAGGTAAGAAAAAGTTTTCCAAATAAATGGTTTTCTAAAAGTGAAAAAGAGTTCAAAGAGAAAGCAAGAAAGAGCAGTGTGTACAATCAGCCAGAGCCAAACGGTGATTTCCCAAAATACCCTTACTTCTGTATTATGAAATATCTATTATGCACTTTATGAGATATTATTGCATGCTAGAGACAGGCTAGGTACTTCACATCTTAGGACTAGAGTGGCCTGATTTGTGATGCCTTAGTCTAGGGATTGCTGTTATATGTGCGTTATGCTTTTATGTGTATGTGAGGAGTGAGAGTATCTAGTTAGAACGCACAAGGGGTAAAGCTACGGAGTACAGAGGTACTTCCGAGGATGAGTCGAGAAGGTGGAGCTATCACAGATGGGGAGTCCTATGTATGCTTCAATGCTCGAATGCTGCTTGCTTTGTGCTTTGTGGAGTTATCGATGATGGGAGTCAGCTACCAAGTGAGTATGACGATACTCAGGAGGTAGAGGGCTGGCATCATTGGAAACTCTTCAGCAGCTGATAGCAAAGAAGTGGGAGGACAGCGGAAGGGACTAGGGAGTAAACCTAGCCAGATGAGTGCGCTGGTAGAGTAGAGGATTTCGCTGGAAAGCGAGCGCGCGCGATGAGATTGGTGAAAGAGCAGGTTTATCAGCTACTTAGGAACTCTGGAATGGTCCGTGTGGAAAGTATGGGTAGATGTGGCAGGTAGTATGGGCCCGTACTACTGAAAGCAGAGGACCCATACTTGATACAGGGGGCATTCTGAAGGTCCTAAGGAACAGATTGAGGGGTGATGTTATGGTTCGGATACCATACATCGGAGCGGATACAGAGTGATGTTATGGTCAGGGCACCATACATCGGAACAGATTGAGATAGATGTTGTGGTTCGAGTGCTATACATTGGAGCAGGTTGAGGAATGGTGCTATGGTTCAGGTACCATACACCGAAGCATGTTGAGGAAGGATGTCATGGGATGAGTACCATGGTTCGTAGTGGATGATGCTTGTGGCTATCTTGTTATCCGGTTATCGATCGGACGAGCACGAGCGAGCGGGATGCGAGGATTCGCGAGATCCGGCGTGGTGAGGTTGCTGCATTGTTGCGGGTTGAGTCGCCAGAATTGTTTGGGTCGATCAGGACCACTATGATTGAAGTAGTTTGAGGAGCGATATGCGGCTTTCGCAGAGACGGCTGCCGCGGCGGTTACAGCGGCTGTAGCAACGGCAAAGAAAGGGACTAGTCGGGGTTTTCAGTATCGGGACTTCTATTATGCGAAGCCTCCCACATTTGATGGAGTTCAGGACTCGATTGTTGCTATGAGATGGTTATCAGACATGGAGGGGTGTTTCTCCACGAGTTTATGCTCTGCTGATCAGAGGGTGGGGTGTGCTCTGAACCTGTTGAGGCTCGGGGCGAAGGATTGGTGGAGAGTGACCACGAGGTTGTTTTCCGATGCGCGGAGGGCTGCGGTTTCATGGGATCAATTCTGAGGGATGTTCAGTACTCGCTATGTTCCGCGGGATGAAAAGGAGAAAGTGGCTCGGAAGTTCTTTAAGCTGAGGCAGGATTTGGAGTCGGTGACTGAGAGCACCGGGGTGTTTATTGAGAGGGCAATGTTTTGCCCTGAGTTCGCTTCGGAGCAGGCTCAGATGTCCCGAAATCCGAGTATGCTCAAGAGGGGGAGTATCAGACAGTTCGTGTCTGCGCAGAGACGCGAGACCGTGTTGGTATCGCAGGAGGCCGCCATGTGGCGTGAGTTAGAGGTTGAGTTGCAGTAGCGTGAGATGAGGCAGGCCCCGATGCAGTCGCAGTCGGCGCCGAAACGGTCCATGACCGTAGACGTTGAATAGCAGGTTGGGTTATAGTGGTAGCAGTGAAGAGTTCAGACGAGTTTTGCAGTGCGGAGAGTTATCGTCTGTATTGAGAGTAAGTCCCTGTTCTTGGGACAAATCCGGCGTTGGATACGGGTTGATGAGTTGAGATGAGAGGAACGATGATGCTGCGGTGCAGTCTACGAGCCAGATATGTTCTCGAGCAGTGCAGGTGCTTAGTATTAGATCAGTATGGGATTTGGAACGATTAGAGGCGGCTGTGATGAGAAGTTCTTGGAGAGTTAGCTAGAGGATCAGAGTATAGGGGATTGATTGACTTCATAAGGGGAGGGACTATCGGGTGTTGCACAGCACTTTTCTGGAGCAGGTACGACTTCGCTGGTGAAAGATAGTCGTGGGTTGATTGTATACCAATTGGTGTTGGTTCGAACTCTAGTGGGGGAGAACCGGGTGCAGTATGTAAGAAAGCAAGAATTGTCAGGAGTTGTAATAAGTGGAGTATAGAGATGCAGTAGGAGAGCATGAGATCATAGGTGTCGATGATCGAGTAAAAAGGGGTTACATCGGAGCTTGCGGGTCCGGTGGTACATGCCGCAAGTGCGGAAAGGAGGGGCACTGTGCGCGGGACTGTTGGCAGTCAGTGCCAATTCGGGATTTGAGGAGGACAGAATGAAGCGGAGCCCCAGAGGGCTCAGGGTCGTGTTTATCTGCGTGCGACAGAGGGAGACGGAGCAGTGCCGGAGGCAGCGGCAGGTATGATGCTTTCGGGATGTCTTAATTGTCTTGCATGGATGTGGCGTATTGTTTGTGCTGGTATCTTGTATGGATTTCGCTGCGGTATTCGTTGTTTCGCGGGTCGGGCATGGTTATGGATTGGTGCTTCAGGTTTCGTTTTGGCATTCGTTGTTCCCTGGTGGTTTGGTATGGTTATAGTCTGGTGTTTTAGTGCCGGTAACTTTGTGCGGTTTTCGATGCGATATTAAACCTTTGGCAGGTTGTGGGTTTGGTTATGGGTTATTGCTTGGGAATTCCGTTGGTCATCGTTCGTGAGGGTTGATAGTGGAGGTGCGGCACTGGGTTGAATGACGGGTAGCATCTGCAGTTGTGGAGTGGTTAATTGAAAGATCGGATTCTTTTGAGCGGATTGATCAGGGGAGAGATGTGTTTTGCTGAGGGTTGCTTACGCTTGTGGGAAGCAGTCAGTGGGTAAATGTTCTCTTTGTGCAGGATTGTTCTGAGAGGTCGTTAATGACGATTGGTGGCAGTTAGTCAGTGCTTTAGTGGGGGAGAATTAGAAAATTCTCCGGGAGATCGATGAGTATGTGAGGGTGCTTAGCTGTTGGGATTCAGCAGTGTTTGTCAGCGCAAAGTATAGGCCGACGAAAGCGAGTGTTGGGTATGCGGGGCGAGATACAGACCTAGGGCATTTGATTGTGGAGGCCTGAGAGGAGGTCGGGATCGAGTTTGAGTAAGTAATCGGAAATTTTGCGATCAGAGTATTGGTACGTTTGAGGTACGTGATGGTTGTACTGCATTAATCCCACGGGATTATGTTGTGCATGTTTCTAGAGCTGGAACCGGAAGGTTCCCAGAGTTAGAACCTGAGGGTTCGCAGAGTTGGGTGTACGGACCCACAGAGATATAGCCTCGAGTGGCTAGTATGTGTTATGAGAGTCGGTCCAGTCACACTGGAGGCTCTGTTGGTATTGCTGGATTGGTTTGAGATTTGCGGATCACGTATGTTGCAGTGTGATTGCATTGGTAGGTCTGGCCCTGGGTTGTTGATCTTGTTTAGCGGAGGCAGTGATTTTGATGAGTGGAGAGAGTGCATGGGATTGAGAGCCCCTGCAATGAGAACCAGAGTATGTGAATGGCAGTTACGCAAAAAAGGTGGTGTCGCTTGGGGCGAGCACCGTGGCACCGGTTGGAGTGGCATTATGTTCAAGAGAGTTCCGTGGAAAAGGAAAAGAGGAGGGTATGTAACTCCGAAGGGGGTGCAAGTTCACGAAAGTGAAAGCTGCAGAGCAAAGTTATGGTTAGAGTACTTCGAGTATGGTTCTGAGCATCGTGTTCGCGGCAGTGGAGTAGGAACCCATCCGGTTGGGATGTCTGTTGAGGCTCAGAAAGGACGCATGGAGAGAGAAAATTTTAAATTTTCAGTGTGAATCTGATCAGAGTGTAGGGTGGATGTAGTGGTTCATCTTGGGAGATGTTCGAGGATATCGTCAGTGTATCAGGTCTTCCAACTTACGAGTGTTGGGGCTAGTTCAGCATGTGTATATGATGGCAAGAGGAGAATTTGTGGGAGTTACTCTGGGAGTGAGGATGGATCTCTCAGTTGGTCTGGGATGGACAAAGTGGGCTTTGGATCGGGGATCCGGTGGTTCAGGGCTTCCTAACCCTTGTTGGTCGAGTGATTGTTGGGGTTTAAGAGCAGAGTTGCATCTTGGGTGGTTCTCGGTTACAGAGAGAGATGGACAGTACAGAGTTTGGGCTTCAGTCGACAGAGCAGACTCAACAGGTTAAGGAGAGTTAGTGATCGTTTAGAGTTAACAGGAAAGTTATGCAGGCAGACGCCGTTACGAGTATATGTTTCAGGTCAGCGACTTCGTATTTCTGTCGGGTGCTTCGATTTAGGAAGAGGGGTAAATGGGGGGCCCCGGTATGTTGGGTCTCTTCGTGAAGGTGCGAAGGTAGGAAGGGTGGCCTATCGTTTGGAACTGTCAACAGAATTGGGACGGATCCATGACACTGGTATGTGTCGCAGTTGAAGAAGTGTATAGCGGATGAGTCAGCAGTGGTTCTTCTAGAGAACGATTAGGTGGATATGAGCCTGTGTTACGTCGAGAGGCCAGTGGCCGTTGGAGACCGGAAGATCAAGGTTCTGAGGAACAAGGAGGTACCTCTGGTATTGATTCAGTAGCGACCTTGGAAGATATCGGAAGTGTTTAGGGAAGTCGAAACGTGTGATGCGGGAGCAGCATCCAGAACTATTTTCAGGGTGAGACTTCGAGGGCGAAGTCTAATTCTAGTGGGGGAGAGTTGTAACAGCCCAAAATCTCAAGTATTGTTAAATTGCAATTTGGGGTGTTTTAAAGGAGAGACTCGGCGAGTTGGAGCCAGACTCGCCGAGTAGGGTCGCAGAGTTGGTCGCGGGTTCGCGACTGGACTCGACGAGTCCAGGTATGGACTCGGCGAGTCGACGCTGTTCAGTGGAAAACCCTAGCCGTTCGGTTTGGGAAGTATTTAAGGGATCTTATGCCTCCATTGTTCGCCTTTTGGCCGACTGAGAAGGATCCTAAATCGGTTGTGGGCATCCAGAACAAGGTTTGAAGATCATTGGTGATTTGAGGAAGTTATGGTCCAAGAAGGAGAAGATTATGGCTAATGGGACAGCAAGGGAATCACGTTTTGAGGCTTGGGGACACTGAGAGTGCATGATTCAGGTAATCTTTCGGATTATTTCCTGTTATGTGAATGTGTGCATGGATTTAGGGTTGGTGAAACCCATTTGGAGTCTAGATGGATTGTTATGTTGTTATACAAAAGTTTATACCCTGGTAATAGGATGATTAGAGGTCCAGAAGTCCCATGAGTGTGTATCTCAGGAAATATGTATCTCAGGAAGCAGTTTGATCGACTGCATGGCATGGACTCGCCGAGTCAGATGATCAGACTCGGCGAGTAGCTTGAAGATCTACTGGAACTCGTCGAGTCGTTCTTCAGACTCGGCGAGTGGTGTCAGGATGCTTATACTCGTCGAGTTACCCTTTGCACTCGACGAGTCCAGTCAGGATTGACCGTTGACCTGTATATATCTTAGAGGGGTCAGTTGCCTTGTTGATAAGATCATTAACTAAGGCTGTGGTATTATAGGGAACCTGCGGAACTAGCGGATTGTGTGCGAGTAGCTCGAAGAGGTTATAGCCTGCGTACCGAGGTGAGTCTTCTCACTATACCTCACCCGGAAGGGTTTGATTGTGTGACCGGAAGGTCAAGTATGTTGTGTGTTATGTTTATATGCTATGAATGGAAAGTTAGCTGCTACGCGTGTTACACATGCTTATATATGGGCCGGAAGGCAAGGTATTATGTGACAGAAAGGTCAGGTATGATATGTGATATATGTGCTTTATGTGTTAGAGTATTTGTATTATGTGTTATATATGTGCATGGGCCGGAAGGCAATTATCTTGTGGACCGAGAGGTCCGGGCCGGAAGGCGATATTATGTGGATCGAAAGATCCGGGCCGGAAGGCGATATTATGTGGATTGAAAGATCCGGGCCGGAAGGCGATATTATGTGGATCGAAAGATCCGGGCCGGAAGGCAATGTTATGTGGACCGAACGGTCCGGGCCGGATGGCGTATGTGCGTAAGGTATATTGGGGAACTCACTAAGCTTCGTGCTTACGTTGTTTATGTTACGTTGTTTCAGGTTCTTACAGTAACGCGGGATGGCAACGGTTCGATTGTACACACCGAAGAAAGAGTTGTGTTTTGGAGGATCCTGGTCTTCTTTTATAACGGGAATGAAACTACGTTTTGTAATTTGAATATGAATAAGATTTTAAACAAGTGTTTTTAATATTAAAGTGATTAAATAAATGAAAATTTTATTTTTGGAAATCTGGGTGTTACAAAAACAATCTGTCCATAAATTCCCAGACTTCGCCCAACAACCAACTGCCCACCAACGACCCAAACTCAAAGCCCAAAAATGAAAGTCCAACAGGAGGAGTACGATGGGCGTACCCTCCTTGGTACGCGGGGCGTACAACATTGACTCGCAAAGGGAATCGGGGTACTGGCCCGCTACGTGGGGCGTACTCTAAGGCTACGCGGGGCGTAACCCTGATGCTCAACAAATCCACATAATGACTTAATGGTTTAAGCTCTTAAGCCCAAACTTCAGATCCTTAAGCCAAAAATGATTAGAACTCATAAAGTCTCAGACTTTATCACTTGGGACGTCCTTAAGCTCTTAATCCAAGGTCTTAATCCATTAAGACCTATATATCTCACACATGGAACAACTACAGCCCTTGGGACCTCGTTTTTCTCACTCAAGACCTCCCCAAAGGTCTGAAAGGACAGATAATCTTCACCAAATCGAAATATGCAACAAGGTGAGGAATTTTGGGACAAGAATGGGGACAAAGCTTCAAAATACATAGATCTATACAATATGAAGGTCAAGCAAGAAGCTTTATACCTCAAACAAGCTCCAAAGGATGGTATCTCTTCAGATCTACAAGCTCCAATCGTCCCTCTTCTTCCTTGACAACTTCTCTTTTCTCCTTCAAGCCTTTCTTTTGCCAAAATAAGCTTTCCAAGGTCAAACACACCCAAATAATGGAGGGAATATGAGATCTAGGGTTTTCTAAGGTTAAGGATGAGCATAAGGAGGCTAAGGGGTGAACCAACATGTTCCTTATATAGTGGCTGACCCAAAATTAGGGTTTAGAGTTTCTAAGAGTACGCTGGGCGTACTCACCCGGCCATCCCGCATACATCACACCATTACGTTGGGCGTACGTCCAGCTTACGCTGGGCGTACCCAGCCAGACTTCAAAACACATGCATGCCATGCATGCATGGGGCCCTTCTTCCACTTATACCACAATGAACTATAAACAATGATCAACTTTAAAACACCACAACTCCTCCAATCTAAACCCGCTCCCAAATAACTTTACATTCATACGGGGTGACGCGAAGCCCAAAGCTTCTAACACATACGCCAGCCCGAAACCTTCTCGAATGAACTCATTTCTCGAAAAAGGACCAGAATTAACCTTTCTCTTAAATCTCAGGGACTCATAATTACACACTTAAAGAACGGGGTGTTACAAAAACACTTTAAGGAAATATTAGAACTTAGAAGGATGACTGATTTAGAAGCATTGTGGATTTTCTTGCTGTCATTTACAGATTTATCAAGCAACTAAATTATGTGTATGATCCTTCACTTCGCGTTGTAAAGAATTCCCTTGTTGATTATTACTTTTGAATTCCTTAACATCAAACAGAATAACCCGATTTGTACTCACCAATCATGTCTCACCGCAATGCGCATATTTGTGTCTAAGGCCTAGTTACTTCCCAAACCCTAAATACTGACAATCCTAATAAACATTCCCCACTTATTTTGAATAACATTCATTTTTGGCATTCCTACCACCTATACCTTTTTATTGACCCCTTTCGTTTCAAAAGGTATCGCCAAATTCCAAGTGACACGACTTTAAAAGATAAATAGTATATGTAATAAATAACCTAAGAATATAACTACACTTTTGAATTTTTTTATTTTATTATTATATTTCTATTTTTTTATTTTGATTTTTTTGAATCTTTTCTTATAACTCTAACTTTGACAGAGTACACAAGCAAATACTTCTTATATTTACTTCTATTTGTACTTTAGTTCGTGACTTTCTAAGAGATTCATTGGAGTGCTCGGAATCGCTTAGGTCACTAATGGAGTCCATGACTTTCTATGAAAACTCATGTAGCAGACTTCTTCCCGGTCCGATCGGCGTTAGTGTACTGTAGTGGACATATTTTCAATATCTCGAGGGGTTTACTGGCCTAGTTCTCCTAGGTCACGGATCGACTCCACTCCTGAACTGTAACTTATTTAATATATAACTAGACTCAAAATGCAATAATTAAACAAATAAACTTGGAGCTTGACTTGTTGTGTTTTAACTAAGAAGCTTTTTATTGGGTATAGATATTCACAAAGCAAAACTTTTTATGTCCCTCCAACTACACAAGTTCGCATTTTTGTCTCATGAGTTCACTAGGACAGGGAAGCCACAAATATACTATAACACATTGGCTTAACTAAACCTTAGACTTCGCCTCAAATTATCGCACAAAACATTAGTACTTGATGTATGTCATAAATCTAAGTAGAGTATAACCTTGAAGCTTGTTAATGGTCACTGAAGTACCAATATTAGTTGTTACTGAAGCAAACTGAAGAACCACAGAATTTAGTATTTTGAAAAATCATTGAAGTGTGGAGCAACTAACCTTCTTCATTTGCATAGTTGTGATGACAACTTGCATTGTTCTAACAAAAATAAAGATAAAATCTTTTGGTATTTTCTTTTGTTTAAAGTAAAGACAAAATACAGAAAATAAAATCTTTTTGTATTTTTCTCTTATATAAAGTAAAAAAAAACTTTTTGGGGTTTTTCTTTTGTGAAAAGGTAAAGCAAAAATACAATAAATTAGAAATAAAATATTTTTGGAGTTTTCTTAAAAAAAGTGAGAAAGAAACAATTTCAAATGCCTAGAGAATATGGATTAAGCATGCAAAGTCGTCCTAGAAAGTGTAAGAACTTGGATTCATCCAAAGCTTTCGTGAACACATTTGCAGTCTCTTCTTCTGTAGGAACAAAATGAAGCTCAATATGACCTTTTTGAATATTATCTTTAAGGAAGTGATATCTAATATTAATGTGTTTGGTCATTAAGTGGTTGACTGGATTATGAGAGATTGCAATTG